>NC_141051.1:5357500-5695000 GCF_041138505.1 Cibotium barometz | reverse complement strand
TATCTATAGGTATGTAAGCATGTATACAAAGATTTCATTGAAAGATGTGAGATGAGATCTTCTTGCATTGAAAGATGTGAGATTTGGCTCCTCCTCAAGCTTGGAGGAGGAGTGGTTATTTTGAATTAGCCTCACCTCCTTTGCCCACGTGGAGGGAGGTGGGGTTGTGGTTAATCTTGTATAGATTTTAGATTAAATTTTAATGGTAGGGATGAGTGGTGAGGTGTGCTCACTCCCAAATAAATGCATCTTACATGTAATTAATCTCTCTCTCTCTCTCTCTCTCTCTCTCTCTCTCTCTCTCTCTCTCTCTCTCTCTCTCTCTCTCTCACACACACACACACACACATGCATATGCACACGCACACTATTTATATATACATGCTTACATCCCTATAGATACACATACATACATAACATATATAACTGAGTGTGTATCTATAGGTATGTAAGCATGTATACAAAGATTTCATTGAAAGATGTGAGATGAGATCTTCTTGCATTGAAAGATGTGAGATTTGGCTCCTCCTCAAGCTTGGAGGAGGAGTGGTTATTTTGAATTAGCCCCACCTCCTTTGCCCACGTGGAGGGAGGTGGGGTTGTGGTTAATCTTGTATAGATTGTCGGGTGCCCAACAGCAGCGAAGAGAGAGAAAGAGAGGTTAACAGCGGGCTGCTATGGCGATGGCACTAGCAGAAGCCAACTGAGGGTTGTGATGGGGAGAAAAAATATTGGCTTACTTAGCCCTACCATATGACAACCAGCAATGTCAACGGCAACATGGTTCATGTAGCAGGCATGAGTCAGAAAGACTTGGCAAATAAAAGTGCTTAGCCACCACAATTCATAGGCGACCACGATGCCACAAGAGCAACGGAAACAACAGCGGCCACACACCATACTCACGCCATGATTTATAAACATCACTGGGCCTTTGGTCTACAATCCCAATAACTTATATTATGATGTGCAATAGTAATTTTCCCACATAAAATCTACATGTCCCACATATTATTGGCATTTAAATCCCATGTAATAATGTACGCATCTCACATGTTGCCACGGGGTTTGATTTTTTTGCGAGCTTTTTGGAGATAAGATAGTTTTATGCGAGCTTGTAAGAAAAATGATACATTTTGGTGAGCTTTTATATAGTAAGTATTTATGAAAGAGAAATAAATACATTCACATACATACATACATATATACATGTGTATTCTCAAACACACCTACCTACCTACCTACCTACCTTCCTACATATATACATACATATATACATACATACATATATACACACATTTTTACAATACATACATACATACATGCATGCATACTCCCAAACATATACATGCATGCATACATACATATCTACATACCTACCTACCTACCTTCCTACATATAAACACACATTTTATGTCAAAGAAACTTAAATATAGGCACAAACATATTTCAACACAAGTAAAAACAAGTATACCCGGCTCATATTTTCTTACAAAAAGATTGAGTTCACATTTCCTTACAAGAAGATATATGGTTGGTACAACTCCTTTACCATAGCATCGCAAGCTACCTACAATAAGACTTTAGAGTACGTGACAGTATACTCCATCCCAAAGCAAGACAAAAATATTGGGTTCAAATTTTCTTAAAAAAGATTGACTTCACATTTCCTTACAAGCTTAAGTAGGCACAAACATGAGAGGCTTGATTAAAGCTTAAGTATAGGCACAAACATCCTTGCTTCAAGGACGTGATAGTATATTACCCACTTCCTCTAGTGATAGTGTCGGTTGATGCATTACCATATCCTCATTCTTATGTAATCCCAAAACTCACAAGAAGACAAAATAGATATGCTTACATGCAACGTAAGACTTTCCTCTAGATTCTCTTTGCATGAAATCAGGACATGTACACCAAGGTTGTACCTTGATGTGTATAAAATAGTCCTCTCCACTCTCACATGCCAAATGAAAAATAGAGTAGGGGGACGATTGTAATGCACTCTCATTAAGGACTGTCTGTCATGGCCTCGGCACTACCAATCCTCTTTTCTGCTTCTTTGGAAATCCAATGCCTCCACTTGGTTGATCTCTTTGTATTCTGTGTAGCATCGTGTGGCCTCTTGTCACTTTCTTTGTTGCCCGCTACTTGTGTGGACGTTTCTCCCACCCCTGACACAAAAGGTTCTTTATGAGTAACATCTAACTTGAACCCTGCCTTTACTAATTTCTCTACCTCTTGGCTGGTTATGTTGGTCCCAACATCCACTTTGGTTTCCTGAATTTAGCAAAGGAGTTGGTGGGTTCTATGACAAAGTATATGTAAAGGCAAAATGAATAGTCGTGGCTTTCCACTCAGCTATGCTCCTAGCTAAAGCTGACCTCGTAAAGTGTTAACAAGACTCCATGTTGCTCTGAGCGCAAATTGTTGAGATATCGAGCTCATCTAGTGAGGCGGTGGACAGGATGACCCGCCTGGGGGATAGGCCCCATACTTACACCACTGGCATGGTTGGTGAGATCATGGGTGATATGCAGCTAGTGGGATGACAAGCTGTGTGACAGCCATTCCAGAGA
This sequence comes from Cibotium barometz, assembly GCF_041138505.1. Taxonomy (NCBI): domain Eukaryota; kingdom Viridiplantae; phylum Streptophyta; class Polypodiopsida; order Cyatheales; family Cibotiaceae; genus Cibotium; species Cibotium barometz. Next base: position 5,692,421 of record NC_141051.1, on the reverse strand, counting down.
CTGGCATAGTTAAAGCGCCATCTCATTTAGTTGAGTTCACACTATAGAGAACCCTAGTATGTATTTGGTTGAGTACCTTTTCATATTGTGTGTACTCTTATCTTTGTATATGGTGTGTTGAGTGTTGTGTGAAGAAGAAGAAGATTTTCAGCCTCTCACCTTGTGTATTCTCTTTTAGGGTTTTGTGAGTGTGTGTGCGCTTTTGCAAGAGCTCAAGCTCTCTTTCCCCTTGCATCTTTTCATGGTATCAAAGCCTGGTTCATGATAAGGGCTATGAGCTACAAGCAAGAGAAGCACAGGAAGCTGTACGAGGGTAAGAGCTTCATCTACTCTTCCCTATTTGTGTTGGCGACACCCTTGTCAGGAGCTCTACGGGAGGCACTGGCAAACGATCTCTGATTGAGGAGCTTTCTTCGCGGGAGTAAAGCTATAGAGAAACTATACTGTCCTTTTGGACTAAAAATTTTCGAGCCGAAAAGGCGTTTCGGGCGCGTTACGACCTCCGTTTTTTGAAAAGCAGGCGGTTTCAAGCACTGCGGGTAAGTCATCGATTCTCTGCAGAACTCTGTTTTAAGAACTACAAGAAGATAGATTGGTTGTGCAGACATTGTGTGTGCTGCAAGGAGGTCAACAGTTGCCATTGGGTGTATGTATGCATAGTTTGGTCACTGGTTGTGACATTTGAGTGTAGTACAGTACCATTGCAGAAAATACAGCAGTTTGTGTAGGACAAACCAAAGTGCTATTTCTAGTAAATTTGTGTATATGGCAAGATGTCAAATGATGGCATAAACCAGATTGTTGCTGAGAAGCTTGATAAGAACAACTTCCATGCTCGGAGGTTCAGGTTGACAAATTTCCTCATGGGAAAGGGTTACTAGGACTACATAAATAGAAGGTGAGCATGAAGAGGCACCGGAGATACCGGCCGACTGCTACCTACAGATGCGAAAGAGTTCAAGGATTAGAACCAAGGAGCCAGAAAAGTTATGTATTGGCTCTCTATCAGTATACAGGACACCATGATTGGGCACATACAGGATGCCAAGTTCCCCAAGGAGGCGTGGGACACCTTGGTAAAACTCTATGAAACGAATACCAAGGCGCAAAAGATACAGTTGAAGAATGAACTTCATACTGTGGAGAAAAAGAGTATGTATGTAAATGACTATGCATTGAAGATCAAGGGTATTGTGGAATCCCTTGCATCTATTGGCGTTTCAGTAAATGATGATGTGATAAGGTAGAAGTTTGTCTACGTGGTCTCGGGCCACAATACAAGGCATTCAAGACATCTATTCAGACTCGGAAAAACATTCCCAATTTCACAGATTTGGTGTCTATGTTGATTATAGAAGAGAAGAGCTTGGGTGAAGACCAATAGCCTTCACAAAACAAAAACAGTTCAGAGAACAGTTCAGAGCAACATGCCTTCTACACAAGTTCAAGAAGAGGACGAGGTAGAGGAGGCCGTGGACGCGGCTAAGGAGGTGGCCGAACAGGTAATCAGAATTATGGCCAGCAGCAACAACAACACGCAAGTGGAGGAGGCCAATTCAGAGGCAGGGAGAGTTAAAGAGGTCGTGGAAATTGGCAAAGGCAGTATAATGATACACGTGGATGCTTTTATTATGGTAAGCCTAGACATGTGCAAGCAGATTGTTATAAGAAGCAAGCTGACATGCAAAATGGAAAATTGTAGCAAAACAACTATGCATCCTCCCAATGAGGATAATGAAAGGTTGTTTGTTATGCAGCATGCCATTAATGCCATGTCTGAAAATGTTGAAGAAGCACATAAAGGTTATTTGTTATGCAGCATGTCATTAATGCCATGTCTGAAAATGTTGAAGAAGCATATAAAGATGATGTATGGTACATTGATTCAGGTGCTTCGAACCACATGACAAGTCATGGGGAGTGGTTCAAGGAGATGAAAAACCTTGAAAGACCAGGTTTTGTGGAAACAAGGGATAACACTGCTCATCCAATTGCCCATGTTGGAGATGTGCCATTGTCTATGCAGCAGGATGGCAAAGTGAAGTACCTTGCAGATGTACTTTATGTTCCAAACATAATAAAGAATCTGTTTTCAGTTGGCCAGATGATTGAGTAGGGTTTGCAGGTTCGATTTAACCCTGATGGGATGGGGGTGTTATGTTGAAGACTTTAAAGTCAAGTGCAGGTTGGTTGCAAAAGGCAACAAAGTGGGCAGAATGTTTACATTGAATGTAAACATGCCTGAAGTGAGTGCTGCGATGTTTGCAAATGGTTCAGGAATTGTTGTAGACATAGAGATTTGGCATAAAAGAATTAGACATGTGAATGTGCAGAGAATGAAGTCTATGCAGACTAAAGGAATATACAGAAAATATGTGAAGCATGCCAATTTGGAAAGCAAACAAAGCATGTATGTCCACGTAACAGGAATGTGAGGAGCAAAAATGCACTAGATGTTGTGCATTCAGATGTATGGGGTCCTACGAAACCATGTCTATGGGAGGCTGCAAGTATTATGTGACATTTATTGATGACCACACAAGGAAAGTCGGGTATAATTCATGAAGGAGAAGGGTGAGGTGTTCTCATGTTCAGAATTTCAGAGTTATGGTTGAAAAGCAAACAGGAAAATATGTAAAGTGTCTAAGGTCAGATGGAGGGGGAGAGTACTTCTCTAATGAGTTCTCTGAATTTTTGAAGAAGAATGGTATTCAGAGATAATTTACATGCAGATACACTCCGCAGTAAAATGGAGTTGCTGAGCGGAAAAATAGGCACATTGCTGAGATTGCAGGAGCATTGATGGAAGAGATGGAAGAGAAGGATATGCCGCATAGCTATTGGGCTGAGGCTGTTTCTACAGCACTTTACATCATGATCAGGACTCCAACTGCAGTCATACATGATCTAGAGGAGAGGTTTACTCTGGCACAAAAATCTTGATTTGTCTCATCTGAAAGTCTTTGGATGCATTGCATATGTGCATGTGCCAGATGAGCTGAGAACTAAGCTGGATCCAAAAGCTGAAAAATGTGTGTTTATCGGGTATTCCCTTGAGCAAAAGGGATACAGGTGTTATAACCCTGCTACACGTGAGTTGAGGGTAAGTAGGGATGTTGTTTTTGATGAGATGAGTAGTTGGTATGTTGCTGAAAAAGAAGCTGTTGGGGCTGATGTGAGTGGAAATGTGGTTGCACAAAATGCAAGTCAGCAATCACAATCTTTGAGTGGACCAAGAGAGTCCTCATCTAGTGGTTCAGTTGTTGATAAACCATGGAGTGGTAGGCTGCGTCATAATACCAGTCCTACAAATGTGATTAGTACATCACATAAAGGCAAAGAGAAAGTGGTTGAGCCCCTTAGTATGCATGACATTTCTGCAGGGCATTTTCATGTTGATAGAGAGTCTAGTGGCTCAGAGATGAGCCTTGATGAGGAACTTGGGATACTAGCTATGAGAACACCTGGTGTAAAGAAGGCTATGGAAGCCATGAATGCAAAGCTGTTTAAATAGCAAACATCACAAGAAGAGGCTAAAGTTCAAGCAACCCTCATCATACACAATGTTCCTCGCAACACATTGAGTAGGGTCAACCAGCCCACCACTAATAAGAAATAGTTATTTTTTAGACAAAGCACATTGTCAATGTTGATGTACTCAACTCAAGACATGTGCTTCAAAAGTCTTAAGAGACTTTTAAGGTAATAAGAACACCCTATACTTGGCAAGGTTACAAGTAGATGTGTTCACCAAAATGAACACTTACCTTGCATGAGGAGAGAAGAAGTGAAGATGCAAGGGTTGATCTTTGAGGGCATTCACTTAACCAACCCTATAAGGCTTAACTCCTCCATGTGAAGCCGCTAGGGGATCACTTCGCCACCACTTGTGTCACTCAAGTGGAGCTTCCAAGTGCTAGGTAGAGAGCAAAGAGAGAAGAAGTTATGGAAAGCTCAACCTCTACCTCGATACCTTCACGTGTTCAAGGAGGAGAAGGGAATGGAGAGGAGATGGAGAGTAGCAAACACAAAATCAAATAAACAAGCATGCATAAGAAAACAAGCTCAAGAGAGCAAGAGAGAAGAGAAAACTCAAATTTGATAATGGGATTGTGTCCTTTCATATTTCTTCAAGTCACTCATATATAAGAGCTCACTTTTTACAATGGCCAACTATCCATTTGATAATTGGGGGCCCAAAACTATTTATCTAGCTCTATGTACACTTAGGCTTTCTAGCATATGGCTGGATTCACACATGTTGTAAGCTCGGTCATCCCATATCTTTTATATGAAGCCCTTTTACATAAAAATGTGTTACATGAAGTGCAACCACACTTTAGATCAAAACATAGTAGGAGTAATGTTAACCAACTTGTGGTTAACATACCCCCTCCCTAATTTGGATTCTATCCTAAAAATTGGTGAGTGATGAAGTTTAGTGGCGGTAATATAGGGAGTAGATGCAAATGAAAGGAGGGGTATGGTGTGGACACCAATGTCAGCTGGAACACCTTCTAAGTCTTTGTACATCCATACAAAGACATCCTTATAAAATTTGAAGAAGGAAACAACTTGCTCAAGAAGGATGGGGTGATCCCACAGCCAAGAGGCTAACAGGATTGGACGAGGCTTGTCAGAAGTACTGAGATTGAATTCTTGGACTCGATCTTGGCAAGACGAAAGGTTAAGTGATGCGTATGATTCAAGTGCTTTGGAGAGGAGAGCGGGGTTGTGTACTGGCAACAATTGGTAAATGGGGAAGGTGCTGTAGTGGTCCCTCCATCCAGGATTTAGGGCACTCCCCTACTGGAAAGGTCAAAGCGACTTCAGACACTTGGGGTTGTACTCCTTGCTTAGTCAGTGGGGTAGTAGTCAGAATGGTGGTTGGAGTCTTGTCAGCCTTTTGGGAGAGAGATTTGATCATTTTACACCCTACCCTTGACTGGTTCTTCGAGGCCTACAGCCTCGTAGTGCTCAGAGGAAGGGTTGGTGGAGTCCTTTGGTACCTCCATGATGTCCACCATGTAAGATGTCAGACCTTCTGTTGCCTGAAGCCAGTCAAGGAGTTCCGACTCATCGGTGTGAGAGATGACACCTTCGTCATGGTTGAGCCAAGATGTCGGTGGTGAAGGGGTCACAGAAGATGTGGAAGCTACTGTGGCACCATGGATTCCTTGATCCAAACCTTCCTCTAGTTTGAATTCTTGTGGACCATGCTCTTGAGGAGGGCCATAGTCAATCGGAACCCCAATCATGTAGAACACTTATCTTCCAAAGCCAAGGACAACCAATGAGCAATGAGTAATCTCCTTTGACTGCAGGAAGCCGGATCACCACAAAGTACCGGAGGATCGAAATCCCCTAGATAATGATAGTAACATTTTCCACCAAGTCGATGGGGGTTCACCTGGTTTGCCATGGGTCGTGTCACCTTGAGATCGACATCATAGAGTGTGAATTTTGGCATGAGGTTCACCCCAAAGCCACCATCGACTATTGCCCTAGAAAGTGGGGTACCTTGAATCTCCATAGAGAGTTCGGGGCTTTGGTAGTCAGTAAGGGACGGATTGGTGCAGCTGACACCCATGCAGGCAGCACCTGCATGGAAGCGAGAACTTGCTAAACTACCCACCACTATGATTTGTTGGCATATCATGGAGTTGCTCCAGCAATGTACTAAGATATTGTCAAATGCTGGTGCTAAGTCGAAGAAGATCAAGGAGGTTTACCGACAGTGTATTGGTCTCTTGGGGGGTTCACTTAAAAAATGTAAGTATAGCACGAGTTCAACTGAATGAGGTTTTTTAATTAAAAAATTTAGGGTAAATTTATAGAAATGATTACAAAGGGGGTTTTTTTAATTAATTTAAAAGAAAACCCATAAGTCTATAAAGGAAAAGGGGGTCAACTTATTCATGAAAAATTCACAGGTAAGAGATTTTTTAAATACCCGTGAACAATGGAAGACTGGCCTTCAAGAGACAAGTAATGCCTCCACACCTTGAGTGCATGTATAAGTGCATACAAATCAAGCTCATGTGTGGGCCACTTGCATTGTGAACTACGGAGTTTCAAAAGCCACTAGTCGGCTTTCTTGGCGGCTCAACATAGCTCCTATGGCAATGCTACTAGCATCAATCTCAATGACAAAAGGTAATGATGGATCCCCAATCTTCAACACATGTGGAGTTGCAACCGCCTACTTTAACTTATCAAGACTTTATTGTTGATTGTCAGTCCAAACGTAAACAACATTAACTTGTAACAAGTCAGTCAATGGCATTGCTATTTCAAAATAGAAAATAATAAACTTTCTTTAAAAACCAGGTAGTCCTAAGAAAGATCTGAGCATAATAATATCATGTGGAGTAGGCCATGCCAAGATCATTGCTACTTTCTTTAGATCCATCTTTACGCCTAGCATTGATATAATGTGTCCCAAACACTCAACTTCCTCTTAATATAGGAAGGTCTTTTGTTTATTTACATACAACACATTTTTCTTGAGCATATCAAATACTGTATACAAGTGTGGTTCGTGCTCTAGTAAAGATTTACTATAAACCAAAATGTCATCAATAAAATCCATCACAAATTTACCCATGAATGGCCTAAAGACATCATTCATTAACATCATAAATGTGCTTGGCACATTAGTAAGCCAAGTTGGAGTTCCAGCTTTATGCATGTCTATAACACTTGGAACTTTTTGAACCCAACCTAAAAAGAGAGACAAGATATTCTTAATAGTTTTGTAGTAGTAATTAATGCATTCTTGGGTAGATCTAGCTCACCTTTTATGTTATGCATCCTTCCCTCATGCATAAATTAATAGACATGCATTGCGAAGCCGATAAGAGGCTTCTTCTATGAATGCCATTCTATACAACATTAAATGTGCTAGTCGAGTAATATCAAAGTTGAGCTCCTTAAAGCAGGATTGAATGGTGAGACCAAGGCCTACAACATGTTGATCCCAAACCTTAGTTCCTTTGCCATCTGCTAACTCAACTGTGTAGTATTGATATGACGAGGGTTGAGTTTTCAACTTTAACTTCTTGACAAGTTGAGAACTAACCACATTATGACTTGTTATCATGGTGCAGATATCATTCATAAATAGATTCATTTTCTCTTGCAAATCATGCATTTGTTGGTGAAGAGGGACAGATTTGGGGGTGAGTATGGGACAGAATGGTCAGAATCCATTTTTACCATGAATATGAAATAAGCACCAAACGACAGAAAATCTAAAAGTGTAGGGATAAGTGAGCTCCCATGGTTGTTAAAATATTGAGTGTTGATGCAAGTCGATGCCGTGGAAATATATAACACTTCTAGAATCACCCCACCAATGAGAGAATCTTGTCGAAAAAATTGATTAAGTGAAGAGCAAAAATAATTCCCCGCTTCTAAGCTCAAATTTGGGGTTGTTCTCGGGCAAAATCTGCAGCATGCGAATGTCATGGAGGGCAAGCTGAAAAAGGTGTAGAATTGATCAAGTCAAGAGCAAAAATAATTCCCCGCTTCTAAGCTCAAATTTGGGGTTGTCCTTGGGCAAAATTTGTAGCATCATGGAGGGCAATCTGAAAAAGGTGTAGAATTAAATCTTTAACTACTAGTAGCCCTTCATGTGTTAGTGTATCTGATGGGGTGACTTGTTGTATATCCTTATTGATAAAGTAATTTTATTATGCACATACACATGGGGCATGGGCCTAGGCACATGGGGCTTAGGGCATCTTTATTTATATGGGATTAGGACACATGTGGTCTTGGGAGACTATAAAAAGCACATGGCCTATGTACTTTGAACTTTTTGATACCTTTTGATCATTTGACATCTATACACTTACCATTCTTGGAGCTTATGATTCTATGTGGATAATTCATGGCAATCTTTTTATGTCTAGGTGCTACTCCCTATGGTGGTACTTCCACCCTTGGATTTCATGGGAGGTGGCTCATGATCCCTCATGTGTGAGTTATCACATGGCTTTTCATGGATATGGCTTAGCTCCATTCCAAAATCTCAACTTGGTTATGACCCTTCCTTACATTGGTGTTTGTTTCTTTTGGGGTTGTTCAACCATGGATTATTCCTACTATTTTAATTTTTCATTTGATCGCCATGGTGCAATCTCACATCATCATCGATATCACTTTGATACCATCTCAAATTTTGATTGTAGGAGATCTACGCATGCATTATCATCATGGCTATGTGCTCGCTACATTGACTTGCAATTCTATGTCATGGTTCACATATCTTTTACCGAGTTTACACATACCTTTGGCACTTTGAGTCTTAGACCTCTAGATCTTCATTCACCGACTTCTTGCTATAAAGAGGTAGCATATGCATGCTGGTTGGATATTCAAGCTTATGGGTTTGTTGCCTAGTCACTTCAAGCATTCTTTCAAAATGAGGTGGATATATGTGCCAGATGGTCCATATGGTTCACACATGGTGAATTCATTGATACATTGCTTCGCTACCTCGACACGAATGATTCGGCATTGTTTGAATGGGCTTATTCTTCTTTTGGTGACTTGATTGAGTGTCCTACACTCTTGAGTCATGAATATGTTTGTGAGGATGTACATCCCATCAACACACATTTGGATGATGATGTATCACACCTACATACCTTTGATGATGCATCACATACATATACATGATGATGTATCATTACACACACACACACATGATGATATTGATACACATGCACATGATGATGTATCATTGCCCACATGATGATGTATCATTGCCCACATGATAATATTGATACACATGCATATGATGATGTGTGAGAGTTAGATCATGTGGGCATGATCTCGAGGGCAGGGATGACACCTTTGTTTCTGAAGAAAGGAAAGACTCTTTGGCCAACTCTTCAATGGTGGTTATGAAGAATCCTCCAAAATGACACTCCAAGCCATATAAGGTCTTACACAAGCTACAATTAAACTCTCGATGTACATGGTCCCCATATCTTGGTGGAATTTTTGACAATATGAGCATCGACCTTCTTGGTAACCTTGGCTTCTGTCCACTTTGTGAAATATTCTACTGCCACTACTATGATGTAGTGGGCTTGGGTTTTAAATATGGCAAGACTAATAATTACTACAAAGTCAATTCTCCATTTCTCAAAGGGTTGCTTGACAATTACTAGGGTGAGGGGCATCTTACCCCTCTGTTGTGTTACAGTGAACCCTTGGCACTCATCATAGCAACCTCTGACAAATTCTACCACATTATTGTTCTTTCTACTCACACTTGCCACTATTCAATTAACCAAACTCACCGACAACAATTTGGAATTATGCCAAAGTCTTCTTTTAACACTCCTCCTCAATGCTAAATTGGAGTGTTCTACTCAATGGATGTGCATGTGTCTAACCAATCCCCATTTATTTGGGACATGATTATGATATCAGAACTTATGAGAATGACTTATCTCACCCATTTACTTGGGACATGATTTTGATATTGGTATTATGGAGATATTTTTTCTAGAACCTTCCCAATGTTATTTTGTTGGGACTTGTTCTTTTGCGGGATTAAGCTTATTAAAATATTTTGGTTCTTTTTTTGTAAAGCGTAGTTGAGGAAATCTTATGTTTTTTTAGAGCTCTCACCTTGTTTTTTTTAAAAGCTATCTATAGCTTTCTTTTGGGACTATTTAAGAGGAGGTGTTAAAATATGTAAGCTCGGGTATTTCTTTGAGTGTGTGAATGCACCTTAGAGGTGCAAACTTACTGTTCTTCTCTTGTTAGTTACCAATTCTATCTCTTTAGCATGGATTCAAAAACACTTAGGGTACTTTCTAATATGGTGGGTGTGGTAATTGGTCTAGTGGGGTGGTCTACGACGTGGGAGAGCTCCCAAGTTTGGGACCCACCAAGATCAAGAGCTGAAGGGCAAGGATTGTGCTCACCTAGGCCTCGCATAAGTTATAAAGGGTAAGCCTAATGGCAACGTTCATGTGGATAGAGTTCTTATATGTGAGTAAGCAGGCATAGTGCATGAGAGTAGTGATGATTTTGTTGAGATGAGACTAAGTGGGAGAGGTCAGACTATGCACATTAGCCTCAATAATATGATAGTTCAAAGAATGGAACAAATGAAGTGTGAAAAGGGGGTAAGAGAGTGGAACAAAAGGAAATGGGAAATGGAAGAAGACAAGTGTGAATGGGCAAGGAAGATAGAGGACAAAGGGAAGTGGAAAGGGTTAAAAACCCTAAATGTTAAAATTTGTTCTACAAAAAAGGAAGTCTTCTCCTTCTCGCACGTTGGCTATGGCAGCCACTAGATGTGAGTAAATTGAACATTGAGAGCTTATTCCTCTTAGACTAAAGGCTTGCTTAACTAGCCCGATGATGGCCTCCTTTAACATTTGTTGTCAGTGTGACAACCCAACACTGTGCTGTGTGAAGTTTGAGCCAACACTATCGATAACGCAACACTACATTGGGTAGAGGTTGGGTAGAGGCTATGATCCACATAATGTTCCTTTTATTTTGTTTTATTTTATTTTTTAGTTTTATTTCTTCTTTTGGCCTACATATGCAATGTTGTTGATGTTCATCAACACACGGCCTCGTGCTATCGTGTCGAGAATACAAATTAGAGCTCTAGGTTGCTTGTTCCTCACATCAGAAGCACCTCAGCAGTTACTTTTCAATCTACAATTCATCTTCCACATATATTACTGCTATAAGGATGGCCACCATTTACGCTTGTACACCACACATGTTCAAGAAGGCTATGCAAGAAACTAGGGTTGGCCACTCAAGGCATGAAGTGACATGGGTGTGGGTCACCATCCTATGATCACAAGAGGGAGAAGTCCATCATGGAAGAATTGGGCTCCAAAGCATAGTATACTCATGAAAATGAATATGGTCAAAAGAGTACAATGCTCATGAACCCTATACCTAATATAGGCCAAGGTCCCCCAAAAGTACACATGTAAATGACCCTAAGCCCAAGTGCCTAGGCCCCATTCCCCATGTGCATGTGCATATGTAATGAAATCTACTTCATTTACAAACCATCTCCTCCTACAATGATTTCGTCCTCGAAGTTGAAGGGTGGTCGTTCCCAAACAAAAGATATATATATACAAGTGGCTATGTAAAAAAGCCAAAAATCACATCCATGACTAAATGTCGATGTAGTAGAAGACCCATACATGAGTCATATGACCCCCAGGGTCAAATGGAAAGGATAAAGAGATCCCGTTCGATGATGAGGCTATCTATGCAGCCGCCTAGATCAAAAGGAAATCCGAGGTATACAAAATCCAAGGCAATGGTCCCACAAGGACATGTATGATATACATCCCGAACCTTTGAAGTTGAGATGGTAGTAGCTCTTGGATCAAAAGGAAAGCTCAACTCCAAAGAAAAGTAGCTCCAGGGTCGAAAGGAAAACTCATAAGCCCATCCTCCACGACCGCAGTGTAAATCTGGCATGAAAGGTATCCACCGAAATAGCTCACGAGACCACAGTGTAAATCTGTAAGGTAATTATCGAAAAAGCTCAAAACTCCTGGCCAGAATGTCAAATGGTCATTGTGTAGGCCAAGACTGAGATATATTATAGGTGCATCTGAATGTCGAGCCACATATCCAAAAACTATGCTCCTCAAGTGGCAAAAAATGCATCCGAAGAAAACTATCCTAGCTCCAAAGAACATAGACTCGTGTCGATATTCATAGGAGCCAAAAGAACATATCTCAAGGTCGGCATCATGCGAGGGTAAGAGGGAACCAATGTTGTCATCCCAGGTAGAATCACTCAAAATGTCAAAGATATGATCCACTATGTCAATAAGTATATGGGCATGAGTCAAACCATACACTACCTTCTCATGTTGAAAACCCTTTGTGTGTATGATGATCTAAGATATCAATATAATCATCATCATCATAATCATCACTGAAAAATAAAGAGGTATCCTCACATGAAAGATAAGTCATCATCTATGGCGTCCCCAAGGCCTCTAAGGTCATCCTCATAAACATGTGTGCGCTTTTGCCGCACAGGTCGTAGCTGGGGACTTGCCGAACACCATATGCGAGCCACGAATGGCTGTAAGCATACAACCAGGAAAGAAAGCTCAAACAGAATGCAAGGGTGTGTCACTCACCGCTCTAACCGCCGCCGTGAAGGATTCCCGCATCGCAGTCGTGAAGGAGGAGCCGTCGTCACCGCTCTACCGCCGTGCCGCTACACAATGCTTGATCGCTCTCTCTCTCTCTCTCTCTCTCTCTCTCTCTCTCTCTCTCTCTCTCTCGCACACACGCAGGAGAAGGAAACCAAGAGGATAAGGCAAGAGCACTCTTGTATTCAACACATGAGAATGAGAGTTTTAGGGTTACATTTGACTCTTATAGGTGACTTGGCCGTTCACACATGGGCGTCCATTCATGGCCAGCCGATCCTAACCCTGCTGATATTCAAGGTGCGTCTCTCATCGGCGATCACCCAATCCCTTTATCCTTAACATATGGTGCCGACAAGCCCGGCCCATGACTCAGAATATTTAAATTAATGACGTAAAACATAGTACGTCTCAATGTCCATCATAGGTTAACATGCCCCCCTTCTTGATGTAGATTCCGTCCTCGGAAGCTATGATATGGTAAGCTCGATAGGGTTGTTGTGGTAGACCGTCTGCAAAACAAGGAAGTAGAGTGAAAGTATGCTGGAAATCAAAAGATATAAAGTGTATAAATTCAAGCATGTTAGACCACAATGGATGTTGCTATGAGACTTAGTTTAAGGGGTCACATGAATGAGCTAGTGTAGTAAATTAACAGGAGTTTAAAATTCTTGAAAGTAAATCAAGATTTAGCAAGGTGTCAAAGGTTAATTAAGGTTTATAACTGGCCTAAGTCAAGGAAAATAACCAAGCTTAATAAATAAACAGATGACCACACTGTGTTTACTCTGACAAAGGGGTAAAAGCTATGTCCTAGAGGTCAACACACACATGGCCAGGTGTCAAACATTAAGATGGTTTGACCCTAGACCTAAGACAATCGTATTCCAAGGTTAACTAAAGACGTCATGCTGCCTAGGAATATATCCAATAAAGTTAAGCTCATTAATGATTTACACTAGCACGTCAAGCAACTTCAAAAACTAAGTAGTACATTGACAATTTCCATGTAGTCATGCATTATAGTTCATGCAATTAATTGAACAATAAAAACGAAAGAGAGTGGGTATGGAAGAATTACACCTGTATTTTGGAGATCTCCTTGATTCGATGAGAAAAATACCTACAATTTGATGAGATATTTATGTATGAGCGTTGCGGCAGCTATCTCAGGACTTGAAAGCGAACCCACCTCAAACTTTCCCACCTGTACAACCAACTAACAAGCACTATACCTCGAGAGGCACATCAGTGTGAAAAATTAAAGACTCGTTTAAGGAATCCAAACTAGAAAAAACTTGAAAACACTAACCTACCTGCCAGTTCACCACACTATTACTAAGGATACGGTAAGAGGATGTTGTAGAGTCCTGGCTCTAGCCCTAAGGCTAAGCGTCTATCTGCATCATCCAAATAAATAAAGTCAACCTCACTAGTGCCATGAGTTTCATCCGTCCATTCATCATTGTCAGATATTTCCTTTTCATTTTCCCATCCACATAAACTCATCAAGAATGTAACCATGCGAGGATAGTCATCTTGTGGAAAAGGAAAGCATTGGGCTATCGGGGATATGTCCTCTGCGGAGTAGGGGTCAGTCATGGTCAATAGGCGAATTAGCCATTCTAATTCCTCAACATTTTTCTCTCTGGCTAGTACATCTATATGATCCCATTCAGTTTCAATTACAGGATAGCGCATGTGAAATATCTGAGAAAGGTACAGATGATACCTCTCACCAAAGGTGGGAGTGGATGAAGTGTATGATGATCGTGCATCTGCCATATCTGCAAACACAGATATAGCATCAGTAGGTTTATGACAGGTCAATCTAGTTCTTGATTGTATATACGGATATTTCTTCTCTTAATGTGCTCTTGCTCTTTTTACTATTTTTTGCTTTTCTTTTCTGTGTATGAAGCTATATATATACATCCCCTTGAATTTGGCAATTACATGGTCAGGGGAGAAGGTTAAGGAGGAAGCATTAGAATGTCGAGCGTGAATACATGCTCCCCCTTTCCTTGGGTAGATCATATTTTTTGAGTTGCAGCCTCTTGGAACCAATTTGTCCAGTGGGTCATAGGTTGTGATGTGGGAAGATAGCTTTTTATGACCCTTGTGGCCACATCCAATTGCAGAGATGTTAGTGTACACTCCCATTGACGAATGGAGGAAATGGTTTCCGACGATACTATTACAAGGGGAGACGTAGACTCATTGGTCTTTTGTTGGGTGTTGACAAGAGTAGGTGTAGAGCATGTAGAAACTTCTATATCAGCGTGTGCCTGGCATGAGGAGCTAGAAGCTTCATGTGGCTCCCCCCTTCCTGAGCTAGGTGGTAATGATCGATATCGTTTGGGAATCCAAACTAACTCTGGAAGAAGTGGTGCGGAGCACTCTGTTACCTTTCCCTTACCACGGTCTTGAATTGTCGTTGGGGTGGCAACAATTGGTTTGCAAGGTTTTACAGGTGATGTAGAGGGATTCAGCTTATGTTTAGGGACCCAAATCTGGTCATTCCTCTCGTAGTACCCTTGGGCTACTAATAATTTTTTAGGGATCCATCGTGATGTTACATTGCCCTTTCTCGGGTGGGTAGCTGTTTTCTTCCTATGAGGCTTCTTGTCCGAACGAGATTGAGCAGGGGAAGTAGCTGTTAACGAAGCTTTTGGGACCCATTTGTATGTACTCTTTGGCATAGAAAGCGGAGCTTTAGAGACCACCCTGCATGTTTTCACTCTTGGCATTAAAGCGTTAGAGGGGTGGCAAACAATCAAAGATGGTTTTGCCACTGGACTTTGTGATTTTTCATTATCTAGCATTTGAGTGGATGACTTAGGTGCAGGATTTTGAGCGGTTAGACCTAGTGTTGGTTCTTGCGTTGTGACTCGTCTGGTTGCCCAATCGATATTGCACTTGGTGGCCATCATCCATTTGCGCCCTAAGTTTACCGTCCCTTCCATGGTACCCGCAGGCATAACCAAAAAGCTTTGAATTACGGTCCCCTTGTCATAGGCAACCGGAGTGTGCAGAATTCCTAAGATAGGGGTTTTCTTCTTGTTGATTCCTTTAACTTGGATAGCACTCTTGAATAAAGGTGGTTTTCCAAGTTGACACCACACGCCATATGATAGCAAATTGTGTTGAGTCCTGTATCCAATAATGCATTATACAGCACCTCCCTGTAAGGACTCTGTAACTCAATTGGGTATCTTAGAAGCGGGTCAGATTCCAGTGAATCCTCATCTGCCTCCTCGAAAAATGCTTGTGTAATCCCCAAGTTGGCTTCTCGTTGGTGCCTAGCACGCTGGTGACGTTCTTTGGCTTCAATTATTGCTTGTATCTTTTTAAGCTCAGCTTGTTCTTTAGCTGCCTTCTTTTGATGGATTGCATGTAACTCCTCTTGGCTCAAGGGTTCATAGTATCTTTTGAATTTACTCCCATTAAGGAATCCAATGGTTTCAACTCCGTCGAGAGTCTCCACTCTGATGGTACCTTGCGGGGTAATTTCACATACTCTATACGGTCCCTTACCAGCATATTTGAGCTTCTTCTTTTCGTTTCACACTCCATACATCAGGACTTTGTCCCCAACCTTTATGTCCTTGTCCTTTAGGTGGCGATCAAACCATTTTTCTTCTATCCTTCTCCACAAGGGCATTATACACAGCCAATTGTCTTTCTTCCTTTAGCCGCTCAAGGATATATAGACGCTCTACTAATGGATTACCATCCCAACCCTCTTGAGTAGCAACACGAAGACTAGGAATGACAAATTCCCACGGCATGACCGCTTCTTGGCCATATACTATTTTGAATGGTGTGCAATTAATAGCCACTTTGTACGCAGTACGATAGGCCCATAAAGCTGTTGTAAGCTTTAGATCCCAATCCGTGCGATGAGCTTCAACTGTCTTTGTCAAAACAGAGATTAAGGTCTTGTTGGTACTCTCGGCTTGGCCATTCGCTTGCAGATAGTAAGGAGTAGATTTATGATGGGATATCATGAAATTTGTTGTGAGCTCCTTAATCACTTCATTTATAAAATGCGTACCATTGTCGCTCACAAGTTCAAAAGGACAACCGAAGCGTGTGATTATATTTTCAAAGAGAAACTTGGCTGTTGTCCTTGCATTTGCCTTACGTGTCGCCTTCGCTTCAGCCCATTTGGTCATATAGTCAGTGGCCACAATAATATAGCAAGATTGTGTGTTTCAGGCCACTGGGCTAATTGGACCTACAAAGCCTAAATCCCACTTTTCAAATGGTTGGTTTACTTTGATTGGATGTAGGGGCATCTGATCTTTCCTCTGGGGTTTCTTGTATCGTTGGCATTCATCGCAACCCTTCACAAAGAGTGATGCATCTTGGAACATAGTGGGCCACCAATACCCCGATTGTAAGATCTTTCGTGTAGTTAAGTCTCCTAAGAAGTGACCACCAGCTACACCCATAGTGCCTCTTGCAAAATGTATAGATACTCATCCTCTCGGGCACAACGCCTAAGAACATCATCCTTTCCTCTTTTACAAAGAGTCCCAGCTATCAGGCAATAGGGTTCGCATTCTTTGATCAGCTTTCGAGCTAGATCTTTACGAAGCTCCTTGGGTGGAAAGCCATTAACCAAAAAGTTAACAATCTTCTCACTCCATTCAGGCATTGTCTCCACCATGAACAGGGAAGTGTCAGGTAAGTCATCATCAACCCCCGTAGGAGCCTCACCATTAGGTATGCGAGACAAATGATCAGCCATAACATGTTTTTTGCCAGGTCTCACAACAACAGTGAAATCAAACTCAAGAAGAATCAATAGCCATCGTGTGATTCTTCCTATGGAGCATGGTTTGTTTACCAGATACAACAATGCTTAATGATCCACATAGAAAACAAACTTGGTGGCAAGGAGGTAATAACGAAATTTCCTTACTGCATATATCATTGCCAACCCTTCTCGCTCCGTAGTGGTGTAGTTCATCTCAGCATCGTTCAACTGGCAACAGGCAAAGCTAATGGGGTAGTCTAGCTTGTGTTCTCCAGGTTGACTTAACACACACCCAATAGCAAAGTTTGATGCATCAATATGCACATGGAAGAGTAAATCCCAGTTAGGCATTCTCAAGATTGGAGCACTCGCCAAGGCCTTCTTTAGTAGCTCATAGGCACGGTCACATTCTTCGGTCCAAATAAACTCGATGAGAAGCTTATACAATGGTCGAGCTATCTCGGCGAAGAATAGAATAAATCTTTGATAATAACCAACGTGGCCCATAAAGCGTTGGACTCCCTTATAGTTGTTGGGTGGGGGCAATTCCAGAATGACCTTGATTTTACTCTCGTCAGTGGAAATCCCATTTTTGGACACTATATGCCCTAAGATAACTCCGTGTTTAACCCAGAATTGGTATTTGAAAGGATTCAATGAGATGCGATATAATCTACACCTTTCAAATATTTTTCATAAACACATCAAGTGCTCGTCCCAAGAGGAATGAACACAAAGATCATCTAAGAAAGCTTCACAGAAGTCTCTTAGATATTCCTTAAAGGCCGTGTTTATCAATCGTTGGAATGTTGCAGGTGCATTGGTCAAGCCAAAGGCCATGACGCAAAAGGCAAACACTCCAAACTCCGTGATAAATGCTATTTTAGCTTGGTCCTCGACTGCAATTGTGATCTGATTGTAACCCGAGTACCCATCTAAAAAGCTATATGCCTCCTTGCCTGCCACTCTTTCAAGCACATGTTTAGAATATGGCAAGGGGTAATGATCCCTTCTGGTGGCTGCATTAACCTTTTTGAGATCAACGCACACTCTGAGTTTCCCATTCTTCTTTGGTACGATGACTATCGGAGAAACCCATTCTGAGTGCTCAATTGGGTATATGAATCCACATTTTACAAGCTTTTCAATTTTCTCTTGTACAATCTTTGCGTACTTAGGATTCATTGGGTAGGGACGTTACTTGGACTGGTTTAGCAGTGCTAATCATTGGAATCGTGTGTTGCACCACAGAGGGTGGAACACCCTTCATATCATGATATGTCCAGGCAAATATGTCCTTAAATTCCTTAAGAAGCTTCGTAAGTGCAGCTTCTTCCGCCTTGGTGAGGCCTTGAGCAATAAAAATTGGTTTAGGCTCCTCACTCGGATCTTCTAAGTCTATATCCTTAACTACCGCCGCAGGGCCATCGTAGACACCGCTACCCCCATTGGTAGGCATTTGTTGGGCTTTTGTGTAGACCACTTTACGTTCCCCTGTTGGTGAATGATTTGAAATGCTTGGGTGCGGGGTGTAAGTCTACTGGTTCTTGTTGAACCCGGCTTTTTTCTTTCAATTCCGCCTCCTTTTGTTGCTGAGCTAACTCTTGGTTTTGCCGCCTTCTTGCAGTACGACTTAGTTTCGGCTGCTCTTCCATTTCTAATTGGGCAACGTCATGAGGTTGTGGAATACACCACATGACACTTTGGAGGTATTGTACCCAATTATCCGCTAACTTCCGATGAGCGTCAATAGCTCCTACATAACTAAGCCATTCTGCGGTGGATCTCTCCTTGTTTATTGTAGCGCGTACATTAGCTCGATAGCATTGGCGCTTATGTCTTGTTTTCTTCTTACCAAGTTTTTGATTTTTGTTTCTGTCAAATTCGAACTCACTTGGTCGATCTTCACTTGTGACCCCCTCACTCTCGGATGAACTGTAGGAGGTCACTGTCCTAGGCCTTGAGCACCTTGCTTCCACATTTGGGTGAATATTTGATTCATCCCCCCCATCAGGCTCAGAGTCAGTTTGTTCTTGAGATTCATACTCAGAGTTACATTGGTCAGAGTCTTCGCTACTCTCAGTTGAGTTTGCCACTTTCTTGCCATCAAAGAGTCAAGTGCATAACACCTATCATGTTTATTGGCACTAACGGTGGCATATCTTGCCCCTCAGGTGTTACCCAACTTGTGCCTCTATTTCCCCATATGTCTATAGTTGCCGCTAGGTGTACCCAATCCACGTTATCCGACTCAGTCATACCCGGTAGGACATCCATATAAGGAGAATCTTTCCCATCATCAGTCTCTTTTTTGCATGTATAGCAATACCTTAATGGGGCGGAGTGAATAGTGGTATCCGATCGATTATCAATGATAACCTTGCTTCCTAAAGGATGTGCACGACCATTCTCAAGATCAACTCGAATGACAGAGTCCTGGAATTGTAAGTAGACATGGTTTTTCGACCAATCATGCACCATTTGTGCTTCCCTCATGAAAGGACGTCCTAAGATCATTTGATATGACATAGGATGCTTGGAGAAATCCATTACAATGAAGGTATGTCTTACCTTGTATCCCAGAACCTTGATCTTAAGGTCCCTTAACATTCCAATAGGTTTAGCAATAGTTATGTTTCCCATCTTAACCACTATGTTTGTGACTTCAAGGTGAGGTCTTCCCATAGATTCCCAACAGTTTTTAGTCACAATGCTCACGCCAGCACCACTATCAAGGATTCCCTTTAGAGTTAATCCCTTGGTAGTAATGGGGAGGGTTGCATTAGATTCATCACCTTCAAAGTACTGTCCCAACTTGTTAACAGGTATTTCAACGACCGAGTCTTCATCTAGGTTGGGTTGTAGATCCCAATGTTCCCCTTCATCTTGAAGCGTGTCAGGTCTATCCATATTTGCAAATTGTGGTAGCCCCGCCTTTAGTTCTCCATTGAGAAATGCGCGAAGAGCTAAGAATAGCTCAGGATCTCCGTATAATTTGGATATGATCGTGGTTCTGATTTCAGAGGACATGAAATCCATTAGCTTAGATACATTCAACGGTACTTTTCGAGACATCGCCCCTTGACTAGGGACTGGTGAAGATGGAATCACTTCCTCTTCGATGGGGTCAGGCATATCCCTCACTAAACATTCTTTCCAGCAAGAAGGGTGGTTGCCCACTTCCTGATGTCCTACCCTCACTTTCTTCCCGAACGATACTAGGTATAGCTAACGGTTTATGATTCCTGTGAGGCTAAACTTGCGTAGGAAACACTGTCTGGAATTTTGATTTTTCTCGGGTTTGGCTCCAGTTCTCTTTGTGTTTCTTCCACCAAACCCCTTAAGTGTTGCACTTGTTCAATCTCCTCAACTGGGTTTGGGTAAGTTCCAATCTTTTTCTTGAGGGTTTTTGGCCCACGTGGCTTGTCTTGGGGAGTCTGAGTCAGTTTGGGTGGTCGAGAGGGCATTAACTGACTTGGTTGTGGGACCGAGGAAGTTTCGTTCTGTTTTCTCTTATTTATATACTCGCTTGATTCTCCTTCGTTGAGCTCCCGAGTGGGTTCCTCCCTTAAGGTAGTGGCTTTTGTCCCCATGGTTTCTATTGAATCGGAATCATCTTCAGGATCATTCATATACACGGGGTCGTCTCCTGTCCCTATGTTAATCTTTGAACTAGGCTTGGAGCTCGTGGCATTAAGCGATCTCTTCCACCGCGTTTTCTTTTTCTTTGCTCGAGAAATTGATGCATTATCCCTCTCTTCAAGAATGTAGTTTTGATTGAAGCATTGACCGTGTAACTACATTCGCGGGTACAATAGGTATGGTTCCTCATGCCTGGTTGGTGACCTCAACCAAATTCAATGGCGTAATCTTGGGGTGCATTAGGATTATGTGGACATTGAGCAATCAAATGATCTATGCCACAACGATTACATGTAAGTACTGGCATTTTCAATGTGCTCCCTTGATTTGGTTGCATCTGAGTAGCGATCTTCTATAGCCTATTAGGGCACTCCGCTACACGATGCGGTCCACCACACTCGTAGCATTGAAGAGGTGGTCTCCTCGCCAAGGTATTAAGGTTTTGCCCTCTTGTGGCGAGAGCAGCCGCTTGATATACAGGCTTGACTTGCCAGAAATGATCCTCCATGTAGTACTGGGGAGTCATTTCAAACGTATCAATCCCATATGGAGTAGTGGGGTCTATCTCCTCTTCATAATCCCCACATGCACTATGTGACTCACAACCCATCTGGTTTATTGGGGTAATCCTTGGTGGATGTGGAGGTTGTGGTCCTAGCACTGGCGGTGGAAACAGCACAGACTGGACTACATTCGGGTTCCTTGGAACTATGTGCTGTGAGACGATTGCTCGACAGGTTGTGCAGGCATTAGCGCGGGTACTTGAGGTGTGTTTGACCAGGCTAGTGGTGCCTGATTTGCCAACATTCGCTTAAGTACTAGGCAATATTTAGATTGATGGCCATACTTACCACATGCATTGCAATTCCCATTGAATTTGACTCTGAATGTGGGACATTCACTCGTGCTATGTGGTCCTAAGCAAACCGAACACCATTGTTGCTCTCTTCTTGGGTACATATGGCTATGTTGAGGAGCTCGATTACCCCTAAAGTATTCTTGGAGAGCCTTAGTAAGGTCTCGGTCATAGACATTTTAAATATCTTGGGCCCCTTGGCAATAGGTTTTACCGTCATTGGCTCGTGCCCAGATACTTAACGGATTTTGTCTCCGAAGACACCTTTTTACTTGCAATCATCAAGTTGTCTTCTAACTGGATTGCATTGGCAGTGACTGCTTCCCATGTTGTAAGGCCTCTAATGACTAGGCCATTGTATATGTCCTTGTGGCGCAATCCTTGGATGAATCTATCGAGCAGTTGGTTATTATTGAAGCGCTCATCGAGAGTGCAGTGAGAATTTAGATACTTCAATCAACTTATAAAGTCTCTCACTGACTCCCCTTCCTCGCGTTCAGCTTTTTGGAGTTGAGATGCTACTCCCCAAAGCACACCCTCACGTATGTATTCTTTCAAGAATAATCTCTTGAGAGTGGGGTAGTGAGTGCGCTCTTCAACCCTTAAGGTTCGATACCAATCTCCGGCCTTCCCACTCAAGGTTAAGCCTAAAACTTTACACTTATGCAGCTCATTGTGCTCTTCCAAGGAATCACACACGTGTTCAAAAACTTCAATGTGCTTCCTAACATCTTCGTTACCAGTGAAGTTTTGAGTGAGCTTAGCCACTTGTACCGCCTTGCTTCCGGGTTCTCTCTCAGGCATGCCCCGCATGTTTTCCACAATAGATCGTCCGATCGTCTGAGCAAATGCAGCGAGATCACCTAGGTGAGCAGGCATAGCTGGTGGAGGCACTTCTGGGATAGCCTGGCTGATAGGAGTTGGCATTGGTCTGGGTATGTTGGCAAATGACGTAGGATATGATATGTGACTAGGCCTAGCTCCTCTTGGATAAGGGTTGTGATAAGGCGGTCGTGGAGCATATGCCATTGGCATACTAAGAGGCGTAGGAGCTACATGAGCATGAGTAGCAATAGGTACATATGGTCGATAGGCACTGGCACGCACTGTTGTATGTATTGTTCCACTAGGTAGCGACGTCGTACTAACTACTTCAGTAACAAGTGCACTTTCCGTTATGCTCATCATTGGGGTAGGCATTGTGGATTCCTTAATGGAAAGTTGAGCCAAGGTTGGAAAGCTAAAGTTACTGCTCGTGGGCTCAACCTGCATTGAGACTCCAGGTGAAACAACATATGAAGGGTCTATGGGACTCACCGAGGGAGTCTCCAATTGTGATAGGGTTGGTTGTTTGGCCTTGCCCGTATCCAAAAATCTCATAGGGCCAGTGGAAACTAAGTTCACTCCCCTATTTTGCCTCTCAATTTGGATAATTCTATGAATAACCTCACATATCATTTGTTGTTGCTCCTCTAGATTAGTAGTGCTAGATGTAGATCGTAGGACTTCTAACCAATCTACATGGTATGTGTAACCCGTGTATAGGTCAGTTAGAGTCTCTGTGTGTAGATCATATTCCCAATTTTCATTGAGAAATATCCCATCTAGACTTGGTGTGCCAAACGGTTCTCTTGAAGTGGACGCAATGTCACTTCTTATGGATTGGCTTCTAGGGACCTCTACTTTTTAGGAAGAGCATCGGAAGGTGGTAGCTCAGTAGGGCCCTCATTAAACGAAGTGGGTAGAATATCCACATGGACACTCTTTGGGAGGATAGGGTCTACATAAGATGTGAATGGCGAATCCACTACCCCTCCTTCTTCATTTACTTCGCTTAGCATGTTCAGAGCGTGTAGCTCTACTAAAGGTCTCTATTAGACGACTAAACATGCTAGATCCGGGTTGTGGGGCCCAAACTGGCATGTTTTGGCTTGTCTCCTCAAGGTTCTTGGTAGGGTGCCCTTCCACCATGGCTTCTGAGTCAAAGGACGAATCACTACCCACTATTCGTGGATCTTGGGTTGCACTTCCTTGGGTTCCAGCGGAAGGCCAAGATGCTAACGTGGAGGGATGGTGTGAGCTTGCGTAAACTGAAACACTTTCTAGTGGCTCAGACTCTAGCACCCGACTAGAGCGTAGATGCATGTGACGTGGGTACCCTACGGGTGTTGGTGACTACCTTTGAAGTCCACACAAGTGGTTTCTTAGGTGTTTCACATTCCGTTTTTACTTGTTTTTATATTATTTTTAACCTATTTCTAACCCCCTTACTTATGGTCGAACCTGAACTAGGGCGTGTGATAGCTCGAAACGAGCGTATCGTTTAAAGGGTCCTAGTGTGCTTTACAGCACAGTGTTCGCCTATCCAGAGCTCCTGTGGTCCTCAAAACAGTCTGTTTTCTTGTGGGGGGAGGGGTGAAGGCCTATTTGCTTGTGGAGAAAAGGGTAAAGGCTTTATCCCACATGCTCACTTGGGGGGTGGGCTACATATAGGGTACAACTTCCCATAAGCTCTCACTTGAAAGAAAGCTATGGAGGCTCACTCTCCTATATATATATATCAAAAGACCGACATTATCCAACATTACTTTTTCCTTTTTTCTTTTTCTTTTTTTTTTTGTTTGGGATAAGTTTTCTAGGGTTCAGACTTTGCCGCGACGCAGTTCGCACACAGCGCAGGCCTGGGGATTCAGAAATCCCCCCTCACACGCAGAAAACCAGAGAACAGAACGCACACGGAATGGAAAAATAACAAAGAAACAGAATTACTGAAGACAAATTGCAGAAACAGATTGCAAAACACGGAAACACCTCAACAACAAACACACAGTCGCCTTTCCTACGGTGTAAATTTCACTTCACGCAGCAGACCGAGCTGCAAACTGGAGCTTGGTGCAGGACACCTTCCCGGTAGCAGCGCCAAAAATGTGCGCTTTTGCCGCACAGGTCGTAGTTGGGGACTTGCCGAACACCGTATGCGAGCCACGAATGGCTGCAAGCATACAACCAAGAAAGCAAGCTCAAATAGAATGCAAGGGTGTGTCACTCACCGCTCTAACCGCCGCCGTGAAGGATTCCCGCGTCGTAGCCGTGAAGGAGGAGCCGTTGTCGCCGCTCTAACCGCCGTCGTCGCCGCTCTACCTCCTCGTCGCCGCCGTGGCCGCTCTACCGCCTCGCCGCCGCCGTGTTGCTACACAATGCTCGATCGCTCTCTCTCTCTCTCTCTCTCTCTCTCTCTCTCTCTCTCTCTCTCTCTCTCTCGCACACGCAGGAGAAGGAAACCAAGAGGATAAGGCAAGAGCACTCTTGTATTCAACACATGAGAATGAGAGTTTTAGGGTTACATTTGACTCTTATAAGTGACTTGGCTGTTCACACATGGGCGTCCATACATGGTCGGCCGATCCTAACCCTTACCCTGCTGATATTCAAGGTGCGCCTCTCATCGACGATCACCCAATCCCTTTATCCTTAACATATGGTGCCGACAAGCCCGGCCCATGTCTCAGAATATTTAAATTAATGACGTAAAACATAGTACGTCTCAATGTCCGTCATAGGTTAACAACATGGTCTATCTCCATCAATGATGCCTCTATGTGACTTAAATCCCATGATAAATCTATCTCCAATAATATAGGATCTAAGGAGATGTCTAAATCAAATGCAAATCTCTCAAGATCTATGCCATATGATCTACTATGAAAATGGTCAATATGCATAATCCTACTACGATATCTCACATCAATAAAATCATCAGTACTCTCATGCACTATCCCGACTGCTCAAATACATGAACTCTATCCACATGAATAGTGCCATGAATGTTGTGAATACTAGGAGTAGTGGTCCTATCAGCGATATCTCCACAAATAGAAATCCTAAAAGAATAGCCTGATCCATCTAACACTAATAACTCAGGCCTATGCTCACCATGACTCGTATATGCGGAGTATCACTATCCTCAAGTGTGCTAATGGATACACCCATCCCAAATGCGCTAATGGATGTGTAACTAATCAAATGCACACGATCCTTTAAAATGTCACCACAATCAACTAGAATATCCTCATGATCCACAGGAAAGATGATAGACAAACAAGTGTCGATGCTCAATATGCTCGCTGCCATCTCTTCCCTCGAGATCATGCCCACATGATCTAACTCACACACATCACCCTTTCTATCACTATCACATACATCATCATATGCATGTGTCAACGGCATCATGTACACATGTATCACTATCATCATGTGTATGTGTGCGATACATCAATATCATCATATGTGTACAATACAACATCATCCCCATCATAATACGATGAATGAGTCGGTCGAAGTAAATGAGAATCAATGAGATGATGGCTAGTTGATATCATGAGTGAGTCGTAGAAGCTCTCAAGGCCCATGCGAACACCACTGTTATAGCGACAAAAGTGACTGTATACTCGATCCATGTCCTCCAAGGATCCAAACCTATCATGACATAACTCAAAAAATGTATCCCATGAATGATCACTACGATCATCATCACCCATATAATCATCTATAGCCGTAGCATGAGCATCATCATCATGTGTACATGTGTCAGCATCAATATCATCAACATGATGATGATCATCATCACTATCCATATCATCACCCACTGAACGCATGTCATCATGATATCCATCCTCAAGTAAATAGTCATCTCTGCTCGAGTGTGGGGCACTCGATCAAGTCCCCACATATATCATCCTATACAAGCAATGCCGAACCATCCCTATAAAAATAACCACATAGATCCTCAACAAAATCACCATGTGTAGAACATCTTGACTATATGGCACGGACATTCTCCTCATCAAATAAGTGTCTAAACTAGCTAGGCAACATCTCAAGCCCAAACATCCATATGTGACATGAATATGATGTGTCATCATAACAAGATGTCGATGACTAGGGTGTAAAGTGGACAAGATTTTTTTTTTTTTTACTCAACGCTTTTGTGTTGGTAGGCAGCCCCTCTCCTCTATGCGCTAATTCTTTGTGTTGGTAGACAACCCTTCTCCTCTCTACGCTAGAGATAAACCTAACACTTATGTGCTTTAGATGGCCGATAGGCAACCCTTTGACTTTCTTCTCTCTCATGCTAGCGGACTCTGTGCTTCAAATGGTTGATAGGCAACTCCTTGACTTTCTCCTCTCACGCTGGCAGACTCTGTGCTTCAGATGGCTGATAGGCAACCCCTCTCCTCTTTGTGCTACAGATAAACTGAACTTTATCCTCTCTTACGTGGCGGCCTCCGTGCTTCAGATAGCCGACTCTGTGCTTCAAATGGCCGAGCCTTCTGAGAAGGCTATAAAGCTCTCTCATGCTAGCGAACTCTATGCTTCAGATGGCCGACTCTATGCTTCAAATGGTGAACTCTTGCTTGGTACCATTTAATCCATGATGGTTAAAACTCCGCATTTTTTTTCTATTGCCTTTGTTTATTATACTGAATAGCTATACCGTTGCATGTGACTGACTCTGTATATGCATGTATTGTATTATGAGTATTGATGCTTATACACTTTACATAAATATTTGTTGATGCTTTTTCCTCTACCCAACATGCTCAGCTTCATCTTGTCAAAATATTGGATTTAAGCGTGCTTTGCTTAGACCAAGTCAGTAAAACTTTGCCCTTTGGTTGCAGGTTGCTTTCTCTTTTAAGACCTTTATTGAGGTCTTTGTTTGCAATTTAAGCCTTTTTTGCACAATTACTTAATGCACACAATACCTAAGCATGCACCTATATCAAACCTATATCCATGGATGAATGTCAAGGACCTTAGCATCATTTCTTTAGCTTGAATCTAATTATGTGTTGTAACTACTATGCTTTAGATTTACTGGATATCTTGCTACTAGTTCACTAATGTGAATCCTTGCAAGTACTGAAGTATGAAATTGTTTGATGGTATCTTGCTGCACTAGGACACTTTAATCAATTTGCATGTACGATGTGAACTACTTGTAAGTTTCTTGATTCAATTTATGTTGTAACTGATATATGTGAGATGCATGCTAATCCTTAATCCCTTTCCAAAATGGCTATTGAAAGCTGTTTTTCCACCCCTTTGGCTTATTGTTTTTACATGCTTGGTCCCATCATGCTTACATGTAATCACATAAGCGTGCATGTATTGTTTTCATTGCATGAGAACCACTTTGAGTTGTGTGCTTGGTTTGACTGCAAGTGACACCTTAGCTATTGTTATATGTGTAAATAAGATTTAGGCGTTTGACTTTTTGGCCAACTAGGTGTTTGACTCCTTGGCCAACTAGGTTAGAATACCTCCCTTGCTTCTTGGCCTACTACTATTGTTTTTACCTGCTTGGTCCTATCATGCTTACATGTAATCACATAAGCGTGCATGTATTGTTTTCATTGCATGAGAACCACTTTGAGTTGTGTGCTTGGTTTGACTGCAAGTGACACCTTAGCTATTGTTATATGTGTAAATAAGATTTAAGTGTTTGACTCCTTGGCCAACTAGGTTAGAATACCTCCCTTGCTTCTTAGCCTACTACTATTCCTCAATGGATGCCAACCAATCAATGGATGGTATTCCCATACCTACAACCAACATAATTCTAACCTTATGGTATACGGAGCACTCTGGCTAATGCCAAACGAATGGATTCGACTACCAATAAGGCTTTAAGAGTATCAACAAACATTCGCAACAAATTTTCTCTCATTAGTACATGCATACATCATTTCATGCCTTGCATACATCATCTTTCTGCAAATTTATCAACCTCAAGCCATGGATACCTTGCTTGCATCAATACTCACTTGCATACATCAACATTAACATCAAATCGTCTAATCTATCAAGAATCTTACAAGATTTACACTTCCTTACACTTCAACACACCAAGATTCACTTCTGTCCTCATTTCTTGTTTATTTATGACTAAATAAAACTTGAAATTAAAGTTTTCTTTACACAAAGTGTAAAGATCTTGTACAAATTTCAAAAAAATCAACTCTAAAGCAAGATTAGGATTTAGACTAACTCCCTACACCATTCCTGTTCTATGTTTTGAAAGAAATTCAGTTTTTCCACTTATTAAAAATTTATACCAAAGCTTAAGATCTGTTTAATACTACAATGAATCTACACTCAACACAACACTCTGCAACAATGAATCTACACTTAACACAACACTCTGCAACAAAACTACAATGGATCTACACTCAACACAACACTCTACAACAAAAATCTGGGAACTCTACCAACAATTTGAATACTCTACACAACAATATACATATTCTACACAATAATCTATATTTTGCACACTTCTTGAAACTCCACCAAATTTTGCACACTTCCTTAAAACTGCACCAAGATTAAAACTGCACCAAGATTTTGCACTTTCTTACAAAATCTATACCAACTACACAGAAAACCTTAATATCTGCAACAATTCTACACAACTTTACATTATAACCTCCATTCTTTACACACTAATCTTCTTCTTGCAATCTTTTTCCAAGAATTCAAAGATTTGGGTTTGATCTTGATGAAATAAGAGTTTCAAAGATTAATATTTGAAACTGTAAGCTCTCTAATCAAGACAATACAAGAAAATCATTCAAAATTGGTTGCTAAAATCTCTGCAAATCTTAATTTCAAAAATCAAGATCAAGAAGTTCAAGAAATCAAATAGTGAAGTAGATTAGAGTGTTGAAAATAGTGATTTATACAAATTCAAAAATAATTAACACAAGTTCCATTGTTAATCTTGTCAAAACAAAAAAATTAACAAATTTAAAAACTAAAAATAAATCAATTCTAAAAATGATACACTATCTTAATCAAGAAAATGCATTCTAAAAAATTAGATTAACAATAATCTTAAAATAAATATCACTAATAAAGATTTAAAAAATGTATTCTAAAAATTAGATTAAACATAATTCAAAAATGATTATCACTATCAACTCCCTATACAAAGATCTAAGCCAAGAACTCTGATACCAATGCAAGA
This sequence comes from Cibotium barometz, assembly GCF_041138505.1. Lineage (NCBI taxonomy): Eukaryota > Viridiplantae > Streptophyta > Polypodiopsida > Cyatheales > Cibotiaceae > Cibotium > Cibotium barometz. The sequence continues at coordinate 5,662,953 of NC_141051.1, read as the reverse complement.
AACTAGGATTGACAACTCAAAGCATAGAGTAACAACATGGATGTAAATCACCATCCTAAAATCTCAAGAGGAAGAAGTCCACCCTGGAAGCTTAGAGCTCCAAAGAGTGATGTACTCATTATAGTCAAAAGAATGCAATGCCTATGAGCACTATACCTAATATAGCCCAAGACCCTCCAAAAGTACACATGTAAATGACGCTAAGCCCAAGTGCCTAGGCTCCATTCCCTCTGTGTATGTGCAACAAAATCTACTTCATTACATGCTAGTGAGATTTTGATGTGTGAGAGAGAGAGAGAGAGAGAGAGAGAGAGAGAGATCTTTTAACATCTGCAAATAAGGCCAAAATGGAGAGAGAGAGAGAGAGAGAGAGAGAGAGAGAGAGAGAGAGACCTTTTAACATCCGCTACGAAAAAGACCAAAATGACTTATGTAACTAATGCATGAATACCTAGATGAGATCTTTTATCAAATCCACTCCATAAATAACAACACCAATCCAAACCCAAAAAAAAAAGACTTTCTCAAATGTATTATATATTTATATATACATACGTATATATATATATATATATATATATATATATATATATATAGAGAGAGAGAGAGAGAGAGAGAGAGGAGATCAAATTGTGAATGATTTGCTCCAAAAGATACTTTGTTCGACGTTTACTATGCTGCAAGTCTGCAATTCATACATTATGGCCTAATTCACCAATCTCATATAAAGTGTGGATCAACACTAATATTAGAAAACCTATGCTTCAGACACATTGACTTTGGAACATCATCTTGAATCACTCCCAAGAAACAAACCACACTCACTACTTTTGTTTATTTTCTTATTTAGCCAACCTACTTGATGGTCATCCATGTCTTCACATATCTATAGGCATCTAGAGAAGACCATTCAAAGAACAAAAAACTGAGTTTGAAAGGGGTAGGTAGCCTTAGCTAAGCCCAAAATTTGTTGGACTGTCATCAAGTTGGGAATCATCTTCAATCTCTACTTCAACAATCTCCTGTAAGGGAATGATCAAAATGACCCACTGTCTAGAAGAGAAAAGGTAAGACAACTCAGAGGTAAGGTTAGCTTACCGGTATGCGCTTCTGTAGATAATTTGCTAGCCTTGCTAGAACAACCGACCTTTGATGCCAAAAGCGACCTTTCAGACGAAGCTTTAAAAATGGTCCATCAAGATCAGCAAGCTCTGCAACGCCTGCAACAAGTTACAAGCGTTAATGTACATATGAAACATACGCAACAAGTTACAAGCGTTAATGTACATATGAAACATGCATGAATTAGTATGCACACGTTTTATGTATGTGTATATGTACATTTCTGCGCACATGCACATGTGCATCTGTGCATGTGACATGCATGAATTAGTATGCACACACTTTTCATGTATGTGCATATGTACATTTCTGCGCACATGCACATGTCCATCTGTGCATTGTGTATGTAAAGATATAAGAATGTATGCATGTAAATGTGTAAATGTCCTTCTTTGTGTGTGCGTACACGTATATGTATAATGCATTCACATGCATATGTGAATATACATATACACATGCATATTCACATTAGGTGTGTGTACATGCATATGTACGTATATTGTTTCCGCAGTTTGTAAAGATAAGCTTGCAGAGAGTATTATTAAAACCCTCTTCCAGAAAAGAAAAAAGTTGAAGAAGGTAGTACCTGTGATTCCTACAGATGTGTCAAAAATCTGCAGAAGCTGCAAAGGAATGGGCATCTTTAGGGTGAGCCTGGCTGTGTTGCAGAAAAGGGGAGAAATTGTTGAACACAGTAAGGCCATACCTCGCTGCGTGCATCCAAGAGAACTCTTTCCACGTTTACCTCGGTGAGATCAAGCGGTTCTGGGGCTGCTGCTCTGCAGTGAAGGCTGTCTCTGCGCCTTCCTCGCGATAGCAATAACAAGGCCTTTCTCGATTTGCAGCAGAAAGATTTCCTTCCTCCATGTGCAGACAGGTTTACTGTAGCTCCATCATGGCATCTGTAAAGCGAGGCCGCCTCCAACACAACACTGGGAGTACAGGGCGGCCACAGGCCTATTGCTGTTGCCACCATACCCGCCACTAATATTACCCACACATTTAAATCAAATAAAGGATAATGCCCACGATGGCTTATATAATACATTGAAAGAGAGGTCCCGTTTACACGAGCAACAAGCTGGAACCTTCCATAGGTCCTTATATCAGTAGAATCACAAAAGGCATATGCATTTTGTTAAAAGGGTTTTAATATTTGTTTTTTTCCGAAGGTTTTGAGACCAATTTTTTGAGAGTTTTTTTCCCTCCAATTTCTTTCTTGACACAACATGTGGCTGCTGTCCATGCATTGTTCGATTTCGTCTTTCTTTTTGGCTGGCGGCTCCGCATCTGTAGTGGAAGAAGGTCCAGGAGAGAGCTGAAGGATGGTTGCTTTGAGTCTAGACTCCAAATGCTTTGCTTTTGTAACCAGTGATGGCGTCGTTTTCCAGTACCTTCCAATGTTCGTGTTGTCATGGACAGAGCGCATAACAGAGGGATACGTTGCTTCGACCGTGCGCTCCAATCAAGCGATTGTTTCTTTCTTCTCTTGCACCTGTGCATCGTTTTCCTTTACAGTTGGAATGGATTCCAGCGGGATTGGAAAAAGGTTCGCTGAGATGAACCTTCTTTCTTTTCTGGTTTCCAATTGTGCATGGTTTTGGCGGCATGTGGAGTGCAGCTTGGTTGGACTGGAACGTTTTGGTCATTTGTCGATTTGTCATCCACACACCGAATCCAAGCATGTATTTGTGTCTATTTAATTGAGTTCTGCGGTTGTCGGTGTTGTTTTCTTATGTCTGAATTCCGATGGCTCCAAAGACGAGACTCATAATTGTGTTAGCCTGCAAGAGGAACGTGCTCACCAACATTTCCAATTCCCCACAGGAGTTCATGCCAGTCTGGCTTACCAAAACGTAGCACCTTGTATCACGACACCTCTTGAGCGATATATGCCACCAGTAGTCCCACAATCTGGGTGCTGTGAAGAAGTTAGCTCGCTCGTCCGGTATGTCGACATTTCCAGTTGGTGCACTTGCCTATGCGTTTCTACAAAGGCTCATGTGTTCTTATTTTTGTAGCCTTGTCAAGGATTAATAGTAGATTTTCAAAGCGGACAGTACAAGATTATATTGTTTCGATGCCTACATGTCCAAGATTGTCTGTTGAGAAGAGAGCAAAGATGTTGAGAAGAGAGCAAAGATGCTAGACGTTTCTGTGACTATCCGAGTTGGCAGTGGTGATATAGACCTATCTTTTTGGGAGCCACTCGCAAAATTTGTGTGTGATAAATGCATGAAAGGTTTATTTTCTCTTGAAAAAGGCGACACATTGAATCATTGCATTTCCAAATGGTGGTGAGGCTTATGGCTCCGTCTCTTATATCGATCGATCGGCAAAATGATTAAGAGATACATGTGTTGGCATGTGGAAGACCGTTTAGCGGTTTAGTTATGTGTCATGGTTTGAAACAAGTTCGTATGCACACTTTCCAATGTATGTTGGGGTACTGTATGAAAGATTTTCATAAGCCACATTTTAGGTTCTTCACACATAATATTACAGTTGAGGAGCTCATTGAGGGTCATCAAGTTTATGCTTTGTATGGATAAGCAAATTTGAAAAACAAGGTGTGCTTCATAGCGCTGAATCTTTTTGATAGATGTTGTGTGTATATGGACATCAAAATTGTCAATAAGTTAGCTGTGGATCTTGATTCAGCTTTATTGAAGATGTTACAAACAAGAAAATATTATCCCGCTACTTCATGGGTCATTCCAAAAGTCGGACAGGGCATGGAAAAAAAGCGTGCAAACGCAATTTAGAAAGTGGTGAGAATGCCACACCTAGCAGAGGCTTCTAACTTGGATGATATTTTCTTTTTTGACATTCCAATGCTTAGGTATTACTCTCACTTTCATGGGGACATACGGAGGGGTGCCGGAGCAGCTATCCGAGATCGACATTAGCATGCTTCTACTCTCGATCGTGGAAGACCTGGCTGTTTGGAAAATCCTATAATCCTTGATTCTGAAGAAAGTATGACTCCAAGTGAAGAGTACATGGTGAAGTATTGGTCTATCCATGATAGAACCCAACAATACAAAGAAGCAATACTCAATGCTGATGATTATGTGTCGCTGTCTCCCCATAGAGTCACTCCTAAAGATGTTAGCTTTTGTTAATTTTTAAATACTAAACTTTGGAATGTTTGTTTTCCCCGTAGGTGTTACTGGACTCTGGAATGTTTGTTTTTAAATACTAAACTCTCGAATGTTAGGAAGATTTACAAAATGTTTATGTGACTTTGCTTGTGTATGGGACATACCACCAAAATGTTATGTGATATATGGTCTAGTTTGCTGAATGGAACATGCAATTTGTCGTTATTTTGTAATATGCAGGCTGCTTTCATGAATGCAGTATAATATACGGTTTGTGGTTGGGGTTTCTCTTACTGAATTTTTGTATATGGTGAGCGACCACCACTGATATTTTACTTTGTATCGTTTGAACGCCTAAATGTGTGAATGAAATACGGAAGACGAGCGAAACAAAAAAGTGAATAGACGAGTGAAATCCATTAGGGGTACTTAGAAAATGTGGGTGAGAAGTTTGGAAGCAAGATAAGGATAAGGTTTATATGGAGAGAGAGAGAGAGCCATGTAGCAAAAAGTTTATTTTACCTAAAATAAAGGATTACATTAGACCTTTCTCCTCTCACACAAAATTGAGAGAGAGTTGGCCCCTTTATAGCTTCTTAGGCTAGGGTTCGCTACACACAAACCTTATCTAAACATGAGATGGTTTGCTACACACACACACACACACACACACCCCTTATCTCAATATGAGCATACAACAATTCCAACACCCCCCCTCAATACGAACCATGGGACATGGGAAGGCATTGGACATACTCATACAACCAAAAACAAGGGAAAAGCCTTTATAACATAGGCTTGTACAAGAATTGTCTTGTGAGTTACAATGTGTGCTTATTACAACACTCCTTTATCATAGGAGTCCCTCATTAGGAGTAGAGGTATTGGATACAAAGTTCCCCACCTGTTGTTTAGAGGCATGTTTGTGGACACCTTGAAGTAGTGTGCCCTTGCTCTCCACTCTTACTACATTTGAGTTTATGGGGATACCTTTTGAAACATTAATCAGTTGTATGCCCTTTTTGTTACAATAAGAGCATTTAAGGGTATGATTCATGAGAAGAGCCTCATTTGATGTCGTAGGAGAAGTCAATGTAGATCCTTCATTCTTCACACATAGTCATTAATCTTTTTCAAGGAGATCCACATTGATGCCTTCAAAGGTAGGGTTGGGAAGGTACTTTTGGGTGGCGACGAGGTTGGAGAACTCATTGGGCATCGCCTTGAGAAGAACCGCCCACGGGGTCCTCCTCTTCGATTCTTGCATCAATGCTTGCAAGTTGTTACATTATGCTCTTCATGTTGCTTATAAAGCCTCTAAGGGACTCTTCACTCTTCATTTCGAGGCCAAAACTTTTCACTTTAAGAGAGATACAGGAGTGCTTGCCCTTTTCTCCATACAACTTTGCCATCTCATCCCACATTGCCTTAGCACATGATGGATGAGCTTTTTGTCCATATTTAGAGCTATAATGGACTAAGCTCGTTCATCATCTTCCACAACTTCGAAATCGTTAAAATCCATCACCTTCATGCCTTTCACCAAAGGCCACAAACCCTTTCCCATAAGAGCATACCGTACTTGGACTTGCCAGGTGTGAAATCATTCTCCATCGAACTTGTCATATGTATCTTTTGACATGATGATGATGGGGAGGTAGGAGAGGTCTTACTACTTGTGTTAACCACATATGGGTTAACACATTCCTACGATAACTATGTCTGCACACTTATGTAATGGGCGCCGGCACAATATATTGTAAATCCCATCATTTGATGAGGGAAACGCCCTAAAGATGCTTCCAAGCATTGAGCTTCAATGGATAGGCAAGAGGACCTTGGTAAGTTGGCCAATCCATAGAGAAAAGCCTTGTAATTATGTTTTGGGCGCCCCGGGTCACTTACTACCGGGTGGCCTAGTGGAAAAAGGCTTGGAACTATAAAAGCAAATTTTTCTTGTTTGTAACTCATTCTCCCATTTGTGTAATAGAATTGGAGTGATCTCTCTCTCTCTCTCTCTCTCTCTCTCTCTCTCTCTCTCTCTACTCTAATCTAACATGTGTGGTGTGTTTAGGGTTAGGGTTTGAGAGTGATTAGTGCTAACTACTTGTTCTCTTTTGCTTCCCTCTTGCTTTCTCTCTCCCTCTTGCTTGAGTGATTAGGCTACCAACGTGATCGTCTCTCACAGCGGAGATCCCACACAATTTTTGTGAGAAAGGTTGCATCACTCGTTAGATTAGAGAAACCGCCTCGGGGTGACAACGAGTGTAGGAGGACGGCGGTGAGACGAGTGGCTACGGTGGAGCTCTTAAGACTAGCTCGAGCTCAGCAACTTAGCACAACATGTTAGGGTAGGGTTTCCTTAACATCTTTGGCACCGTTTTGCCAGGGAGTGCCGATCCGCTATACTTGTCAAAGCCATCTTTGATTCTAATGCGACGGAGTCTCCATAGCCTGCTGGTGCCAGGTAAGCTCTTTGGCATGCGGTTTTTTTAAAATTTTAATGTATTTTAATGTTTTGCATGGTTTTTGTTAATGTTTTTGTTGTGATTCATGTATAGCTTTGTGTTTAGAGTAGGATTACTACTTGTTTGAGTGAAAAACTTGAGATTTGGGTGATTAGAGAGCCTAATCAAGAGGGTTTTTACCTAAACCTAAACTATTTTTCTTAATTTTTAGCTTAATCTTGTTTCTTTTGCTTGATTCCTTTACATAGGTAGGTTAGCATTTGTAACGTACCCGTCTTTACTAATAAAGAAATGTCCATGTAATTATGAGTTTTTACGGTATAAATATCAATGATTTTTTTATTTGAGTCATTTCTACTTAGAATCTTCAAATTCTGAGCCCAAATTTGGAATCTGCGCGCGATTTTATCCTAATATAGGATTTTACAGCATCCAAAACGGACACCGGATCAAGCCTATACGCTAATTTTAATCATTTTAGTTAAAAAACGGCAACCTTTAAACCTTAATAAATGCACGACCGCACGTCCGATTGACGAACGGTCTGAACCCCTGCGACCAGGAGAACCTCCTGGACCAAAAAAAAAATTTTCGCCCCCCGGGGCGGTCCGGCACGCAAATCGAGACGGGCGCTCCAAATTTGGGTACCCCGCCCCAAAATTTGGTCCGTACACACTTACTAGGGCACCCGTACAATGGCCGCCCAAGAACCAAAGGACGGCCGCCCACTGTATGGTCTACGCGTACCCTTAGGTGGACACCCAGACCAGATAAGGTACATGCGTACCACTCCTTTCCCAGACAACCGACACCGTACCTTTCCCGTAGACCCATGCAGACCACTGATCCATAGCCTTTGAAGGTACACCGTCCTTTCGTCCTTGCTTTGCGCAGCGCCCGTACCCTCACCCCTCAGCTATATAAACCCCCGGGGTGCTCCTCAATCGGCATGCATTTCTGTGTAGCGTATGCCCTGTTATGCCGCCGTCCGTACCGCTGTCCGTCCCTGTGTAGCGTACTTGCTGCAAGTACAGCCGCCCTTGCAGCCACCCCTCTCACACCCCCTCATTTGGCTCTTTTCAGATAAGCCAATTTTCCTCCATCCCCTTCTTGCTAGAGGCCAGTGTCCTTAACTCTTCTCCCCCCCCGTGTGAATAGACTTACAGAGAGGCTTGCAGCCACCCCTCCCAGCCCTCTCCACGTTTTTGCCTTTGGCCTTAAGGACATCTCACAATTCCCCCCCCCCCCCCCCAATTTGCGTAGACTTTAGTAAGGGTTTTTTGACTCAAGCGAGGGTTCGTGTGCCATATTCTTTTGCTCATACGGTGAGCAAACGAGCTCGGAATTCAGATCCGACTGAAGCGTTTCGATCGCAGCAGCGAGCTCTACAAGGCGACGCCTAAGATGGCCTCATCTCGGAGACGGCAAAATATTGCCTCAAGAGGGGCACGTAACAACGAGATGGAGGGAGATGCGTCCAATGCGGCTCCAGTCCTCCCTTTTCAAGTCCCTCAAGGAAACGGTGGCCAGGTTAGCTTGGTTAATTTTCAAAAGAAGAGATTTTTCCTTAAATTATTATTAATGAATGGTGTCTTTTTCTTTTAAAATGAGGACATAAAAATTATATGAAATTACGAATTATGTGATGTTGTTTTCGATAAATTGCGTTGAAATTGCTATCTTCATGAATTGTGAATGCTATACTTAGAAAATTGCATTGAAGTTGTTATCTTTGGAATTCAAGATTTTTTTTTTTGGCTTCAACGCTAACTCCGTTCCGTGCTTGTGTAGCCGGGCGGCGTCATTAGCAAAGCCCGGGAATGGCCCAAGGTATCCCTCATACCTTTGGGAGAATAAGGATCGCCAATTGAGGCGAGAGATTATGAGGCTGCCTAGTTCTGAGAGCCCAGGCTAGTGCGGTAAATAAGCCCACCCTAGTGTGCAGACATCCCTCTGAGGGGCGGGAGGATCAAGCGATGGAGCCTGAGAGGGCGACAGGCCGGCTTGAGTCCTCGCCAGCGATCGACGATGAGGTGTATGGTCCCGTAGGGTTTTGCCCAGCATGTAGAGGCTGGAAGGCCGAATTCTAGATCATCGGCAGAATAAGAATAAGAATAAGAGAGCCGGATTGTCTTGTATGGAAATGGATTCATGTATAAACTTTTTATATAATTGCATCTTGTCTTTGGTATGATTGTATTGTGTAAGAAGGCTGTTTTAACGAACCTTGTGAAGAAGGGCCCTAATTAAGGAATATATTTATTTATGTCAAACAGTGTGGTAGTATTAATTAGAAAACAAATTGATGCGTGAGTAGGGTGGAAAGTGGGAGGATGGAATGCCTTGACGGCGCCATCCTACGGACGGGTGGACCCGATTAGTCGGGTAGCTTTCCAACAGATTAAGTGAAAGCCCTACGTTAGATAGTTAGGTTCTTGGGCAACTCTATTCTAGAAGACTAGGTCAGCTGTGCCTTGCATAAGATGAGGAAAAAAGCGTTGTCTCTAGAAATCAAGTCTAGTAGTTGCCCAATTTTTGATCAATTGCCTATGGGTGATTTGATGTTTAGAAAATCACGCTCCCCCTGCGGGATAGAGCTAGGTCATACCTATGAATCGTATCCTTGAATCTCTACAGGGTCAAGGTGTCGATGAATAGGAAATTTTTCCCAAGATAAGACTTAGCGGACTATCTTAAGTGTTTCTCCCATTTTTAAAGGAAGGAACCTTACAATTGGTATGAGAGCAAGTTTGGCTCCTAGGAATTGCGGTTTAAGGACTGTTTTGTAATAAATGTTTTACCTAACGTAATGCTAAAGATATCCTACTAAAACAAATAAGTTAAATTGATGTTTGAATGATTGTAGGAAGAGGAAGATGCCTACTCCAAATTTCTAGTTTTCCAATGCATCTTCGAGACTGCTAGTCACTCCTCGAATTTCGAGTTTCGCGACACCATGGTGCAGATATTAGAGAAGATATCCCTCCCTCACTTCTCTCGTATTCAGAGAGGATGGGGTAGAGATTTCTGGAGTCGTGGGCCGAGATACTTCATCATCCGAGCAGATCAGATTGGGAACCTCACCACCGACCTTAAGCGGATTCGTTGGATTGAGAAGCTGAAGATGATCCGCTTATTTTGGTTCATCGGTACCCCCAGGGCCGACACCTCGGTGACTATAGATGGGGTTCGCATACCTCAGGATCGTTGGGTGTATGAAAAAGTGATGCAGGTCTTACCTGCTGATAGAGTAGCAGTGTTGGGACCTACCCCAATCCAGAGTTTACCATCAGTTTTTAGAGTCTTAGAAACTACAGCGGAACCCCCATATTTCACCTATGTGGACCGCTCTACCCTTATGTCATAGTCAAGCCTAGGAATTTCCTTTCATAGCAAATAAGACTGATTATAGTCTCAGAACTTTGTAATAAAACTTGTCCTTGTAAATATTTGGAAATAAAATAATTTCAATGGTTTTACTCTCCAAAAATTAAGCGTTGTGCAAATATGAATCTTGTAATCTTAAAAATTGTTTTTACGATGATGGCCAGGATGACCACCCTCCACTTCCCAATGCGCTTTATACCGATACCCAGGAGAAGAAGCTCCTGCTCAAGCAAATGCAACCTCCCTCCTTTAAAGGAGAAGGTTCAAAGGTTGAGAAGGATGCTGAAGTCTAGATTGAGGCGATGGACGATTATTTCTCTGCTGCCGGTACTGGAGTAGCAAATCAGTCTATGCTCGCACGGTTTCGCCTCACTGGAGATGCTAAACTCTGGTGGAAACAGTGGTGCCGTGACAAGGAAGTCACCGAGCATTCTCAAACGTGGGAAGACATCAAGCAGGCAGTGAAGGAAAGATATCTTCCTCCATCCCATGAATCCATAAAGATGAATGAGTTTTTTAGTCTTAGACAGTGCAGCTTAACTCTTGAGGACTATTATTCCAAATTCATTACCCTTCGGAAGTATGCCCCAGCTATGACTACTTCCCAGCAAGTGGCTCGTTTCTGCCAAGGGCTAAATGAACCCCTAGATTCCCGCCTTGAAGCAATGAGGCCAAGCACATTACAGGATGCTCTCATACGAGCTAAGCCCCTTGTGAAAGAAATGAAGGCTAACAAACCGAAGAATCAAAAGAGATCTTACCCTGAGGCAAACCTTAGAGATCAACCCTACAAGAAACCTCAACAGAATTTTCCCTACTACAACAGAGGGCGACAAGGCAACTCTTTTGCCCCCCGCTCGTATGCTGCTTCTTCCAGAGAAGGCCCTCTGTGTTTTGAGTGCAATGAGCCGGGACACTTTAGAGCCAACTGTCCAAAGATGGCAACATCATTCCCCCAAGGTAACAGAGGAAATCAAGGCCGTGGAACCCCTACCCACCAAGGTGCAAGAGGCAGTGGCCGTGGCAGAGGCCGCGAAGGAACAGTTGCTAGAACTGCCTGTGTTATAAGTGAAGAACCGACCTTGGAAACGGCTGAAGAAGAGCGCGCCACCGTCCATGTAGCGGTAGAACACCAAGGTCTGAATAAACAATTTGGTGTAATCCAAGCCCCTGCCACTCATCACGGTAAGCCATTTCAGCTTTTGATTGATTGTGACAGTACCCATTCATTCCTTTCTCCTAGGTGCTTGCAAAAATTAAACTTGAGTCAAAAAACAGCTAGAAAAATGATTGTAGAGTTAGCCAGTGGGAAAGAAGTAGTATCTCGCCACTCTATAGGAAACCTTGATTTTGAGCTGGGTAATGAGCAAACTCATGGTCACTTTAGAGTCTTGCCACTAGGAATTTATGATGGAATCCTTGGGATGGATTGGTTAATTGCAAACAAAGCTAGCATTCATTGTAACCAGGGGAGTATCACTTTTGAAAATGAGCATGGCCAAGTAATATCTGTTCAGGGAATCACAGGAAAACCTAAGTCTAGGGTAGTCAAGGCAAAAACATCTTCTCAAGGGGACACGTAAGGGTCAGCAAGTTTTCTTAGTCAAACTCAACAAAGTCATTGAACCTAGTATGGAGACAGAACCCTCTTGGCTCCAAGAATTCTCTGACATCTTCCCTGACGAGCTTACAGGGTTACCGCCTCCTCGAGAAGTCGACCATGAAATCGAGGTGATCCCTGGAGCTCAACCCGTCTCAAAAACTCCCTATAAAATGTCCCTTCCTGAAGCCATTGAACTTAAGGAGCAACTTTCCCAACTCATTGAACAAGGATTTGTACGCCCCAGCAGCTCTCCGTGGGGAGCACCTGTTCTTTTCCAAAAAAAGAAGGACGGGACTCTCCGCCTCTGCATAGATTATCGAGGGCTAAATCAAGTCACTGTCAAGAATAAGTATCCTATCCCTCGCATCGATGAACTTCTTGACAGGCTTCATGGGGCCAAAGTCTTCTCAAAAATAGATTTGAGGTCTGGTTACTATCAGATCAAAGTCAAGGAAGCAGATATACCCAAAACAGCCTTCAATACCCGTTATGGCCACTATGAGTTTACTGTAATGTCATTCGGGTTAACCAATGCTCCTGCAACCTTCAACCGCCTAATGCAAGATATATTCCGCCCGTACTTGGATGAGTTTGTGCTTGTTTTCTTTGATGACATCCTAATCTACTCCAAATCAATGGAAGAGCATGAGGAGCATGTGCGTAGAGTTCTGCAATTGCTGCGCAGACACAAACTCTATGCCAAGAAGAGCAAATGTACCATCTTTACTCATCAAATTGAGTATCTTGGATTCATCGTCTCCAAGGATGGCATCTCAGTAGACCCCGCCAAGGTCAAGGATATTCTAGAATGGCCACCCCCTAAATCAGTTCGTGAAGTTCGTGGATTCTTGGGAATCACGGGTTGGTATAGGATTTTTATCAAAGATTATGCCTTGGTAGCTGCACCCTTGACAGATCTTCTTAAGAAGGATTGCAAAATAGTGTGGCTGCCAATCCATCAAAACAGCTTTGATCAGCTGAAAGTCATTATTACTTCTGCCCCAGTCTTAAAGCTTCCTGATTTCTCCAAGGAATTTGAAGTGGTTACCGATGCTAGTAGTCTAGCACTTGGTGGTGTCTTAGGCCAAGAAGGAAGACCAGTCGCTTATACTTCCCGCAAGCTGAAGCAATATGAAGCAAACTATGCCACCCATGATTTGGAACTCTTAGCAGTTGTTCATTGCCTCAAATTATGGAGACATTATCTGTTGGGAGGCAAATTCCAGCTTGTAACTGACCACAAAAGTCTAAAGTGGATCTTCACCCAGCCTAACCTCAACATGCGGCAAAGGAGATGGATTGAAATTCTACAAGAATATGATTTCGACATCAAATTCCGCCCTGGGAAAGATAATGTGGTAGCTGATGCACTTAGCTGCAAATCTTTCTTGAATGCAATTTCAATGCCAAATAATCCCATACTGGTCAAGGTAGAAGAAGTCTCATCTCATGACCCAGATTATCAAAGGATGATAAAGTTAGTAGAAGAAGGGGGACATTCAGAGAAAGAGAAGAATCTAATCAAGGGATACTCAACTCATGAAGGAAGCCTCTACTTCAATCACAGGCTATGTATCCCTAAGGATCCTGCTTTAAAGAAACTAATCCTCCATGAAGCTCATGATAGCCCTGCTGCTCTGCAGGACACCCAGGTTATGCAAAAACATTAAATGCGGTAAGAAGGAGCTTTCATTGGGCAGGCTTGAAAAATGATGTGCTTCGGTACTTGAAACAATGTCTCTCATGCCAAAGGATCAAGGCTGAAAGGGTCAAGATGCCTGGAAAGCTTCAACCCTTAGATATTCCCCAAATGAAGTGGGAGTGCATTAGTATGGATTTTGTCACAAGTCTCCCCATTGTTCAAGGAGGATATGACTCCATTCTAGTAGTAGTGGACTTACTTACCAAAGTAGCTCACCTTATACCAGCAAAAAAGACCTTCAAAGCTTCTGATGTTGCTCGAATATTCATCAAGGAAGTCCTCAAACTTCATGGTCTCCCAAAAAGGATAGTAAGTGATCGGGATTCTGACTTCACCTCAAAATTCTGGCAGTCTCTATTTCAAGCTCTGGGGACTCAACTTTGCTTTAGCACAGCTTATCATCCAGAGACCGATAGCCAGACTGAAAGAGTCAATCAAGTAATTGAAGACATTCTCAGAGCATACTGTGGACGGGAACCCAGAAGGTGGATTCAATACCTTCCTCTGGTAGAATTCGCCTACAATACATCTTATCATCAAAGCATAGGAATGTCACCATTCAAGGCACTCTATGGGCAAGAATGCCTGTCTCCTCTAAATTTCTCTGATCCGACCATAAGAGTTGAGGCATCCAGGAAAATGCTCGAAGAGATGGAGAAACAAACCAAAGCTATCCAAAGGGATATTAAAGCTGCCCAAGATCAACAAAAGCATTATGCTGACAACAAGAGGTCTGAAAGGATCTTCAAGGAAGGAGACAAAGTTCTTCTACGGGTGCGACCCAAACAAAGTTCTCTATCACTTGGGAAATATAAGAAGCTCAGCCCTAGGTATTGTGGTCCTTATACAGTTATCAAGTGTCTAGGTAAAAGTGCCTATAAACTCCAACTCCCAGCCCATATCAAAGTCCATAATGTATTTCATGTAAGTTTATTAAAACCATATGTCCCCAGTCTCGATCATATTCTTGATGATGAACAAGTTGTAATCCCTACTCAAGGAGTCCTTGAATTACAGCCCAGTAGCATCATAGATTCTAGGGAAAGGCAACTCCAAAATAGAACTCTTGTAGAACATCTAGTTCAGTGGAAAGATTACCCTGAAGAGGATGCAACTTGGGAAGATGAAGCTACACTTTTAAAGGATTATCCCCAATTCATGACGAGATGAGGACATCTCGATTTCGTTAAGGGGGGAAGGATGTAACGTACCCATCTTCACTAATAAAGAAATGTCCATGTAATTATGAGTTTTTATGGTATAAATATCAATGATTTTATTATTTGAGTCATTTCTACTTAGAATCTTCAAATTCTGAGCCCAAATTTGGAATCTGCGCACGATTTTACCCTAATATAGGATTTTACAGCATCCAAAACGGACACCGGATCAAGCCTATACGCTAATTTTAATCATTTTAGTTAAAAAACGGCGACCTTTAAATCTTAATAAATGCACGACCGCACGTCCGATTGACGAACGGTCTGAACCCCTGCGACCAGGAGAACCTCCTGGACAAAAAAAAATTTTCGCCCCCGGGGCGGTCCGGCACGCAAATCGAGGCGGGCGTCCCAAATTTGGGTACCCCGCCCCAAAATTTGGTCCGTACACACTTACTAGGGTGCCCGTACAATGGCCGCCCAAGAACCAAAGGACGGCCACCCACTGTATGGTCCACGCGTACCCTTAGGTGGACACCCAGACCAGATAAGGTACATGCGTACCACTCCTTTCCCAGACAACCGACACCGTACCTTTCCCGTAGACCCATGCAGACCACTGATCCATAGCCTTTGAAGGTACACCGTCCTTTCGTCCTTGCTTTGCGTAGCGCCCGTACCCTCACCCCTCAGCTATATAAACCCCCGGGGTGCTCCTCAATCGGCACGCATTTCTGTGTAGCGTATGCCCTGTTGTGCCGTCGTCCGTACCGATGTCCGTCCCCTGTGTAGCGTACTTGCTGCAAGTACAGCCGCCCTTGCAGCCACCCCTCTCACACCCCCTCATTTGGCTCTTTTCAGATAAGCCAATTTTCCTCCATCCCCTTCTTGCTAGAGGCCAGTGTCCTTAACTCTTCTCCCCCCCCATGTGAATAGACTTACAGAGAGGCTTGCAGCCACCCCTCCCAGCCCTCTCCACGTTTTTGCCTTTGGCCTTAAGGACATCTCACAATCCCCCCCCCCCATTTGCGTAGACTTTAGTAAGGGTTTTTTGACTCAAGCAAGGGTTCGTGCGCCATATTCTTTTGCTCATACGGTGAGCAAACGAGCTCGGAATTCAGATCCGACTAAAGCGTGTCGATCGCAGCAGCGAGCTCTACAAGGCGACGCCTAAGATGGCCTCATCTCGGAGACGGCAAAATATTGCCTCAAGAGGGGCACGTAACAACGAGATGGAGGGAGATGCGCCCAATGCGGCTCCAGTCCTCCCTTTTCAAGTCCCTCAAGGAAACGGTGGCCAGGTTAGCTTGGTTAATTTTCAAAAGAAGAGATTTTTTCTTAAATTATTATTAATGAATGGTGTCTTTTTCTTTTAAAATGAGGACATAAAAATTATATGAAATTACGAATTATGTGATGTTGTTTTCGATAAATTGCGTTGAAATTGCTATCTTCACGAATTGTGAATGCTATACTTAGAAAATTGCATTGAAGTTGTTATCTTTGGAGTTCAAGATTTTTTTTTTTGGCTTCAACGCTAACTCCATTCCGTGCTTGTGTAGCCGGGCGGCGTCATTAGCAAAGCCCGAGAATGGCCCAAGGTATCCCTCATACCTTTGGGAGAATAAGGATCGCCAATTGAGGCGAGAGATTATGAGGCTGCCTAGTTCTGAGAGCCCAGGCTAGTGCGGTAAATAAGCCTACCCTAGTGTGCAGACATCCCTCTGAGGGGCGGGAGGATCGAGTGATGGAGCCTGAGAGGGCGACAGGCCGGCTTGAGTCCTCGCCAGCGATCGACGATGAGGTGTATGGTCCCGTAGGGTTTTGCCCAGCATGTAGAGGCTGGAAGGCCAAATTCTAGATCATCGGCAGAATAAGAATAAGAATAAGAGAGCCGGATTGGCTTGTATGGAAATGGATTCATGTATAAACTTTTTATATAATTGCATCTTGTCTTTGGTATGATTGTATTGTGTAAGAAGGCTGTTTTAACGAACCTTGTGAAGAAGGGCCCTAATTAAGGAATATGTTTATTTATGTCAAACAGTGTGGTAGTATTAATTAGAAAACAAATTGATGTGTGAGTAGGGTAGAAAGTGGGAGGATGGAATGCCCTGACGGCGCCATCCTACGGACGGGTGGACCCGATTAGTCGGGTAGCTTTCCAACAGATTAAGTGAAAGCCCTACGTTAGATAGTTAGGTTCTTGGGCAACTCTATTCTAGAAGACTAGGTCAGCGGCTGTGCCTTGCATAAGATGAGGAAAAAAGCGTTGTCTCTAGAAATCAAGTCTAGTAGTTGCCCAATTTTTGATCAATTGCCTATGGGTGATTTGATGTTTAGAAAATCACGCTCCCCCTGCGGGATAGAGCTAGGTCATACCTATGAATCGTATCCTTGAATCTCTACAGGGTCAAGGTGTCGATGAATAGGAAATTTTTCCCAAGATAAGACTTAGCGGACTATCTTAAGTGTTTCTCCCATTTTTAAAGGGAGGAACCTTACAGCATTGCTAAATAGAACCCTAATCCATTTTTAAAAAAAACATAAACTCTCTTAATTTCCATTAATTATCACTAATCTATTGGTTAGTGTGATTAGTAGACTTAAAGAGAAAAAAAACTAAAAATTGAGCCTAATTGCTTGTAATTAGACTAATTGGTGTGACATTAGTATCCTAAACACTTGTCTTGAGCTAAATATATGTTAGTCCACTCCCATTAGGTCTTAATTAGTAAGAATTATCACTAATTAAGTCTCATTTGCCTAATTTTTTCTCTTTTGAGTGGGCTAATTAGAGACCTAATTAGTGAGATTATTTAGGCATAATTATATCTTTGGATTAGCCTAAACATTGCTAATCCAATTATCAAATCCCCATGCTTAAACTCCTCATCACCAATTAGGAGTAATTAGAAGGCAAAGAAGAGGGTTAAAGAGTGATTAATAGTGGGATAAAGAAGATTAATCATTACTTAAGTTAGAGTGCCTCTAAATTAGTTAAAATCTACTAATTTAGAGATAGCCTCTAACTTTAGCCTTTTCCCACCTACCTTGCATTAATGAGGGGTCCTTAGTTGTCTCTCACTCACTTCCCTCCAAATTTGAAATTCAAATTTCAAAAGTTGCCACGGCCGTTGAAAACTTGCCACGACAGTTCCAAAGTTGCCACGGCCATTCCAAAGTTGCCACGGCCATTCCAAAGTTACCACTGCCATTCAAAAGGTGCCCCACGACCATTGTACTCTCCTAAGTATACAGACGTACCGTCCAAAAAAAATAAATTAAATTTCTAAATCTTTTGTGGTGCTTATAGTCTACCTCCCCGACTCACTAGGGTCGTTTTTACATGCATAAAACCCCTCCAAAAGACCATTTTTTATCTTAAGGGTGCGTTCACACGCAAGGTAAAAGTGAGCTAAAAGTCATATTTTGGGCCTGCACACACTGTTGAAGCTTTTGTGAGCTTCCCTGCTGCACACCATGGACACCTTGAAGTCATGGTTGCATGCCCCCAATGCCTCCATTCCATTCGGTGGCACCACCCTAATTGCACATTCACATGTGGTCGCCACGCCACACATGTGTGACCATGAGGGCAAAATGATTTTTGAAGAGCCCTCATCTAGTGGGGCTTCTCTATACATGCACCCCAAAGTGGATAGACGCCCCGAGCACACTCGTGTACCTTCTTCTCTATCCACCAGGGATCTATTCCTACCCCCCACCCTTGCACCACATCCCCTTACACCACAACTTGACATTCTAGCAAGGGAAGGGGAGTGTCACAACACTTGCACCCACAAATATCACATATACAAAACCTATGTGGATGAAAATTTTCAAACTTCTGCCGAAATACCATGGAGTTGGAGACCCTGTGTACCACATCGAGGTCTTTAACCAAATCTGTCAGGCATTTGAAATTATCGATGATGCAACCAAAGTCCATCTCCTTAGACTCATCCTTGAAGGTAAGGCCGTGCAATGGTTCCAATCCTTGGACCCTCGGCACAAAAGCGCTTTCAAAGTAGTGAGAGAAGCCTTCATACTTGGCTTTGCACCCCACGGGCCATCAACTATTCCAATTAGAACAAAAACCAAAGGAAACCTTATGCCCCGTGCGGTGCTCTCACACCCCGCAGCCATCACCCTCGGCCTCGGGCTCGTGTAGTGCCCCCCCCACCCCCCGTGGTGCTGTGCCCTCACACCACCCGCCCTCCCCCGACGGTGTCGTGCCGTCGTCAACCCCCGTAGCCCCCCCCTCGGGTGCCATGTCATCACCCCACCTGCCACGTGCAGTGCCCTCACACGCCCCAGGATTGCACACATTAAGTATCTTGATTCGCATTGCGAAGAGAGGGAAAAATCGAGTGATGAGCACTTAATTAATCTTTTGCTCTTGGGCTTGCACAATCTAAGGCTACACGACCACATGTTGGTCAAGGGCTCCTCCACCTTTGAATGGGCAATCTTTCTTGATGATGACAACATGCGAGAAAGCTATTCCACGCAATTGGCCACCACGCCAATGAAAACCCAATGCTCATTTGTAACATTACATTCCTCTCCTCTGGGCCCCAAGCCTTATTGGTAGCACAACCCCAAACTAACTACTCACACAAAGCGCCACCACGACCTTCTGCAATACCAATCTTTCCATTCCAACCATTGCCTCTCTAGGCAAACGCTATTGCTCAACCTGTGGAGCCCATGCGCTCCGCCATCCCTGAGGCACCCCTAACACATCATCTCCCTTTTGCCAGTGCCTCACATGGACCCTAAACCACTTGTGCTGCACACTATAGGTGCACCCATAGGGAAACCACCTCTTCTATGGTTTCTCTGCCAAGGACCCATAGGGAAACCACCTCTTCTATGGTTTCTCTGCCAAGGACCCCATAGAGTAGCTGAATGCCCTTAAAAAAAAAGCCTGCCAGTGATATCATAATGTCATGGTTAAGGAATTAACCATTACTTCAAAGATTTTCCTTTGTAAATCAGTTTCTCACTCCACAGTCGAAGGCATGCCATCCCTCAACGTGTTGGAGCATTCAACATGGGAAGATTTTGAATGTCCCATTGAATGTCGTCACATCGTTGCAGGCCAAGCTAAAGAAGGCCACATCCCAAAAGAAACAATGCTCTAAGCACATTGGCACGCAGAAGATCAGGTTAGCATCTGCACTGGCTCAACAAAGACCACATCCTCCTCCTTCAAGAGTGATCATCGTGCCGAACTGCCACTCCCCCATGTAGCCCACCAAAAACTCCTCAAACGAGAAAAACGGTTGGCCACATATCCCAATGCCATCCTCAAGAAGCAACGTCTTCAAGAGGCCTAACTAGGTTCAAGTAGAGTCGTTGCCCATTTTTGTAACCTTTGACCCAGTGCTTGAGTGCATACCATCTCCTATTGAATCTAAACTTCCGCACCAGGGCTGCCAAAGTTTAAAGTTGAAGAATATATGCAAAGAATATGTGAAGCATGCCAATTTGGAAAGCAAACAAAGCATGTATTTTCACGTAACAGAAATGTGAGCAGAAATGCACTAGATGTTGTGCATTCAGATGTATGGGGTCCTACAAAGACCATGTCTATGGGAGGCTGTAGGTATTATGTGACATTTATTGATGACCACACAAGGAAAGTGTGGGTAAACTTCATGAAGGAGAAGGGTGAGGTGTTCACTCACTTTCAGAATTTCAGAGTTATGGTTGAAAAGCAAAGAGGGAAATATGTAAAGTGCCTAAGGTCAAATGGAGGGGGAGAGTACTTCTCCAATGAGTTCTCTGAATTTTTGAAGAAGAATGGTATTCGGAGACCGTTTACATATGCAGATACACTCCGCAACAAAATGGAGTTGCTGAGCAGAAAAACAAGCACATTGCTGAGATTGCGCGAGCGTTGATGGAAGAGAAGAATATGCCCCATAGCTATTGGGCTGAGGCTATTTCTATAGCAGTTTACATCATGAACAGGAATCCAACTGCATCCATATCCATACATGATGTAACTCTCCAGAGGAGAGGTTTACTAGTAGAAAACCTGATTTCTCATCTGAAAGTCTTTGGATGCATTGCATATGTGCATGTGCCAGATGAGCTGAGAACTAAGCTGGATCCAAAAGCTGAAAAATGTGTGTTTATTGGGTATTCCCTTGAGCAAAAGGGATACAGGTGTTATAACCCTGCTACACGTGAGTTGAGGGTAAGCAGGGATGTTGTTTTTGATGAGATGAGCAGCTGGTATGCTGCTGAAAAAGAAGTTGTTGGGGCTGATGTGAGTGGAAATGTGGTTGCACAGAATGCAAGTAAACAATCACAATCTTTGAGTGGACCAGGAGAGTCCTCATCTAGTGGTTCAGTTGATAGACCATGGAGTGGCAGGCTGCGTCATAATACCATTCCTGTAAATGCGATTAGTACATCACATAAAGGCAAAGAGAAAGTGGTTGAGCCCCTTAGTATGCCTGATATTTCTGCAGGGCATTCTCATGTTGATGGAGAGTCTAGTGGCTCAGAGATGAGCCTTGATGAGGAACTTTGGATACCAGTTATGAGAACACCGGGTGTAAATAAGGCTATGGAAGCCATGAATGCAAAGCTGCGAAGATCTGGGAGAGTGAAGAATCCTGTGCAGAGGTTTACCTATGATGGTTATATGGCACATCACTATGCATACATGGCAAAAGTTGTACAGGTTGTAGAACCCACATGAATTGATGAGGCTGTTGGAAATGTGTGTTGGGAGAAAGCTATGGATAAGGAGATGGATGCATTGTATGGAAATGAGACTTGGGATTTAGTGCAATTGCTTGAAGGCAAGAAAGCCATTGGATGCAAGTGGGGGTGTACAAAGTAAAACATAACAGTGATGGAAGCAGGTACAAGGCTAGATTGGTAGCCAAAGGATATGCGCAAACATATGGCATTGATTATGAGGAAACTTTTAGCCCAGTTGCCAAGATGGCAACAATGATAGTTGTGATAACAGTGGCTGCGTCAAAGCAATGGTCTTTACATCAGATGGATGTAAAGATGGCAACAGTGAGAGTTGTGATAGCAGTGGCTGCGTCAAAGCAATGGTCTTTACATCAAATGGATGTAAAGAATGTATTCTTGCATGGGGATTTGCAAGAAGAGGTGTATATGTTGCAGCCACCTGGTTATGAGGATGTGAGTCACCCCGAGCATGTTTGCAGGTTGAAGAAAGCCTTGTATGGCTTAAAACAAGCACCAAGAGCATGGTCGGGCAAGATTTCTGAATATCGTGTCACTATTGGCTTTCATGTATGTGAGACATAATGATAGAGGGGTTGTGCTTGTTGTCATCTATGTAGATGACTTGATCATTATGGGGGACCATGATGCAGAGATCTTTCATGTAAAGATCTTGCTTAGACAGAAGTTTGAGATGAAGGATCTGGGGGAGCTTAGATATTTCTTGGGCATTGATCTACATGACGATCACGAGGCCGGATTTGAGCTATGCTGTTGGGTTGGTGACTCAGTTTATGCAGGTTCCACGGAAGCCGCATTTGGATGCATTGAGACGCATACTGAGGTATGTGAGGTCTACTTTGCATTGTGGACTATTTTATGAAACTGGGACACAGATATGTGTACATGTGTACATGGGTAAATGGGTACACAGATGCTAATTGGGCTGGTAGTATCTTAGATAGACGATCTTCTAGTGGCTTCATGTTTTCTTTGGGGAGTGCTGCTGTGACTTGGAGTAGCAAGAAGCAGCCTACGGTTGCTCTATCCAGTATAGAGGCCGAGTACAAAGGTGCTGCTATGGTAGCATGTGAGGTAGCTTGGTTGAGAAAGCTACTTGCAGATTTGGGTCTATCAGTGGATAGACAAGTTGTCATTTTTTGTGACAACATTAGCAGTATACAGTTGGCCAGGAACCCAGTTTTTCATGCTCGCACAAAGCATATAGAGGTCCACTACCATTTTGTCAGAGAGAAGATCTTGGCAGGAGACATTAACCTTGTTTATTCCAGAGCACACAGGATCAGGTAGCTGACATCTTCACCAAAGCATTGGGTACAGAGAAGCTCCGCAGATTCAAGGCTTCGCTTGGTGTACATGAGATTGAGTTGAGCTCAAGGGGGAGTGTTGAGATATTGTGCTCATCTAGTGAGGCGGTGGACACTGATGACCCGCCTGGGGAATAGGCCCCACACTTACACCACTGGCATGGTTGGTGAGATCATGGGTGATATGCGGTCCGTGGGATGACAGGTTGTGTGAGGCGGTGGACACTGATGACCTGCCTGGGGGATAGGCCCCACACTTACACCACTGGCATGGTTGTGTGAGGCGGTGGACACTGATGACCCGCCTGGGATATAGGCCCCACACTTACACCACTGGCATGGTTGGTGAGATCATGGGTGATATGCGACCAGTGGGATGACAGACTGTGTGACAACCATTCTAGAGAAGACTGGCATAGTTATAGCGCCAGCTCATTTAGTTGGGTTCACAATATAGAGTCAACCCTAGTATGTATTTGGTTGAGTACCTTTCATATGAAGTGTACTCTTATCTTTGTATATGGTGTGTTGAGTGTTGTGTAAAGAAGAAGAAGATTTTCAGCCTCTCACCTTGTGTGTTCTCTTTTAGGGTTTTGTGAGTGTGTGTGTGGTTGCAAGAGCTCAAGCTCTCTTCTCCCTTGCATCTTTTCAATTGATCCATGACTGGGACATGCATCATGTCTACCTCCACAAAGGGTCTCAAACGCTCAAGGTTAATTCATATACCTCGCACTCACATCCCATTGACAAAGCTCCCTTTTCTGAAGACTCTGTGACCACGGCCAGTGGCAACGAGCTCTTTGTTTATGATGCTTGTCATCAAGCCCTTGATGACGCGTGGGTGCCATGCATGGTCGCTTCTGTCAATAGTGATGACGTTGACCACCCATGACTGGTTGAAAATCCTTGCTAGTGATGACGTTGACCATGACGTTGACCATGACTGGTTGAAAATCCTTGCTACACTTGACACCCTCCCCGATTGTAAACTCAGCACACAATTCATGCTCCCAAACGGCCAGACCCTTTATGACCCCTATAAGGCCATTGCCTTTCTTGACACCCTAAGTGTAAGTGTAGCTCCACAACCTGAAACAACCACCCGTAGGGTATGGGTATATTTTTCCTTTAGTCGAAATATGCAACAAAAATGTGCCTTACTATCTCCCACAACTAGCCACAATCTATTGCCATGGGAAACATGGGTCTCCTTGCATAAACCATCTCCCACAACTAGCCACAATCTTTTGCCATGGGAAACATGGGTCTCTCTGCATAAACCGTCTCCCACAACTAGCCATAATCTTTTGCCATGGGAAACATGGGTCTCTCTGCATAAACCATCTCTTAAAAATGCCCATGCTAAAATCCAGTTGCCTAATGGACAACACATACAAAGCCTTGGGTCTTTTACACAAACTATACATACTGCATCTAATCCATTGGATTGTAAGTTTTATGTGGTTCCAACAGGTGAGACAAAAGAAGGAGTCATCCTCGGAGGAAGTTGGGTCCAAAATGCTATGAGTAAAATCAACTCTGACAAAACAACCACCCTCAAGCTTCCACAAGGCAAGATAACAATGATCCTCTAGGACGGGGAGTGCATCAAATATGATCCTCTTCTCCCACCAACTACTTCCACACAGGGTATTCTCACACCCCCCACAATAACTAGTGAGTCTTCTATTGCCCCTGAACTTCAACCAGAACTCAACCCACCAAGAATATGGATTGGACTCTCGACCGAGAATGATCTTGAACAGTGGCAAGCCCACATATATCCCATGGTCCACAACAATCTCATATTCTTGGAGGCATGGAAAACTCTTGGAAAGCCCACACTAAAAAACCAAAACAATTACATTTAAATCTCACACAAAATACGTCTAATGAGTGTTGGGTATTTCATTCCTAAAATTTCTATAGGGAGTGGATTGCAGATTTCATGTTATTGATGTAGGGACACTCCAAGGCTGGATTATCATGGGTGGAAAAGAGTGGAATGATTCCACTCATTGCGAAATCAATTGGCATGAAGAAATGGCCACCATGGAAATCAATGGCAAAAAGGCCACAATCCTCTTGTGTCCCTAAGAGGAAATCATACACACACCCTCACCCCTGACTGCCCTTCCCCATCATGCCCCATCCTCACTGACAGTCTCCCTTGTGACCACACCCCATGCCTCACCAAAGCCGATTGAAAGGTCATTGTTGACACCATCCAACAATGCCAATCAAGCCTCGTCGTCGACAATCCCCCTAAACTCTACATCCTCGACCACCCACACAACAAGCACCTCAACCTCTTACCTTTATCATGACAATCTCACTGGTGGGTGCCCAAGAACCTTCTTGCAGCTTAGGGCTTCTATGATGGCTACACAGAACTTTGGATACCTAAACGGCCATCTCTAAAACCCAATCGCAAGAAACCAACTACGCCAACAAAACCCACCCTAACTCAAAGCTTCAACATTGGCTAGTCCCCGACCACTTGTTATGAGCATGAGGCTACTATGAAGGCAACACTCACCTTTGGCTATGTTTCTCACCAATTTCCTTCTCAGTAGAATGGTAAGACAGTAGTCTGAGGTAACAGACCAGTCAGGCAATGTCATGGGAGACATGTAGCCACCTATCAGATCTTCTGGATTCAAACACCAACTCTAGAGTGGTCAGGGGAACTCTCAAAACACCGCTTAGCTTTAGAACTTCACACACTCTGCTCTCACACCGCTACGTAACTCTCTCACTTTCTTTCACGTGCACAACATGTTTAGTAAATAGAGACACATCACTCTTAATCAACACATAACAGAGAGTACACATAGATAAAGTGAATGGTAACATTGCTCTTATTTCTACCAGAATCAGTACAAGTTCACTATAGAGCAAATTCTTAACACAAGGCTACGATCTCCTAAGAGCTATGACTATGTTAAGCTTCACATCAATGGCTATCAACTACTAAATGTGAGCAAACTGCAGCCTGCAACCTCCTTTCAACCTTTCGCCAATGCATCTGCTGGCTAACCTTGCAATAGTGAACAACCATCCTTTTAAGCTTAGTCTTCTTGATCTTGGCAAGGGCTATTCTGGTGGTTACAGCATGCCACCTTCACATGTGTCGTACCAAGGTGTTGCTCATGATGTGGAAGGTGGTCAAACTAAGCATTATGTCACCACTAAGCCGCTGGGCACAACACCTGGCACGCTCAATGCTGGAGCTTTTTCTCCGAAACCTGTTCCCTTGACAAATTTTTCTTTAAACTTCATAAACATATCTGGAGGAGTGCAGTTCGGAATGTACACATTATTTGAGTATGTGGCATACTTCTGTATCCTCTTTAGTTTTTTTTGCCTACTCTTATGAACACCCAAGACCCCTGTTGTTGGTCTGCAGGTCAAACACTCTTACCATTTGTCAGAGTGGGGTTTGCCTTAGGATTTCCTTTTCTGCCACCATTGGGATGTGTGTGGCTTCTTCATACTCTGCCGGATGTTTTGGAAGTGGGCTTTGTGTCTTTTCCACATTGGGTCTTCGGCGCCCCACTTCCAGACATCGGTGTTGGTTGGTGGTTTCATCCTTGATGGGAGCATCTTCCTTCCCTCCGCCGGAGTCTGAGTGAACAAAAACTGAGAGCATGGATGTTCTGAAGGGAGGGGTTTCCTGGTCAATATGAACCTTATTCTATCTGCTATTTGAAAGTATGGTGGTAGCCCTCTGTAACAACTCTAAGAACATTACATGAGAGGCTTCAAAAAATGGGTTATCCATGCTGGCCCATGGGGTAGCTGAGTAGTTAGCTAATCTGTCTTTCAAGTGCTCCTTTTCTTTGTTTAGGGCTTGGTTGGTGTCCTGCAACTTCTGGACCTCAACTAGTAGCTCTCCTCGCTCTTTCCTTTCCACACTAGACCAGGAGCATCTTTGTGCTTTCTGTGGCTAATTTTGCATCAGCTTTCACCCTGGTGAGTTTTGCTTGTAGCCTGGCAACCTCTTCTTTCGCTTCATGCAACTCCAGTTTCCACTGTAGTCTTGTTTTTTTGGGTCTACTGTACCTTTTTTGCCATTGGTCGTGCCTCCACGACTGTCTTGTATTCTTCCTAGTCTGCGGGCCTTTCTCTTGTGAGTTGATCTTTGATTTTCACATAGTGTTGCATTTCTAATTCAAGGGCATTTAGCTCACTGATTATGTCCATTTCAAATTTTGTGCTCTTCTCTAGCTTTTCCTTGTATTCTTTTGCCTGTGTTTTGACCTTGTCTCTTTCTTCATAGGCTTCTCTCAAATTTTTTACATATTCTTGGGAGGGTGTGGCATCTTGTAATTGCTTATTTCTCTCTACTACCTTCTTAGCCTCCTTCTCCCAATGAACTGCTTTCCATGCAGTGGCCTTCAGGGCTTACACTGGGCTCTGCTCCTCATTTTTTGCTTGTTTCTCCTTTCCAGAAGTACTTAGCTTTGGGGGACTCCTGGCTTGCAGGAGGCTGCTGCTACTACTATTGTTGTTGCTGCTATTGTGCTGTTGTTGTTGCTGATGCTACTGTGGTTGCTACTCCTTATCTGCATCATCATCTTCATCTAGGTCATGGATGACCTTTTGAGCTTTACAAGTCATTTGTTCCTATATGTCAAGCAAGGCTTCCAAGGCTTGTTAGTCCCACACTTTGTTGAGTCTAGCCTTCGTTGTTTTAATGATTTTCGCTTTAGCACCAAGCAAAAGGCATATAATCTCTTCTTCTTCTTGGATCTTCAGGGCTTGGACCTCCATCTGGGCGACCACCCCAATGCTATTGTGTCCTCCAGTACTTCTTCCTTTAGCCCCTGGATGGTGTCGCCCCAAACTTTGGGTGGCTTTTGAGCTTCCGCTAATTCTGCCCTGTGCCTTTCCACTTGAGCCTGGAGCATGTTTTTCTCACTGGTGAGAATTCTGATCTTCCCTTCACTCGGCTCCTTTTGCTAGACTAAGCCCTTTTCCACCATAGTGAGCTTGTTTTGCATCTCCACATTATGTTGAGCCATCATTTGTGCTATGCTCTCTGAGTCCCTGGCTTTGGCTGCAGCATTTTTGAGCAGCCCGTGTTGTTTGCTGATTCAAGGCACACACTTGACTGATTGTGCTCCAGGCCTTTGACTCATATTCCTCCACCTGAGCGAGGGTCTGAGAGAGAATGTTCTGGACCACGGACATTAGTCCTTTGTTCATGTGCAATTACTGGGTGGGGAGTTTCACCTCCAGTTCTCCGAGTAGCTTGGGGCTGTGGCTTGGTCCTTCTTGCATTTTATGTGCTAAAGTTAGGTTGAAGTTTTGGTGGTATTAAAAGCTCAGCCCCTGTAGACATCTTGCTCTTTTGAGCTTCTTCTTCTCTCTTTTTCTGTTGTTCCCCTTCTCTCTTCTTTCTCTCTTCCTCCTCCTTCCTTTTCCCTTCCTCCAGCTTTTTCTTCTTTTTTGCTTTTATAGTGGCTTCGTGCTTCTGCTCTCTTCCAGTTGTCTTTTCCTTTCTTCTTTTGCTTTTTGCTTCTTCACCTCTTCTGGGTCTGGCAACAACTCTTCATCTACTCTAAGCTTTCTCTTCTTGCTGGCCTTCTGGGCTATTTTCTACCATTCCTCCTCATCACATCTACATCATCTTCAAAAGAATTGAAGGTCACGCTAGTGGGCTTTGAGGATCCTTTATCTTTGCAGTGTTGTCGTTCCATGTAGGAGTCTCCGGACCTGAGATCCACGGACCTGGTGGCCTATGCAATGGCTCTCAAGTGTGCATGCACCACTGTTGGTTGTTTTTCCTTGGCCCATGTGGCCTGTCTCTTTGCCAAATTCTCTTTATAGATGGCAGCCTAGTTGATCTTTTCCCTGCTTCTATTGCTCTGAGAAGCCTGTAGTTTTTTTTCAATATGTCTTCTGGCTTTCCCATGAAAATCACATTCTATAAGAAGAAAAATTGTTCTCGCCAGGTCTCATTTTCCATGTCCTTCACCTAGTGCATGTTTCCTGTTTTTGGGATCTCTTCCTCCACCCTAGGCTTCATGTTTGTGTCTAGCGCCCCGTCTATCGGCAATCCTAGTGCGTGGTGCACTACAAGATCTTTATGGACTCTTTCCCCTCCACATGCAAAGTGTTTGTCTCAAGAAGCTGATTAATCAACTTGCCCCCATCCTCGGGGTCTTGTAGGCCCCCCATTAGCGATCTAATACCTTTTCGAAGCCACACTTCCTCACCCACTCTTGATGTTCTTTCTTCCTTATGTCAGGGACCATCATCGACACGCATATGCTTTTGTCTGGACTTAGAGTCTTGCTAATCTTTGAGGCATGGCTCTATCTTTCGAGAGTGTTATGAATTGGTGAGAAAGCTGTGATGAGCAAGAAGGCGGGTTGAGAGTGTGTGTGTATTGGCTCCTTGTGCTCTTTTTTACGATGCTTTTTCCTTTTTCCTTCCTTTCTTGGGGCATTGTCATTTTTTACTAACCACTTTTCAATGTGATTTGACCCCTGATTCGTATCATCCCCACCGTCTTGGCATAAAGGCATTAAAATTTGCTCGCCACCTCCCCGTCTTACGTTGCATGTGGAGTTTTAATGATGTTGTGACAGCTATCCTCCATGTAGTTACTTATGCTTAATGATGTTGTGACAGCTATCCTCCATGCAGTTACTTATGCTGACATAGTGGTCATTTGCATTGCTGGCATCATGGATCTGGCTGGCGTACACTTGGTTGCTTTCTTCTTTGCTAACCTAGCCTTGTTTGGTTGTGGAATTGTGATCTTTTGTGAATTGGCCACCCTTGCGGAATTCCATGGCTTTGTTACTTTTCCTCTGTTTGTACTTCTTTTGGTGTGATTACCACCAGTTGGTCCATGTATTTTCTCATCCTGAAGCCATTCATCTGTTTTAGGAAAAGGTGTACCATCTAAGATTTCTAATGTAAAGGCATTATGACTGTTTTTACAACTAATGGTCCTATCATCGGATTTTGAATTTTTTAGGATGCGATCTCAACTTGGAGTTATAGACCAATACCAGGTCTCCTTACTTGAAATTTTTGTGCTTGAGATGCATGTCAATCCATGCTTTCCTTCTCTGCTACACTATCTTCACATGTAGAGAGCTAAGTTGTCTTTCTTCCTCTAAGGCTAGGAGCTCCTATATTCTGTGCTCCCGAGATTCCTCCATTGGCATCTTTTCTTGGATTGCCACTCTTAAGCTGGGTGCCACAAATTCCATGGGCATTACTGCCCCTCCAGCCCATAGACTAACTTGAATGGTGTTTGCTCCATTGAGACTTTGTATGATGTGCGGAATTCCCATAGGGCTGCATCTAGCTTTTGGTCCCAATCATTGTTGTTGGCATTTATAATCTTCTTCAGTATTTTGGTCAGAACCTTGTTGGCCAATTTCGCCTGGCGCTGTGGGTAATAGGTTGAGGGATTCTTGTGATTGATTAGGTACTTTTCCATTAACCCTTTCATCACGTTGTTCATGAAATGGGTGCCCTGGTCACACTGACTATTTCCATCGACAATCCATGCCTAGCAATAATGTCCTTGAAGAGGAACTTCACCGCCTCCTTTCAGGAATTACTCTTCACAACTATAAGGTCCCTCCCAAGCCATGTATGTATGTGTCTCTTTTAATATAGATTTCAATAAGGAAAGAGAGTGTACTTAGAGAAGAGTGAGACAATAAGGCTAGAAACATTAGGAAAGTGTTAGAATAAAAATATTAGCTCCAAAAATCCTAAAAGAATTAAGAAGACAAGAATAGTTCTATTAAGAGATAAGTATCTCCAAAAATAGAAATTCGAATTTAGGTGATAAGAGGTCATATTAAGAGTACTTTTACATATTTAGAGTCCATGCATACTAAAAATGTGAAAAAACAACACGTTTCTAAAGATGACGCGTTTGTGGCTATATACAGACGTTTTTGCCTATTCTGCTCGCGATGGGTTGTAGATTAGATGCCTTCCGGTTCTTTTGGCTGGTTATATGACTATATTCTGAGTTTTTATCAGAGAGTTATGACCGAAATAATTTGCTGATTCTGTCAGGGTCTCTACACAAGAAAAACAATAAGAAGGCAACAGCAAGTAATCCTAGAGCTTGAGATGTATATATCCCTTCATTCTTATCTAATATCTTAGAAGAGAAGGTTAGATTGCTATGGTCTTTCAGAGGAAGAGACTAAAACTCCATAGCTTTTCTTTTAGAGAAAGAAATTCAGACGAAGAGACTAAAACTCCATAGCTTTTCTTTTAGAGAAAGAATAGTATGCCGTAGCCCTGTACGAGAAGGCTATTTTGCCATAAACCTTCGAAAGAGAGAAGAGTCACAGTACGAGTAAGAGGAGATAAAGCTTGGAGATGATCAGATGATTTCAATAGTAAGAGAAGGTATTAGAAGACTCTATTCTCATATGTCAAGTTCTAAAGCTCTTGTTAACGAGAGCAAAGGCAACGATAAATGACAAATTTCTATAAGGTATATACATATTTTATTTTTCAATTATATATCATTCTTAGGGGTTGAGGTATGGCCGGCTTCTCTATTAATTGTTAATAGTGATCTATTTGATTGATTTACTAGTTAAAGTTTGTATTCTTTTAAACAACAGCGTATGCCTTAATAAAGAATGTCTTATCTCGCAATCTCAAGTTGAAATGCTAAAATCTTTGTGAAAAGGATTGTTTTCTTAAGAAGGTAACATGGATTTTAGTCCTATGGTTTAGTGAGTAAATGGATTGTTATCTTGGTTAAATTAAGGTACAGGTACAACTCTCCCTGCCTTGACGCTGTCCCGTTCTTGTGCTTGTATAGCCAGATGGTGGAGATGTTAGTAAGGCCCGGAGTTGGCCCATGGTATCCCTCATACCATTGGGAGAATGAGGTTTGCCGATTGAGGCGAGTGATTGTGATGTTGCCTAGTTCTGAGGGCCCAGGCTAGTGCAGTGAATTAGCCCACCCTAGTGGTCCTCGCTAGCGTGGCCCGATGATGAGGTGTATGGTCCCATAGGGTTTTGCCCAGCATGTAGAGGCTGGAAGGCCGAATTCTAGATCATCGGCAGTATAAAGGAAAAGAATAAGAGAGCCGGTTTGACTTGTTGAAATTAGGGTTGCAGGAAAGCACACAAAGCTTGGAGAAGAAGAAGCAAGAATGCACACAACACAAAGTGTATTAGATTGTGTCAATGTACAAAGATAAGTTAGCCCTAGAAGGATGGGCGTATATACAAGCCGGGGAAAAAAACCTCCTAAAGAGGGAAAAAGTACCCCGGCGGTCCTAAGTGTGTTCACACACATCACTGCCTATATATATGGCAACAATCCCCCCTGGGAGTGATGGTGTGAACGAGAGCTGGCACTCATGTATAGGGGAGTGCCATGCCCGAAGTAGATCAATCCACAAAGGGGAGCAAGCCCAAAGCTTTGTGGAAAGCTTCGAACTTCTCACGAGGAAGCGCCTTTGTGAAAAGATCGGCGAGGTTGTCCTGTGTTGGCACATAGGCCAAGCTGATCTCTCCTGCTGAGAGTCTCTCCCTGACATAGTGATAATGCACCTCAATGTGCTTTGTGCGAGCATGAAAAACTGGGTTTTTCGCAACTGCCAATGCGCTCTGACTGTCAGTGAAGATAGAGGTGGCAGACTCCTGTCCAATACCCAAGTCAGCCATAAGCCGTCTGAGCCACACACACTCAACCGTAGCTGTGAAAGCTGCCCTGTACTCAGCTTCACAACTAGAAGTGGCCACAGTAGGTTGCTTCTTGCTCAACCAAGATATGCATGAGCTACCGAGCATGA
Organism: Cibotium barometz; assembly: GCF_041138505.1. Taxonomy (NCBI): domain Eukaryota; kingdom Viridiplantae; phylum Streptophyta; class Polypodiopsida; order Cyatheales; family Cibotiaceae; genus Cibotium; species Cibotium barometz. Next base: position 5,630,550 of record NC_141051.1, on the reverse strand, counting down.
AACAAAAACCACTTGTGGACACTCTTGTGTCATAGCAACCAGCCCAATCTGAGTCCGAAAAAGCATGTAAATCTGCCGGCAACGATCCCCCCTTGGGATAAAACAACCCAAGATGTATGGTGCCACTCAAGTAGCGAAAGATGCGTTTAACTGCCTTCCAATGCTGAGACCCTGGGCTATGCATAAACCTGCTCACCTGTGAGACTGCAAACTGAATGTCCGGCCTCGTAATGCATACATAAATGAGGCAACCAACAGCTATCTGATAGAGTGTGACATCAAAGTGATCTCCAGCATCATGAAGACTCAACTTCAAACCTGTCTCCATTGGAGTAGCAATAGGCTTGCAGTCTTCAAGGCCAAATCTCCGCAACAATGTCTCAATATACGTTGTCTGACACAAAGCAATACCTCCATCACATTGCTTAAATTGTATCCCCAAATAATGATGCAAATGCCCCAAATCTGACATCTCAAAAGAGGCATTCAAATCAGCCTTAAAATCAGCAATATGACTCTCATTTGGTCCTGTGAGCAGCATGTCATCGACATAGAGAGCAATGATTAGATGTACACCATCCACACGTTTAACATACAAAGTGCTTTCTGTTGGACTATTCTGAAACCCATGTGCAGTCAAATATGCATGTATCTTTTCATACCAAGCTCATGGAGCTTGCTTTAAACCATATAAAGCCTTTTTCAACCTGCACACTTTGTTTTCCTGCCCTCTTTGAACAAAACCACGAGGCTGCGATACATACACCTCCTCATGCAAATCTCCATTCAAGAACGCAGTCTTTATGTCCAACTGATGTACATTCCAACCATTATGAGCTGCCAATGCACAAATGCTACGAATGGTAGTCATACGACAAGTGGGAGCAAAGGTCTCATCAAAATCAATGCCCTTTTCTTGAGCATAACCCTTTGCAACAAGTCTAGCCTTATAGCGATCAATACTACCATCTGGCTTTCGTTTCAATTTAAAAACCCACTTACATCCAATGGCCTTTTTACTAATAGGCAAATCACAAAAAGACCATGTACCATTCTTCATTATAGCATCATATTCACTTTGCATTGCAGCCAACCAATTTTCTGAATTTTGTGCCTCATCAAATGAAAGAGGTTCTTCCTCTTCACACATACTAGACACAGCCAAAGCATAACAATCTGATGCATAAGAGGCATGCTGAAAACCTGAACGAGTACGACTAGTAATAGGTGCATCAATCTTACTATCACGCAAGGTTTGCACCAGCCATTTAGGCATACCTCTAGCCTGCTCATTTTCAGCCCTATCCTCATGAATTACATCCTATAAATCTGCATCAGAAATAGGCTGATCTATGATGTCATTTGAAATCTGCATAGGCTGAATATTTGCCTCATCAGGACTTACATTTGAATTCCCACCTGTAAAGAGAGGCAACAACGTATCAAATACATCCCGTGAGCTCACACTTGTCTCTTTGGTACATGATAACAAGGGCTGCACAGCATCTTCCACAAAAACAACATCTCGACTAATCAAGATACGCTTTGACTGCGGATGATACAATCTGTAACCCTTGCTTTCAGCACTGTAACCAACAAAAATGCATTTGACAGCCTTATCATCCAATTTTCTGCGTTGTTGCACAGGCACTAAAGCATAGGCCAAGCAACCAAAGACACGCAAGTGACCAATAGAAGGCTTCCTGCCATGCCAAGCTTCGTATGGAGTAATAGACTGCAAGGCCTTAGTGGGACACCTGTTGGGTACATATGCAGCACACATGACAGTCTCAAGCCAAAACGCATGTGGTAAAGCTTGGCTCTTGACCATACATCGTGCCATCTCCATAAGTGACCTGTTCTTCCTCTCAGCAACACCATTTTGCTGAGGGGTATACGGCACTGTACATTGGTGTTTTATCCCACGACTAGCCAGAAATGCATCAAACTCTTTAGACATGTACTCCCCCCCTCGATCAGTACGGAGGGTGCCCACAGTACAATTGGATACATTTTCAACCATAAGAAAAAACTGTTTGAAGCACAAAAACACTTCGGACTTTGCCTTCAGTGGATATACCCATGCATGCCTTGAGTAATCATCAATGAAAGTCACGAAGTACAAGTGTTTACCAAATGACGGAGTTTGCATAGGCCCACATACATCACTATGTACAAGCTGCAATTTGCGAGTGGCCCGCACAGAACCATCCTTTGGAAATGCAGAACGCTGCATTTTGCCCAAAATACAGCCTTCACAAACATGTTTCAATGGTGCCTCAAGAGGGGGCAATGAAGCAACCATATCAGATTTCTGCAAACGCAGCAAACTAGCAAAGTTTAGATGACCAAAACGAGCATGCCATAGTTTTGCATCTGAAACTGCCTTTTCATCAGAAACTGCATTTGCTGAATCTTCCACACACTTGTCATAAGAATTGAGCCTATACAGCCCCCGAAACAAGGTGCCAGATACAATAATCGTATCACCAGAAGTCAAATCATGAACAGTACATCTGTCATCCACAAATTTGACTACAAGTCCAAGTCTAGCAAGCGCAGAGACAGACAATAGATTCTTCTTTATCCCTGGCACATACAAAGCATCTGAAAGTGTGAAAGCGCTGCCATTTGCAGCAGTAAGCATAATTTTACCAACGCCCTTCACTGGGTAAGAAGCATTATTGGCACATGTGAGTATTCCCATTAGGGACAGCCTCAAGAGAAGTAAACATATCACGATGCGAGGTAATGTGCTTTGTAGCACCACTGTCAAAATACCATACATGAGAGTCAACAGAAACTGCCAAACATGCATCATGTACAGATGGGTCATACTGGCAATACACGCTAAACGCCCATTCTGTATCCTGCACAACATTTGCAGAATCTGCATTTGTAGATGCATCCGCTATTGTGGCTGCATTTGACTCTTTCTTCTTTGCCTCTTTAGCCTTTAGCTTAGGACAATTCTTAATGACATGATCATTTGCCTTACAATAGTTGCACCTGGTCTTTTTCTTGCCTTTATCAAGAGCCTTCTCAGACTTATTGTTGCTACCTGTGGAAGGAGAAGAAGTTGCAGACCTACTAATAGGAGAAGAAACAGTGGAAGGGGCTGCCTTACCACTTCTTCTCTGCTGCTGGGCAGCAATAAATGCTTGATCAACTGCACGCTACCTGGCCCTGTTTTGCCTGGACTGCGCTTCTTGCAAGAGCTTGTTGACTAAAGTATCATACTTGACAGCATCAGGTCTGTCCTCATTAAGAAGTCTCCACGTGGAAGCAAAAGTCTGATATGTCTCAGGTAAAGCATCAAGAACAGTCTGCACAAGAGAATGATTAGGAATAATCTCACCTGCAGAAATCAACTGTTCTTTGAGATCTTTAATCTCAGCAAGAAAAACATTCATGTCATCATCTTCTTGCATAATCTTCAATTCTAGCTCTTTACGCAGGTAAGCGATTTTTTGCTCGTTACTACCTACATACAAACCAGCTAGAATATCCCAAGCCTGTTTTGCTGTTTTAGCTGAGGGGTGATGTTACGTTTGACAGAAAGTGCAATCAAGGCATGAGCCTGCGCATCTTTACCATCCCAACGAGCTTGTTCAGCAGTGGGTAAAACAGCAGCAAACAGTAGAGCTGCTAGAACCTGCAACATCCTCAACAGATCCTACATCCACAGAACCTGGACGTACATCCGTACCCTGCACAATGTTCCACACTCCTTTTGCAACCAAAACATGCTGCATCATGTATGCCCAAAGTGGGTAGTTGCTGTCTCCATCCAGTTTGTCTTCAGCAGACAACATGCGAAATACATCATTGCTGTTATCAGCCATGGCCACTGACTGAAACTGATGCAAAAGCTGCCTGTAATGAAGCAAAGACTGAACAGAAAACAACTCGTGCTATGTAGCACGGTCCACAATAGAGTATGTATGCCTGTTTTGCAGAAAACTGCACTGTCAAAATTTCTGGAGAAAATGACAAAAACACCTGTGCAGAACTTGAAATGCAAAAACGGAGCCCAAAACGACCTCAGATGCAAATTCTGAGAACGCCAAGCCCTACGGGCTTATTTTCAGAGTATAGGGATCTGCAAGCGCTCGTGAAAACTCACCTCAATCGAAGAATGTGAGTCGGAGGGTGCTGGCGGTGTAGCCCTGGGAGCCGATGCCTGCTCTGATACCAAGTGTTGGAATTAGGGTTGCAGGAAAGCACACAAAGCTTGGAGAAGAAGAAGCAAGAATACACACAACACAAAGTGTATTAGATTGTGTCAATGTACAAAGATAAGTTAGCCCTAGAAGGATGGGCGTATATACAAGCCGGGGGAAAAAACCTCCTAAAGAGGGAAAAAGTGCCCCGGCGGTCCTAAGTGTGTTCACACACATCACTGTCTATATATATGGCAACATGACTTGTATTATGTATAAACTTTTTTTTAAAAATCTTGTCTTGGCATTATTGTAGTGTGTAAAAAGGCTGTTTTAACAAACCTTGTGTAAAAAGGTTATTTTAACAAACCTTGTGAAAAGGGCCTTAATTAAGAAATATGTTTATTTATGTCAAATAGTGTGGTAGGATTAATTAGAAAATAAATTGACGCGTGAGTAGGGTGAAAAGTGGGAGGATGGAATGCCCCGACGGCACCATCCTACGGATGGGTGGACCCGATTAGTCGGGTAGCTTTCCAACATATTAACTGAAAGCCCTACGTTAGATAAATAGGTTCTCGGGCAATTCTATTCTAGAAGACTAGGCCAGCGGATGAGAAAAAAAGTATTGTCTCTAGGAATCAAGACTAGTAGTTGCCCAAATTATGATCAATTACCCTATGGGTGATTTGATTTTTAGAAGACCACGCTCCCCCTGCGGGATAGAACTAGGTCTTACCTAGCTATCGTATCCCTGAATCTCTGCATGGTCAAGGTGTCGATGAGTAGGAAATTTTCTCCAAGATAAGACTTAGTGGACTATCTTAAGCGTTTCCCCTATTTGTGGAAGAGGGGAAACTTACAAGTGGTATCAAAGCCGATCTTAGTTCCTAGGATTTGTTTTTCAAAGGTTAACTATCAAGGGATTAAAACAAGTGATTGTTTATCATATGAGGATGAATCAATCATCTCTACTGGCCATAGAAGTGATTTGAATATCCTCACATGTTGAGACAATCATCCTATGAAATTGTGCTTGTATCTTGGGGGTGCACACACAAGATATTTGTACAATAAATTTGAGAAATAAGATTGGGGAGAAAACCTTTTGTGAGGAAAAATATAGGGTGATCAAATTAAGAAACTAGTGAGAGACTGAATGACTAGAAGGATAGACCGAAACTTGATTAGAGAAATTTTTAGGATATATCTCATTAACTTGCATATTATAAATTAGTAAGATTGTAACTCCATTAAGATTTGAATAGTTGACGTGTGAATGCCATCTATTCGATACTTTACACTAGGACGATCATCCAAGATCTTGAATCCATCTCAGACAAACATGGGTCTAACTTCGGATGTGTAATTCCCAGAGGATCATGCTCTTAGATGTGTCAATCCCAAGGCACCAGATGTGTAATTCTAAAAAAATGAAGATCTCAAATATATTAATCCTGAGTGCCTTTAGATATGGCACTATGATAAGTATTTGATAGTTTTGAACTTTTCATGGATACAATGAAAAAAGCAAGTTCACCCTTGCTCGTCTGAAAATCGTAAGAAATGCCGAATTAGTTGGAAGCACTGTTGTCAATCTAACCACTGGAACTAGAATCAGTTATGGGATGCCATGAAAGGAAGACCCTAAAAGAATACCACCAAAATTTTGTTGAACTTCTCTGATTTGCTCCAGAGATGGATGAGGTAACTCTTCTCCATCGATTCATTTGGAAGCTTAATCTACCTTTGAATAACCTCATCAAGAATGTAAAACCATCCTCTATTTTAGAAGCTATAATTATAACCAGAGACTATGATAAAGTTTTTTTTATATAGAAAGTGTCGAGAAGGACATGAGTCCTTCCATGTTAATCAAGAAGAGGTCTCCTAATTCAAGAGAAACGTCAAGCCCACCCTTGGCTACAAGGAATCATGAGTTAGAGCAAAAATTAATTTAAGAAATAGGGATAGCAGGGTTAAAGATAACCGAATTCAAAAGTATTTCAAGAAATAGGGATAGCAGGGTTAAAGATAACCGAATTCAATAAGTATTTCTATAAGTAAATAGAAGAGGATTGGTGCAAGATTCATGTGAAGTAATGTGCATGATGAATAGAGGTATTCTACAAGACGATACTAAGATTATGAAATTGCTATCATAGGTTAGATTGCGTAAAGGATTGATTCTCTTACGTTTCTCCATGACAATTTGTTAAGTACCATATTACATGGGGGTATAAAATAAGGAATTCGAAGGTTCATAGCATTTGAGAGGTATATGGATGCATGAACTTAGGATAATAAGGCCAATTAACTTTAGAATAATAGATCTTTTAGAGGCAGAACAAAACAAGCCAAACACATGAAATAAGGGACTCGGAATAATTTTTAGATAAAAGAAGATTTGTACCTAGTGGGGACACCACTTTGAAAGAGACAGGAGGAGTTACTTTAGATACTACCCTAGCTCGCGAGATGAGGACATCTCGAATCTTTTAAGTGGGGGAGATTGTAAGGTCCCTTCCAAGCCATGTATGTATGTGTCTCTTTTAATATAGATTTCAATAAGGAAAGAGAGTATACTTAAAGAAGAGTGAGACAATAAGGCTAGAAACATTAGAAAAGTGTTAGAATAAAAATATTAGCTCCAAAAATCCTAAAATAATTAAGAAGACAAGAATAGTTCTATTAGGAGATAAGTATCTCCAAAAATAGAAATTCGAATTTAGGTGATAAGAGGTCATATTTAGAGTACTTTTACATATTTAGAGTCCATGCATACTAAAAATGTGGAAAAACAACACGTTTCTAAAGATAACGCGTTTGTGGCTATATACAGACGTTTTTTCCTATTTTGCCCGCGTTCGCTTGTAGACTAGATGCCTTTCGGTTCTTTTGACTGGCTATATGACCATATTCTGAGTTTTTATTAGAGAGTTATGGCCGAAACAATTTGCTGATTCTATCAGGGTCTCTACACAGGAAAAACTATAAGAAGGCAGCAAGTAATCCTAGAGTTTGAGATGTATATATTCCTTCATTCTTATCTAATATCTTAGAAGAGAAGGTTAGATTGCTATGGTCTTTCAGAGGAAGAGACTAAAACTCCATAGCTTTTCTTTTAGAGAAAGAATAGTATGCCGTAGCCCTGTAAGAGAAGGCTATTTTGCCATAGACCTTCGAAAGAGAGAAGAATCACAGTACGAGTAAGAGGAGATAAAGCTTGGAGATGATCAGATGATTTCAATAGTAAGAGAAGGTATTAGAAGACTCTATTCTCATATGTCAAGTTCTAAAGCTCTTGTTAACGAGAGCAAAGGCAATGATAAACGACAAATTTCTATAAGGTATATACATATTTTATTTTTCAATTATATATCATTCTTAGGGGTTGAGGTATGGCCCCGCTTCTCTATTAATTGTTAATAGTGATCTATTTGATTGATTTACTAGTTAAAGTTTGTATTCTTTTAAACAACAGCATATGCCTTAATAAAGAATGTCTTATCTCGCAATCTCAAGTTGAAATGCTAAAATCTTTGTGAAAAGGATTGTTTTCTTAAGAAGGTAACATGGATTCTAGTCCTATGGTTTAGTGAGTAAATGGATTGTTATCTTGGTTAAATTAAGGTACAGGTACAACTCTCCCTGCCTTGACGCTGCCTCGTTCTTGTGCTTGTATAGCCGGATGGCGGAGATGTTAGTAAGGCCCAGAGTTGGCCCATGGTATCCCTCATACCATTGGGAGAATGAGGTTTGCCGATTGAGGCGAGTGATTGTGATGCTGCCTAGTTCTGAGGGCCCAGGCTAGTGCGGTGAATTAGCCCACCCTAGTGTGTAGACATCCCTCTCAGGGGTGGGAGGATCGAGCGATGGAGCCTGACAGGGGGACAGGCCGGCTTGAGTCCACCAGCACAGCCGACGAGATGAGGTCTATGGTCCCGTAGGGTTTTACCCAGCATATAGAGACTGGAAGGCCAAATTCTAGATCATCGGCAGTATAAAGGAAAAGAATAAGAGAGCCGGTTTGGCTTGTATGAAATTGATTCATGTATAAACTTTTAAAAAAAAATCTTGTCTTGGTGTTATTGTAGTGTGTAAAAAGGCTGTTTTAACAAACCTTGTGTAAAAAGGTTGTTTTAACAAACCTTGTGAAAAGGGCCTTAATTAAGGAACATGTTTATTTATGTCAAATAGTGTGGTAGGATTAATTAGAAAATAAATTGACGTGTGAGTAGGGTGGAAAGTGGGAGGATGGGCACCATCCTACGGATGGGTGGACCCGATTAGTCGGGTAGCTTTCCAACATATGAACTGAAAGCCCTACGTTAGATAAATAGGTTCTCGGGCAATTCTATTCTAGAAGACTAGGCCAGCGGATGAGAAAAAAAGTATTGTCTCTAGGAATCAAGACTAGTAGTTGCCCAAATTATGATCAATTACCCTATGGGTGATTTGATTTTTCGAAGACCACGCTCCCCCTGCGGGATAGAACTAGGTCTTACCTAGCTATCGTATCCTTGAATCTCTGCATGGTCAAGGTGTCGATGAGTAGGAAATTTTCTCCAAGATAAGACTTAGTGGACTATCTTAAGCGTTTCCCCTATTTGTGGAAGAGGGGAAACTTACAAGTGGTATCAGAGCCGATCTTAGTTCCTAGGATTTGTTTTTCAAAGGTTAACTATCAAGGGATTAAAACAAGTGATTGTTTATCATATGAGGATGAATCAATCATCTCTACTGGCCATAGAAGTGATTTGAATATCCTCACATGTTGAGACAATCATCCTATGAAATTGTGCTTGTATCTTGGGGGTGCACACGCAAGATATTTGTACAATAAATTTGAGAAATAAGATTGGGGAGAAAACCTTTTGTGAGGAAAAATATAGGGTGATCAAATTAAGAAACTAGTGAGAGACTGAATGACTAGAAGGATAGACCGAAACTTGTTTAGAGAAATTTTTAGGATATATCTCATTAACTTGCATATTATAAATTAATAAGATTGTAACTCCATTAAGATTTGAATAGTTGACGTGTGAATGCCATCCATTCGATACTTTACACTAGGACGATCATCCAAGATCTTGAATCCATCTCAGACAAACATGGGTCTAACTTCGGATGTGTAATTCCCAGAGGATCATGCTCTTAGATGTGTCAATCCCAAGGCACCAGATGTGTAATTCTAAAAAAATGAAGATCTCAAATATATTAATCCTGAGTGCCTTTAGATATGGCACTATGATAAGTATTTGATAGTTTTGAACTTTTCATGGATACAATGAAAAAAGCAAGTTCACCCTTGCTCGTCTGAAAATCGTAAGAAAGAGACCAAAAGGTTACATCATTTCCATGAGGTACATCCTCCTGGGTACAAAATGTTCTAAGGAGCATACATTCTAGATACGGCCTCCACTTTAGCAAGATCTATGGCCAATCCTTGGGCTAACACTATGTGTCCTAATAGTGTTCCTGAACTTACTGCAAATGCACACTTGGTTGGATTTAGCTTAAGCCTTGTATCTTTGTAGAGACAGCCTCAGATGATAGATGTGCTTTGCCTTATCACCAAACACACCAAAGTTATCTACAAAAGCTTTCATGAAGTCTATTAGGTAATCATAGAAAATATCTTACACCATTCTCTAAAGAGTAGCTGGTGCATTTTTCAAGCCGAACATCAGAAGACACCCCATTTTGATGAAGGTTGTTTTCTCCCTGTCTTTTGGCATCATTTTTACTTGGTTGTGTCCACTGAATCCATGCGAAAATGAGTACATTTCCTTCCCAGCTACCTCATCCACCATCAAAGAATCTTTAAACGGAACTGGAAAGGGATCCGAGGTAGTTTGCGGCATTTAGCTTTTGCGGTAGTCCACACAGATTCTGATCTTTATGTTCTTTTTGGGAACTACCACATTTGGGGATATGCAAGCACCTTTCTCTACTTACACAATGAAACCTACTCTTAACAGTTTGTCAATTTCTTCTTTGACTTGTTTGACATAGTTAGGGTTCATTTTGTACCTCTCCTGTCTAATTGGTATGGCTCCTTCTATTAAATTGATGCTGTGCTGGAAGAATTTGGGGTCAATGCCCTCCATGTCCTTATATGACCAAGAAAAGACATCTTGGTATTCTTTTAGTAAGGACATCAACTCTTGCTTGAATTATTCTTCCAGTTCCAGACTAATCTTCACAGGCTTTTCTTCTTTTTCATTTCCCAGATTCACCTCTTGTAGTCTGTTTGGGCTTACTTTTGCAACATTTTCCTTCTGGTTCTCTTTTTTCTTATGCGCCCAATCATGGATTGCTTGCATTTCTTCCTCTTGCAGATTCTGGGCCCATTCAACCTCTTTCAAGTCTCTCTTACATGGTTTTACTCAGTTTTGTTCTCCTTGAGCCCTCTTGTTTTGCAGAATTTGATTTTTTTCTTCATTTATTTGGTTGCTTCTTCCGTGTTTTCATCTTTTGCTTCCCCATAGTGCCCCATCACTTCATCAACATATAACATGTACAAGGGCACCAGGTCAGGATGTTCATGGAGTATTATGTCTTCTTCTTCATCATCAAAGCCTTCTAACATATTGAATGTCTCCGCATCATCACACATGAATTGGCCTTTGAGAAGGTGTTATTGATCTCCTTACATCAGAAAGATCAACATGGACTTTTTGCTTCCCCTTTCTGATAGAGACTCTATTTTAGCCCCAATCCTGCTGTACTTTGTCATGTCTCAACCAGGGCCTTCCCAATAACACCGGTAAGACTTGGTGTGGTTTTCAGTGGTTATGACCACAAAGTTAACCTTGAAGTCTACTTGTTCGATTTTCATTTGGACATTTTTGATAATTCCTTTGGGATCCACCATCTAGTACTGCATCATTGATAAGCACGTTGTTCAGTTGGATTGTGACTTTGGCCACTTCACCATCTCTGGATGTCGAGGGTTCCTCAGGTTGCATTCTGCTATATTTTGGGGTTTCTTCTTCTTCTAAGTGGTTCAATTCCTTGCTTAGTCCTTCAATGCCTGCCATCAAGATTTTAGCCCCTTGAATCTTGGACATAAGTCTAGCACTTGTGTCTCACCAGAACCTGTCTATGCAGTAGCATTGATACTACATTGGTTTATAACCAATCAGTATCCTTCTTGCTTTCTTCCAAGCATATTCAATTTTTGTGCTCTGCGTGCATCTTGTGTAGATTTTCACTTACTTCTGGGAGATTTGTGATGACTTCACATGAGCCATCCTCCTCCTTCTTACCTTGCCTTCTTTCTATTTCCTTAGTGGTTTAAATTCTCACCTTCTCTTGTTGTTCCCAGTCCACGGCTACCTTCTTGCAGGCTTTGGGTGAGTCCTGCTAATCTAGGTGAGTTATTACTACACCAGATTCATTTGTTTTAGCCCTTGTGACTGCCAAGATGCCTTAAACCTTCATCTGTATGTCATTCGACTGCATCATGTTGGCACTTGGTGGATTTGCTTTGAGTTGCATCAATTCCGCATGTCTTTCTTCATGATGCTTGTTCTTCATGGCACATTCCACCTTGGTGTGCCCAGGGTGTTGACAATAGTAGCATGTAAAGGTGGTGGAACCACTGATATGTCATTGGATTCTTTTTCCTAAGTAATTTATGCGGCCTCTACTCCCATACCTTCCCATTCATGGGGGGGCCTTCTTTTTTATCTTTCCATGCTGTTCACCATGGGAGCTCTATTTTTCATGTTGTACCTATAGTTCCCTATACTATGATTGTACATGTTACAAATGGTATACGTTGGTGGCACTGTGCATTCCTCCTTGAGGGGGCCTTCCTGTTTGCATTGAGAGAAGAACACATTTTTGCAGAATTCTGAGCTTTTTCTCTTTTTCATCTCTTGCATCACCTGCTTCACCTGCAGCACAAGTTCTCCGAGGCTCATTTTTATCTTCGCGGTTTTCTTCTTTTTGTCTTTCCTTTTCTTCATTGCCACGTCCTGTGAGGTGTTTCTTGAATCATCCTCTTCCGTTACTGTGACACTTTTCATGGGCTTCCTCTTTTGTCTTCTTTCTTGGCTTCTTTTTTTTTGCCATTTTGGCTAGCTCGACTAGTTCCTCAAACTCCTCTTCAATTGTGCTGACTGTATGGATGTCTAGCTTAAGCCCTTGGACAAACCAATCTGTAACTATTTGCATTGAGGTTTGGGTTTGTTCCTCTTAAGTTGTTGACTGCTGCATGGATGTTTGGCTTAAGCTCTTAGACAAACCAATCTGCAACTATTTGCATTCAGGGTCAGGTTTGTTCTACCACTCTCTGTCTCAAGCTCAGCAGTTTTGTTGCATAGACTTCTACATCCATGTCTTCTTGTCAGAGTTCTCTCATTTCATCACACAAAGTTAAGTTGTAGACTTTATCTTGAGGAATCTCCCCAGAAAACCAGTCATGACCTCTTCATAAGTCTAGAAATGGTTGTCTTGGTATCTTGATACCCACTCCGCGGCTCTATCTTTGAAGGTGTTCATGAAAGCATCTCTGTGGATTGGCTCTTCCACATCCCGAGGACTAGCCACTTTCTAGTATTGATCAAACCTCCTTACATGTAGATCTGCATCTTCCCCTTTATCTTTTGAGAACACTGGGAAATTTCTGGCTAATGATGCCATGGCTCCCTTGAACCTTTTCCAGGGGTTTTGTTGTTGTGGTTGTTCTTCCAGATTTTGTTGCTCCACCCTTCTTGGGCTTCCTCGACCTGGATTACGCATAGCTTCTAGCTCTTGGCACTCCTTTTATTGGTCCAAATTATGCTTTAAACCTGACACTCCCTCTTGCTCATATGGGGTTGTAGAAGTTTCCACATTATTTTCCTAGTTAGAACGGTGTGAGACACTCCCAGCTGCTGGTGCTGCTGCGAGCTTCCTAGTGTGTTTCTTGAAAGGCATTACTTTTATCCATTCTTAGGTTCATCATCATGTGGAAGGCATGCCTGAATCCATTTTTGCTGGTTGGGTTGTGTGGTGAAAGGTTCTCCACAATGACTTTTCGAGAAAATCCCCTCCATGTTATGACTTCTCCATAGACTTGTTTTAGGGATCTATTTCTAGCAAGATCCGTTTGAGCAGGACCATAACTTTCTTTTTTAGGGTTTCCTTTGCTTTAAAGTACAGAATGCTACTCAGCCGGCGGAGATTTTTTAGCTTTGCCGCAATTTTCCAAAAATGAGAGATTTTTGGCCCAGTTGTGGTAGAGGTTTCCCTCAATAGTAGGCAGTTTTTCAGCAAAGTTGTGGTAGAGTTCCCCAGTAGGATCACCAGGTGCTTCTTGCTAATTTCCTTCCCAGTAGAATGATGCAAGACAGTAGTATGAGGTAACAGACCAGTCAGGCAATGCCGTGGGGAGACGTGTAGCCACCTGCCAGATCTTTTGGATTCAAACACCAACTCTAGAGTGGTCAGGGGGACTCTCAGAACACCGCTGAGCTTTAGAACTTCACACACTCTCACTTTGCTCTCGCACTGCTAATCCAGCCCAGAATAGTTCTATCTCATAGATCCCCAATGTGTCCTATGCCCTTTTTGTTCATACTTTTAGAAGTAGAGTTCTAATCTAGTCAATAGTGTGATAAATTTGTGTGTTGACCATAGTCCAAGTTGAAAGAAGGAGTTGTATGTTGTTGTTCTTGTAATACTTTATCTACCCAGACCACACGACCACACGACTTTACACCTAATATATGTTTACTCCATAATTTGACTTAGCATCTCAATTCTCTTCGTGACTCAAGAATTCAGGTAGTAGCGTGCTCACTCTAGGACTCGTGGACCAATTCTCTTCATGACTCAAGAATTTAGGTAGCAATGTGCTCACTCTTGGACTTGTTCTCTTACTGACTAAAGACTTTAGGAAGCATTGTTCTCACTCTTTCCCTAGCATGAATAGGCAAGAATAAAACACCTAGGCCACCCCAATCTTGTTCTCTTGCTGACTAAAGACTTTAGGAAGCATTGTTCTCACTCTTTCATTAGCATGAATAGGCAAGAATAAAACACCTAGGCCACCCCAATCTTATGGCATACACACTTTTTTCCTAGCTAGCCAAGCTAAACATCTAGTCCATCCTTTCTATTTTCTCCTTAAGAAGTTCCTAAAGGGATAAATTATTCTATTCCAATGGCATTTTTTGAAGTTAATCAAAGGCATAAGAACATAATATAAGCATCAAGAATATTATTTGTAATAGCCACTCTATCCTTGAATGAGATTAGCAACCCTTCTCCATAGCGATATAACCACCACCAACTCCATAATCTCCAGTCCTAGTAGTTACCTATTTAGTAGTAGAACTAGAACCTCATATTGTTGGGGTGGTTAGCTATGATGGTAGGATTTAATTTATTATTTACTATAGACATTACTCCACTAAACCCACTCATCACTCTCCCATATAAAACCTCCCATTTCTTAAACAACTCTTCCTCAAACATTTTAGACCAAATGGATTGTGCTCCTGAACAACCATGATGTGAGGATTCCATTCATTTACTAGTCTAGAAAGTAACGCTTTTCTTCTTGTCCTTTTAGCCTATCACATTCCAAGAAAGGCCTTTTATCTCATTGCCACTGTGGATGGAACCATTTCCACCTCTTGTAGATCCTCTAGCTTCTTAGCAATTTCTAATCTTTTTGGGTATTAGCCATCATTTCCCCTTGTGTGATCCGCAAAGATATTTCTTCATTTCATTTAAAATTTTCCAATGATGATTCACACTACCCTCTTCCCCTAAGTACTCCAAAAGAGTTAAAAGGGAACAAAGAGCTTTCATATCCTTCCTTAATTATCACATCTAGATGACAGTTTCCAAAAGCTAGCTTACTAAAATTTGGTCCCATGGCCACTCCATTTACTTGCCTAAGGTTTTTAATGTTTTCCCCAATACCCTTACCCACCTTGGTCCAACTATTTTTTTCTTTAGACTCATCTTTATCCTTTCTCTAGTTCCTTCTTCCTCAATCTTTTTTTCCCTTGTCCTTGTTTTCTTCTACTCCTTCCTGTTTTTCCTTCCCTTGTCTCTTTTCCTTTTTCTCATACTCCTTATCATTATTTTCCTCCCTTATTTAGCCCTCTTCTTAGGAATCATATAATTCCTTGCTTTCCTAGATCAATTTCTAGAACCTTTGGTGTTTCTTCATACTCCATGTAATACAAACTGTACTAAAAGACCTCAGCCCCATATCCTCATATGAAACAAAAAATGTCAGTCCAATCAAACTTGTTAGGCTTCCCATATCTAACCTTAGCTAAGGAAGCAAGCCCTAGAGCTTCACCTAGACTAGGATAGTCTTCAAATCAGACTCTTGTTAACATTGAACAATGGGTCTGAAGGCACATGGATCGAATTTCTCCCCATAAAACATAGTGTTTTCAAGAAAAGTCCCCCCCTTTATAAACAAAACATTATAGAAAAGAAAAATTTTGTGAAATCACCCGGTCGTGGAGTACATCTTCTTCTTCTAGGCATTTCTCATAGGGCACATTGTTATCCCACTACACACATCAAAACCAGCCTTACGTGGCTTCTTACAAAGCCACTAGGGATGATGGAACTTACATTCTTATAAAGTCACTAGGGATGATGGCACTAACCTAGTTTTGCTCAGTCTTCCATGCTTGTGTCTCCTCCTTCTTCCCTAGTCTATTCGATCCAATCAAAATGCCTCTTATTCTTCTCATTCTTGGTCTCGTCTTCCTCGTACACCCTTTTTCATGTTGTTATCTATCACCTAATCCTTCTACATTTACTCTTTTTCCTTGGACTTCTTCCCAACCAATGCCATATGTCACCTAATCCTTCCACATTTACCCTTTTCTCTTTGACTTCTTCCCAACCAATGCCATGTTATAACCCTCATCAAGAGGCAATCAAAACACTAAGCATCAAGCAAGGTCCTAGACTGAGTAAGAAAAAATTGACAAGGTCAATTTTTTAATGTAAAAGCAATCCATATTTAACAAGCTTTAAAGCACATCATTGGGATCTCTCACTCAAAATGGTAGAAAGTCACGTGAATAAAATTTAGCCATATCTTTGATGTCATTATAGAATCTACAACCTTGGATTTAAAAAAGATAGATCTCATAAAACAACAATGTGCTTTTGGCCCAGCAATCCTTCCCATTACACTCGTAATGTCTATCTAGTATCACTATCCTAGCCTTCAATTAGTTTTGATTAGAATTTTGATTAATTACAAGTCCAAACACCTAAAGTCAATGCTCAATCTCAATGTTTGCATCTTGTTGTGGAGTAATTAACTATTGCTAATAGCTTTCCTCTTTATGATTTAAAATTTCCTTATTGGATAAATGTAAACCTAAGATTCAATACACCAAAAAACCAGCCAATCTTCTCGAAATAGAAAAGTCCCTATTGCACTTGTCATGAAATGTGATGGTCCCTATTGCACTTGTCATGAAATGTGATGGTCCATAACTACATAAAGTGGTAATGATAAAGATTACACATGAGAAGATATTGTAGATCATTTCTTTTCACATTGATTATGTAACGTACCCATCTTCACTAATAAAGAAATGTCCATGTAATTATGAGTTTTTATGGTATAAATATCAATGATTTTATTATTTGAGTCATTTCTACTTAGAATCTTCAAATTCTGAGCCCAAATTTAGAATCTGCGCGTGATTTTACCCTAATATAGGATTTTACAGCATCCAAAACGGACACCGGATCAAGCCTATACGCTAATTTCAATCATTTTAGTTAAAAAACGGCGACATTTAAACCTTAATAAATGCACGACCGCATGTCCGATTGATGAACAGTCTGAACCCCTGCGACCAGGAGAACCTCCCAGACAAAAAAAAAAAAATTCGCCCCCCGGGGCGGTCCGGCACGCAAATCGAGGCGGGCATCCCATATTTGGATGCCTCGCCCGAAAATTTGGTCCGTACACACTTACTAGGGCGCCCGTACAATGGTCGCCCAAGAACCAAAGGACGGCCGCCCACTGTATGGTCCACGCATACCACTCCTTTCCCGGACAACCGACATCGTACCTTTCCCCTAGACCCATGCAGGCCACTGATCCATAGCCTTTGAAGGTACACCGTCCTTTCGTCCTTGCTTTGCGCAGTGCTCGTACCCTCACCCCTCAGCTATATAAACCCCCGGGGTGCTCCTTAGTCGGCACACATTTCTGTGTAGCATATGCCCTGTTGTGCCGCTGTCCGTACCACCGTCCGTCCCTGTGTAGCGTACTTGCTGCAAGTACAGCCGCCCTTGCAGCCACCCCTCTCACACCCCCTCATTTGGCTCTTTTCAAATAAGCCAATTTTCCTCCATCCCCCTCTTGCTAAGGGCCAGTGTCCTTAACTCTTCTCCCCCCCCGTGTGAATAGACTTACAGAGAGGCTTGCAGCAACCCCTCCCAGCCCTCTCCACGTTTTTGCCTTTGCCCTTAAGGACATCTCACAATTCCCCCCCCCATTTGCGTAGACTTTAGTAAGGGTTTTTTGACTCAAGCGAGGGTTCGTGCGCCATATTCTTTTGCTCATACGGTGAGCAGACGAGCTCGGAATTCAGATCCGACTGAAGCGTTTCGACCGCAGCAGCGAGCTCTACAAGGCGACACCTAAAATGGCCTCATCTCGGAGACGACAAAATATTGCCTCAAGAGGAGCACGTAACAACGAGATGGGGGAAGATACACCCAATACGGCTCCAGTCCTCCCTTTTCAAGCCCCTCAAGGAAACGGTGGCTAGGTTAGCTTGGTTAATTTTCAAAAGAAGAGATTTTTCCTTAAATTAGTATTAATGAATGGTGTCTTTTTCTTTTAAAATGAGGACATAAAAATTATATGAAGTTACGAATTATGTGATGTTGTATTCGATAAATTGCGTTGAAATTGTTATCTTCATGAATTGTGAATGCTATATTTAGTAAATTGCATTGAAGTTGTTATCTTTAGAATTCAAGATTTTTTTTGGCTTCAACGCTAACTCCGTTCCGTGCTTGTGTAACCGGGCGACGTCATTAGCAAAGCCCGGGAATGGCCCAAGGTATCCCTCATACCTTTGGGAGAATAAGGATCGCCGATTGAGGCGAGTGATTGTAGAGTTAGCCAGTGGAAAAGAAGTAGTATCTCGCCACTCTATAGGAAACCTTGATTTTGAGCTGGGTAATGAGCAATCTCATGGTCACTTTAGAGTCTTGCCACTAGGAATTTATGATGGAATCCTTGGGATGGATTGGTTAATTGCAAACAAAGTTAGCATTCATTGTAACCGGGGGAGTATCACTTTTGAAAATGAGCATGGCCAAGTAATATCTGTTCAGGGGATCACAGGAAAACCTAAGTCTAGGGTAGTCAAGGCAAAACATCTTCTCAAGGGAACACGTAAGGGTCAGCAAGTTTTCTTAGTCAAACTCAACAAAGTCATTGAACCTAGTATGGAGACAGAACCCTCTTGGCTCCAAGAATTCTCTGACATCTTCCCTGATGAGCTTACAGGGTTACCGCCTCCTCGAGAAGTCGACCATGAAATCGAGGTGATCCCTGGAGCTCAACCCGTCTCAAAAACTCCCTATAAAATGTCCCTTCCTGAAGCCATTGAACTTAAGGGCAACTTTCCCAACTCATTGAACAAGGATTTGTACGCCCCAGTAGCTCTCCTTGGGGAGCACCTGTTCTTTTCCAAAAAAAGAAGGACGGGACTCTCCGCCTCTGCATAGATTATCGAGGGCTTAATCAAGTCACTGTCAAGAATAAATATCCTATCCCTCGCATCGATGAACTTCTTGACAGGCTTCATGGGGCCAAAGTCTTCTCAAAAATAGATTTGAGGTCTGGTTACTATCAGATCAAAGTCAAGGAAGCAGATATACCCAAAACAGCCTTCAATACCCGTTATGGCCACTATGAGTTTACTGTAATGTCATTCGGGTCAACCAATGCTCCTGCAACCTTCAACCACCTAATGCAAGATATATTCCGTCCTTACCTGGATGAATTTGTGCTTGTTTTCTTTGATGACATCTTAATCTACTCCAAATCAATGGAAGAGCATGAGGAGCATGTGCGTAGAGTTCTGCAATTGCTGCGCAGACACAAACTCTATGCCAAGAAGAGCAAATGTACCTTCTTTACTCATCAAATTGAGTATCTTGGATTCATCGTCTCCAAAGATGGCATCTCAATAGACCCTGCCAAGGTCAAGGATATTCTAGAATGGCCACCCCCTAAATTAGTTCGTGAAATTCGTGGGTTCTTGGGAATCATGGGTTGGTATAGGATTTTTATCAAAGATTATGCCTTGGTAGCTGCACCCTTGACAGATCTTCTTAAGAAGGATTACAAAATAGTGTGGCTGCCAATCCATCAAAATAGCTTTGATCAGCTGAAAGTTATTATTACTTCTGTCCCAGTCTTAAAGCTTCCTGATTTCTCCAAGGAATTTGAAGTGGTTACCGATGCTAGTAGTCTAGCACTTGGTGGTGTCTTAGGCCAAGAAGGAAGACCAGTCGCTTATACTTCCCGCAAGCTGAAGCAATATGAAGCAAACTATGCCACCCATGATTTGGAGCTCTTAGCAGTTGTTCATTGCCTCAAATTATGGAGACATTATCTCTTGGGAGGCAAATTCCAGCTTGTAACTGACCACAAAAGTCTAAAGTGGATCTTCACCCAGCCTAACCTCAACATGCGGCAAAGGAGATGGATTGAAATTCTACAAGAATATGATTTCGACATCAAATTCCGCCCTAGGAAAGATAATGTGGTAGCAGATGCACTTAGCCGCAAATCTTTCTTGAATGCAGTTTCAATGCCAAATAATCCCATACTGGTCAAGGTAGAAGAAGTCTCATCTCATGATCTAGATTATCAGAGGATGAAAAAATTAGTAGAAGAAGGGGGACATTCAGAGAAAGAGAAGAATCTAATCAAGGGATACTCCACTCATGAAGGAAGCCTCTACTTCAATCACAGGCTATGTATCCCTAAGGATCCTGCTTTAAAGAAACTAATCCTCCATGAAGCTCATGATAGCCCTGCTGTGCAGGACACCCAGGTTATGCAAAAACTTTAAATGCTGTAAGAAGGAGCTTTCATTGGGCAGGCTTGAAAAATGATGTGCTTTGGTACTTGAAGCAATGTCTCTCATGCCAAAGGATCAAAGCTGAAAGGGTCAAGATGCCTGGAAAACTTCAACCATTAGATATTCCCCAAATGAAGTGGGAGTGCATTAGTATGGATTTTGTCACAAGTCTCCCCACTGTTCAAGGAGGATATGACTCCATTCTAGTAGTAGTGGACTTACTTACCAAAGTAGCTCACCTTATACCAGCAAAGAAGACCTTCAAAGCTTCTGATGTTGCTCGAATATTCATCAAGGAAGTCCTCAAACTTCATGGTCTCCCAAAAAGGATAGTAAGTGATCGGGATTCTGACTTCACCTCAGAATTCTGGCAGTCTTTATTTCAAGCTCTGGGAACTCAACTTTGCTTTAGCACAGCTTATCATCCAGAGACCGATGGCCAGACTGAGAGAGTCAATCAAGTAATTGAAGACATTCTCAGAGCATATTGTGGACGGGAACCAAGAAGGTGGATTCAATACCTTCCTCTGGTAGAATTTGCCTACAATACATCTTATCATCAAAGCATAGGAATGTCACCATTCAAGGCACTCTATGGGCAAGAATGCCTGTCTCCTCTAAATTTCTCTGATCCAACCATAAGAGTTGAGGCATCCAGGAAAATGCTCGAAGAAATGGAGGAACAAACCAAGGCTATCCAAAAGGATATTAAAGCTGCCCAAGATCGACAAAAGCATTATGCTGACAACAAGAGGTCTGAAAGGATCTTCAAGGAAGGAGACAAAGTTCTTCTACGAGTGCGACCCAAACGAAGTTCTCTATCACTTGGGAAATATAAGAAGCTCAGCTCTAGGTATTGTGGTCCTTATACAGTTATCAAGTGTCTAGGTAAAAGTGCCTATAAACTCCAACTCCCAGCCCATATCAAAGTCCATAATGTATTTCATGTAAGTTTGTTAAAACCATATGTCCCCAGTCTCGATCATATTCTTGATGATGAACAAGTTGTAATCCCTACTCAAGGAGTCCTTGAATTACAGCCCAGTAGCATCATAGATCCTAGGGAAAGGCAACTCCGAAATAGAACTCTTGTAGAACATCTAGTTTAGTGGAAAGATTACCCTGAAGAGGATGCAACTTGGGAAGATGAAGCTACACTCTTAAAGGATTATCCCCAATTCATGACGAGATGAGGACATCTCGATTTCTTTAAGGGGGAAAGGATGTAATGTACCCATCTTCACTAATAAAGAAATGTCCATGTAATTATGAGTTTTTATGGTATAAATATCAATGATTTTATTATTTGAGTCATTTCTACTTAGAATCTTCAAATTCTGAGCCCAAATTTGGAATCTGCCTGCGATTTTACCCTAATATAAGATTTTACAGCATCCAAAACGGACACCGGATCAAGCCTATACGCTAATTTCAATCATTTTAGTTAAAAAACGGCGACCTTTAAACCTTAATAAATGCACGACCGCACGTCCGATTGACGAACGGTCTGAACCCCTGCGACCAGGAGAACCTCCCGGACAAAAAAAATTTTCGCCCCCCGGGACGGTCCGGCACGCAAATCGAGGCGGACGCCCCAAATTTGGGTACCCCGCCCCAAAATTTGGTCCGTACACACTTACTAGAGCGCCCGTACAATGGCCGCCCAAGAACCAAAGGACGGCCGCCCACTGTATGGTCCACGCGTATCCTTAGGTGGACACCCATACCAGATAAGGTACATGCGTACCACTCCTTTCCCAGACAACCGACACCGTACCTTTCCCCTAGACCCATGCAGGCCACTGATCCATAGCCTTTGAAGGTACACCGTCCTTTCGTCCTTGCTTTGCACAGTGCCCGTACCCTCACCCCTCAGCTATATAAACCCCCGGGGTGCTCCTCAGTCGGCTCGCATTTCTGTGTAGCGTATGCCCTGTTGTGCCGCCGTCCGTACCACCGTCCGTACCCCCGGGGTGCTCCTCAGTCGGCACGCATTTCCGTGTAGCGTATGCCCTGTTGTGCCGCCGTCCGTCCCTGTGTAGCATACTTGCTGCAAGTACAGCCGCCCTTGCAGCCACCCCTCTCACACCCCCTCATTTGGCTCTTTTCAGATAAGCCAATTTTCCTCCATCCCCCTCTTGCTAAGGGCCAGTGTCCTTATCTCTTCTCCCCCCCCGTGTGAATAGACTTACAGAGAGGCTTATAGCAACCCCTCCCAGCCCTCTCCACGTTTTTGCCTTTGCCCTTAAGGACATCTCACAATCCCCCCCCCATTTGCGTAGACTTTAGTAAGGGTTTTTTGACTCAAGCGAGGGTTCGTGCGCCATATTCTTTTGCTCATACGGTGAGCAAACGAGCTCGGAATTCAGATCCGACTGAAGCGTTTCGATCGCAGCAGCGAGCTCTACAAGGCGACACCTAAAATGGCCTCATCTCGGAGACGACAAAATATTGCCTCAAGAGGAGCACGTAACAACGAGATGGGGGAAGATGCGCCCAATGCGGCTCCAGTCCTCCCTTTTCAAGCCCCTCAAGGAAACGGTGGCCAGGTTAGCTTGGTTAATTTTCAAAAGAAGAGATTTTTCCTTAAATTAGTATTAATGAATGGTGTCTTTTTCTTTTAAAATGAGGACATAAAAATTATATGAAGTTACGAATTATGTGATGTTGTATTCGATAAATTGTGTTGAAATTGTTATCTTCATGAATTGTGAATGCTATATTTAGTAAATTGCATTGAAGTTGTTATCTTTAGAATTAAAGATTTTTTTTGGCTTCAACGCTAACTCCGTTCCGTGCTTGTGTAGCCGGGCGGCGTCGGTAGCAAAGCCCGGGAATGGCCCAAGGTATCCCTCATACCTTTGGGAGAATAAGGATCGCCGATTGAGGCGAGAGATTATAAGGCTGCCTAGTTCTGAGGGCCCAGGCTAGTGCAATAAATAAGCCCACCCTAGTGTGCAGACATCCCTCTGAGGGACGGGAGGATCGAGCGATGGAGCCTGAGAGGGCGACAGGCCGGCTTGAGTCCTCGCCAGTGGCCGACGATGAGGTGTATGGTCCCGTAGGGTTTTGCCCAGCATGTAGATGCTGGAAGGCCAAATTCTAGATCATCGGCAGAATAAGAATAAGAGAGCCGGTTTGAATTGTATGGAAATGGATTCATGTATAAACTTTTTATATAATTACATCTTGTCTTTGGTATGATTGTATTGTGTAAGAAGGCTGTTTTAATGAACTTTGTAAAGAAGGGCCTTAATTAAGGAATATGTTTATTTATGTCAAACAGTGTGGTAGTATTAATTAGAAAACAAATTGATGCGTGAGTAGGGTGGAAAGTGGGAGGATGGAATGCCCTGACGGCACCATCCTACGGACGGGTGGACCCGATTAGTTGGGTAGCTTTCCAACAGATTAAGTGAAAGCCCTACGTTAGATAGTTAGGTTCTTGGGCAACTCTATTCTAGAAGACTAGGCCAGCGGGTGTGCCTTGCATAAAGATGAGGAAAAAAGCGTTGTCTCTAGAAATCAAGTCTAGTAGTTGCCCAATTTTTGATCAATTGCCCTATGGGTGATTTGATGTTTAGAAGATCACGCTCCTCCTGCGGGATAGAGCTAGGTCATACCTATAAATTGTATCCTTGAATCTCTACAGGGTCAAGGTGTCGATGAATAGGAAATTCTTTTTTCCAAGGTAAGACTTAGCGGACTATCTTAAGTGTTTCTCCCATTTTTAAAGGGAGGAACCTTACAGATTAGCATAAATAAAAGAAGTTTTTCATTTCTTTTCACATTGATTAGGTGATTTAGCATAAATAAAAGAAGTTTTTCTATTTGTTCATGTTTACTTTTTTACACTTTCAGAGGCCCCAACTTGACTAAGGGTCTTACAAGAATTTAAAGACATGTTTTACAAAAACAATGATGACATTGTTGAAATTATGTGCGATATTAGAATTTGGCTGTTTGTTATGTAATGTTTTCCATCTCACAGAGATATGATAAGTTCATTAACGTATAAAAGACTTAAGTAAAAATCACGCTAGGTTTCATTTTCCTCACTTGAGAAATTCACATTAAGAGGAACTATGCTCCATGTAGTTGAGGTATTATATTCCCAACACTAAAAAAAATGCATCTATAAGCAACTTCCAACAATAGTGTTCAAATTTCACCAACGAAGATAAATGTATCAATCACCAATGGACTGAAATGGGCAAGTAAGGTTAATGCTCCTCACATTATTGAGACTCCACAAGGACAATGAGCCACATGTTTGTCCTTTGTGATGATGTCATAGTGTATGGTAGATGACATCTTTAATACCATGGCCTCCATATAACATGGGAGATAACCCTCTCACCTCAATTGGTATAAAATTTAAGCACATCTTGATGTGAAGGAATAAAATATTCATAACAAGAAAGAGAATGCTCTCACCTCTAATTGCACACCTTGAATAGTGACCTGAACAAAAGCATAATGACCCCTCATAACAAAAGTAGGTGATCCCTCATAGCAATAGTGACCTCGCTAAATGCATACAATCCAGTGAAGATCCCAAACATAAGGAGCTAGTGAAAAAGGTAAAAACTAAAATTTATTATTTGAAACTCCCCATCTAAAATACTAAGATTTATCAAGGCTTTCATACTATCATGCTTGTTATGGGAGACAACAAAACCAACCAACTTTAGTCTCAAAGTATCAAACTAGCAACACCCACCCCCTATTTCACATGCTCTTTTATGTGATCATCCCAACCTCATCGCACCATTGTCCACCATGGCACAACCCATAGGCAAATCTAGCACTATGAAGCTTGTAAGCTATGTAGCTTTACAAGAATTCTTGGTATATTTAGTGGTTCCTTGACTCATAGTGCAAACCATATATGGAAAGGTACCTCCCATATTCCTCAATCTCAATACTAGCAAGGTGGACATAGACATATTTTAACATAATGCAGGATGTCTTCTTAATGCTCGATAATTCACCAAAAATATTTCCCCCTCCTCAGCTTGCATAGAATATGTGGCTTGCATCTTCATCTCAAAGCCCCCTTTTGTCTATGTGACCTCCACAAAAAAATGTGGGGGTCACCTCCAAAATACCACACCATTGGGGACCCGGGTTATTTCATGCTATGGGATGGATTTCAAAGTAAAACAGTGGATATTTGAGTCATTGGGGCATGCAAGAATGGCTCTTACAACTGTTGTGCATGAAAAGAATAGCCCTTGGGCCATTCTTGGATGCCCCAATAGCCATTCCAAAATGACCTTGAGGCCTTGGGGTCATGCAAGAATTGCCCTAGGGCCATTCTTCCTCCTGTTTTTGTGGATGAAAGGAATGGCCCTATGGCCATTCTTGGATTCCCCCATGGCCATCCCAAAATAATTTTGAGGCCTTGGGGTCATGTAAGAATGGCCCTAGGGCCATTCTTCCACATGGTGTGCATGAAAAGAATGTCCCTTGGGCCATTCTTGGATGTCCCCATATCCATCCCAAAATGACCTTGAGGCCTTGGGGTCATGCAAGAATGGCCTTAGGACCATTCTTCCACCTGTTGTGTATGTAAAGAGGCCATCCTTGCAATGGCCATTGCAAAATGACCTTGGCGCCTTGGGGTCATGCAAGAATTGCCTTTGGGGTCATTCTTCCACCTATTTTGCATGAAAAGAATGGTCCTATGGCCATTCTTGGATGTCCCCATATGGCCATCCCGAAATGACCTTGAGGCCTTGGCGTCAAGCAAGAATGGCCATTCTTCCACATGTCGGTATGAAAAGAATGGCCCTATGGGCATTCTTGGATGCCTCGATATCCATCCCAAAATGACCTTGAGGCCTTGGGGTCATGCAAGAACGGCCCTAGGAGAATTTTTCACCTGTTGTGCATGAAAAGAGGCGATCCTTAGATGCTCCATGGCCACTCCAAAATGACCTTGAGGCCTTGGGGTCATGCAAAAATTGCCTTTGGGGTCATTCTTCCACCTATTATGCATGAAAAGAATGGCCCCATGGCTATTCTTGAATGCCCCATGGCCATCCAAAAAATGACCTTGAGGCCTTGGGGTCATGCAAGAATGGCCTTAGGGCCATTCTTCCTCATGTTGTGCATGAATTGTGCATGAAAAAGAATAGCCCTAGGACCATTCTTGGATGTGTTAAAATTACAGCAATGTGATGAGCTATGGTGGATCGACGAATGCTAGAATCAATATCATTAACAAAGTGATTAGAGATGTGATTTTAGTGAGTAATTAACTAATAGCTTAATGTAGGCATGGATAATCAAAAACCAGCAAGTTCTCATTAGGCCAATGCCTCAATTTATAGAGTTTACATCTAAGCATCTAATCCCACTGATGTCATTCACTCCACCTCTTTTGTGTAAGATTCCTCCCCAGCCTCTCAAAATGTCTAGCATCTTCCCCTGTAATCAATCCCTCCTCAGAAATATAAAAGACTTGTTTCTAACTGTTTTAACCTAGAGAGAGAAAATATTCTAGAGAGAGAATATTTAAATTTTTAATATTTTTGGATAGAAAATTATCTCATCTTATTAAAATAAGTTCCCCTGAAACAGAAATTCAAAAAGAACTTTCCAAGGGTCTAGATTTTCAGAAATTTTTGGATTATGGTCCAATTAAGGTTCCTATGGGCCAATAGCATCAATCCATGTGTAGGGAGGAGATAAATCCAATTTGTAAAAGAAGATACCCAAAAATGAGTAAATGCTCACATAAGATGAAGAGTTGAAAATGTACAAGGTTTATTAGTAAAAAACTATGAGCAATATTAAAAATATGAGATATTTTGGGTATAATGATTCCATTTTGACACATATGTAAGGAAGGGGAGTTCTTTAAAGAAGGTGCATATTTCACATAAGATGAAGAGTTGAAAATGTACAAGGTTTATTAGTAAAAAACTATGAGCAATATTAAAAATATGAGATATTTTGAGTATAATGATTCCATTTTGACACATATGTAAGGAAGGGGAGTTCTTTAAAGGAGGTGCATATTTCACATGCTTGAATGAGTTTTAAACTCATAAAAATTGAGATATTTCATCTCTCCTCTCTCCTAATTCAAGTCTAGTTACAAAAAGTTAGCTCAACTGACCTAAAAATGGTCAAAAATTTACCAAACTGAGTTGGAAAATTCTAGAATCAGTTTGTTTGGTTAGGAACTCACTTTTTCCTATAAATAGAGGCCTTCCCCTTTGTTGAAACTCAACAATGTTTAATGCATTGTTACTCTACTTCACCTAAGCCAAGAACTGTGAATAATTCACTAGTTTTTGACACTTCCTTCTTTCTTCAATCCCCATTGGTGGCTCCATCAACATACTAAACCAATTGATTGGTTGGGGACCTCTACCGTGAACAAAGAATCAAGCAATTTGTAAGGTAATTAGTGAATATTGATCTTTTCTATAATTTCTCAATATTTCTCTCTTCTCAACCCCTCTCAAGCTTAAGAAGCTTAATTGGTATGATTTTTAAATGCTATTGAAGTTAATTGATGAATAGTGAAGAGTTACATAATTTGATGAATGCTATTGAAGTTAATTGATTAATGATAGTAAAGAATTACATAAATTTTCATTTATGTTTAAATTCTAATGGTTTTTATGTAATTTCTCTCTCTCACTCAAGAAATGGTCATACTCATGACCCATTCTCAATCCAAATGAAACTTTTCATAAAGCTTTTACTTAATCCAAGATTAATCTATGCTTGAGACCAAATTAATGGTTTTTTTTCTATGCTTTTAGTTTATGTATTTCATGATTATTTTTGATTCAATCCATTATGGGTTAATGATCCAATTAGGGATCATTCTAATCATTCCCTTAAAGATAAGCTTTATCTTTTAAAATAATTGAGATTTATCAGTCATAGCAACGGAGCTATGGCAAAATTTTGTAAAAATTTACACATAAAATAATTTCATTCAAAGCATGAAAAGAGGACTTCCTACCATATTCTAGGAATTATCATCCTAGATTAATTAGAAGAATTTCATTGTAATCATGGAGAAATTGAATTTTTATATTATGCATAAAGGATAAATTTTTATATCAAAAGTGTTACTTTTATCATTTTTATTTTCATGCATAGAAGTATGCATAAAGGATAAATTTTTATATCAAAAGTGTTACTTTTATCAATTTTTATTTTCATGCATAGAAGTATGCATAAAGGATAAATTTTTATATCAAAAGTGTTATTTTTATCATTTTTATTTTATGCATAGAAGTATGCATAAAGGATAAATTTTTATATCAAAAGTGTTATTTTTATCATTTTTATTTTAATGCATAGAAGTATGCATAAAGGATAAATTTTTATATCAAAAGTGTTACTTTTATCAAATATTATTTTCATGCATAGAAGTATGCATAAAGGATAAATTTTTATATCAAAAGTGTTATTTTTATCATTTTTATTTTCATGCATAGAAGTATGCATAAAGGATAATTTTTTATATCAAAAGTGTTTCTTTTATCAAATTTTATTTTCATGCATAGAAGTATGCATAAAGGATAAATTTTTATATCAAAAGTGTTATTTTTATCATTTTTATTTTCATGCATAGAAGTATGCATAAAGGATAAATTTTTATATCAAAAGTGTTACTTTTATCAAATTTTATTTTCATTCATAGAAGTATGCATAAAGGATAAATTTTTATATCAAAAGTGTTACTTTTATCAATTTTTATTTTCATACATAGAAGTATGCATAAAGGATAAATTGTTATATCAAAAGTGTTATTTTTATCATTTTTATTTTCATGCATAGAAGTATGCATAAAGGATAAATTTTTATATCAAAAGTGTTACTTTTATCATTTTTATTTCATGCATAGAAGTATGCATAATGGATAAATTTTTATATCAAAAGTATTACTTTTATCATATTTGAATTTCATGCATAAAGGTATGCATAAAAGTTGATTATTTTATTATAAAAGTGTGACTTTTATCATAATTGAATTTCATGCATAAAGGTATGCATAAAAGTTGATTATTTTATTATAAAAGTGTGACTTTTATCATAATTGAATTTCATGCATAAAGGTATGCATAAAAGTTGATTATTTTATTATAAAAGTGTGACTTTTATCATAATTGAATTTCATGCATAGAGGTATGCATAAAAGTTGATTATTTTATTGTAAGAGTGTTACTTTTATCATATTGGATTTCATGCATAGAGGTATGCATAAAAGATATTCTTTTTATACTAAAAGTGTGATTTTCATCATAAATGGATTTTATGCATAACTTAGATGCATAAGAGAAATTCTTTTATTCTAAAAGTGTAATTCCTACCAAATTGAATTTATGCATAAGAAGATGCATAAAAGTTTGATTTTTAATTCAAAGTGTCATTCTCATCTAAATTGAATTTATGCATAGGAAGATGCATAAAAGAATAAGATTTCAATTCAAAAGCGTTATTCTCATCCAAATTGAATTTATGCATAGGAAGATGCATAAAAGATGGATTTTTAATTCAAAAATGTCAATTCTCATCCAAATTGAATTTATGCATAGGAAGATGCATAAAAGATTGAATTTTAATTCAAAAGTGTCATTTTCATTTAAAATGAAATTATGCATAGGAAGATGCATAAAAGATTGATTTTTAATTCGAAAGTGTTAGTCTCCTTAAATGGAATTTATGCATAAATAAAAATGTAGAGAAATCTTATATCAAATATAAGAATTCTCTTGTATTCTATAAAAAGATATAAAATGTGATGACGTGATAAGAGGTGTATGAGATGTGATAATATGTGATAAGATGCGTATGGGAAGTGATAAGATGTGATAAGATGTGTATGAGATGTGATAGGAGATGATAAGATGTATATGGAATGTGTAGGGCGAGAATGGAGGTAATATGGATGTATGGATGTAGATATGGATATGTATGTATGAATGTGAATGTGGATGTGGATGTGTATGTATGAATGTGAATGTGGATGTGGATGTGGATGTATGGATATGAATGTGGATGTGGATGTGGATGTGGATGTATGGATGTAGATACGGATGTGGATGTATGTATGTGGAAGTGGATGTATGAATGAGGATGTGAAAATGGATGTATGCATGGATGTGTATGTAGAATAATGAATTTGAATGTGTATGGAAAATAATGTGTCGTCGATATGAGTGAATGGATGATGATGAATACATATGAATGGGATGTGGAATAAGTAATGTGGATTAAGGAGGATAAAATGGAAAGACGAGAGTTAGATATAGAAACTGTATTTTGTGAACTATTTGTAAATGAATGTTTTATGTCAAGAATGCTGGGAAAGCATTTTAACCGTCTTGTAGATTAAGGTCAAGGAGACCTAACTGATAAAGTTGCAACTGATGACGGAGAGTCAATGGAGGATGTCTCGCGTAGCAAGGTCGGCCAAGATCTTGACCAGCCTCGGTTCGATTTAAATGGTGAGCTTCCGGTACAGTGGATTAGGGACCAAGGAAGCAGCCTATGAGTGAAGCGCTAGGTCACCTGCGAAGGATCCTAGAGGGTGCTGACCATACGGTGCTCGGGCTCTGGGTCGCCGAAGGTACCCACACGTGCGTCATGGAAGATATTGGAACAAGGAGTAAGAGTTGTTTTCTGAAATCGGGCATGGATCTGGTTGATTGACCTTGCTGGTCCTCAACGGATGAGTCCATGGCTCTTTTATATGGATCTGTGGGTTGATCTTGCTGATCTTCCACGGAGATTCCATTCTATTATATGAATATATTGCCGGTTACTATGAGCTAGGAACTATGGAAAAGGCCCCTGAGTGAACAGGTGATGAGCGTTCTGGTTACCAATGATGCCATAAGTATACCGATGAATGAATGACATGAAATAAGGATTCAACCAGAGACTGAGGATTGTCATCAGTGATATAATGGTTTCATTAAAGGATTGTTTTAAAGTTAGCTGATGCTAAGAAAAAGGCAATTTCATATTGGGTGTGTAAGTGGTGTGACTAGTTTTATGTTTGCATGAACTTCTGGCTAGGGGGCCTTGGAACCCTTTTCCTTGGTACTCGGGACAAAACCTAACCAAATTCTTAGTTGGATCCCATCACTACAGCGGTTGGGCGGTTGGCTAACCCATGGGACTGGATGGGGTTAGGCTGGACTGATGGATCTGTAAATCAAGATTTAATTTCTATTATTATGATAGATGAAGTAAATCTCGGATAGTAATTGTTCTATGGATGGGGTTTGGTTGGACTGATGGATCTGTAAATCGAGATTTAATTTCTATTATTACGATAGATGAAGTAAATCCCGGATAGTAATTGTTCTATGGATAGGAATCAATGGCTGTGCCTCTTGATGGGGAAAAAAGCGTTGATCCCAATGATCCAAGTGCAAGTTTCTTCCTTGATTTGACCAAGTACCGTTAGAGGTGCACTTGGATCAGTTTGACCAGTAATGATCTTGACTACGTTAGAGTAAAGAGTTATCCTGGTGGAATCGCCCGTGCTCTCCGGGTAAAGGAAGTTTTTTCGGTTTCGGTTTTGGACAAACCGACGGATTAGTCTCTTATCTGGATATCCGTGGGCGAGGCCCCGAGTGTGAGACCCCTACCCCGCGCACGATGTGCTATTTCTGCTGCTACTAGTACCCCGAATCCATCGCATGGTGGGGACAGGGATCCCACATTTTGCTTGATTCTCTCCACCTCTCCCCCCAGAATATCTCCACACTTTCTAAATCTTCTCATGCTACCCTTTATTCTCTCCTAGTAGATTCTTCTCACCTTTTCACAGGTTCTCTCACATTTACAAATTCTCTTTTATAGCCTCTTACCAAGGACTTGTTCCCGCACACACCCTATTCACTTCCTAAATCTTCTCATGCTACCCTTTATTCTCTCCTAGTAGATTCTTCTCACCTTTTCACAGGTTCTCTCACATTTACAAATTCTCTTTTATAGCCTCTTGCCAAGGACTTGTTCCCGCACACACCCTATTCACTTGTATATTTCAACACCTCCCCTCAAGTGAAATGGCCCCTTGAGGTCATGCAAGAATGGGTCTTGGGACATTCTTGGATGCCCCCATGGCAACTATTTCATGCACTATGATGCATTTTAAAGTAAAATGGTGGATATATAAGGCTTTGGGAGGTCATGTAGGAATGGTCCTTACACCTGTTGTGCATGAAATGAATAGCCCTAGGGCCATTCTTGGATGCCCCATGGCCATCCCAAAATTGACCTTGAGGCCTTGGCGTCATCATGTTATGCATGGAAAATAATGGCCCAAGGACCATTCTTGGATGCCCCCATGGTCACTATTTCATGCACTGTGATACATGTTAAAGAAAAACGATGGATATTTTAGGCCTTGGGGTCATGTAGGAATGGTCCTTACACACCTGCTGTGTATGAAACGAATGGCCCTAGGGCCATTCTTGGATTCCCCATGGCCATCCAAAAAATGACCTTGAGGCCTTGGGGTCATGCATGAATGGCCCCACGGCCATTCTTCCTCATACTGTGCATGAAAAAGAATGGCCGTAGGGCCATTCTTGGATGCCCCCTTGGTCAACCTTCACCTTGAGGCCTTGGGGTCATGCAAGAATGGCCCCAGGACCATTCTTCCACCTGTTGTCCATGAAAATAATGGCAATTTGGCCATCCTTGGATATCTGCATGGCCACTATTTCATGCTCTCGGATGCATTTCAAAGTAAAACAGTGGATATTTGAGGCCTTGGGGTCATGCAAGATTGGCCCTTACACTTGTTGTGCACAAAAAGAAAGGCCCTTGGGCCATTCTTGGATGCCCCAATGGCCATTCCAAAATGACCTTGAGGCCTTGGGGTCCTGCAAGAATGGCCCTAGGGCCATTCTTCCACTTGTTGTGGATGAAACGAATGGCCTTATGGGCCATTCTTGGATGCCCCTATATCCATCCCAAAACGACCTTGAGGCCTTGGGGTCATGCATGCATGGCGCTAGGGCCATTCTTCCGCCTCGTGCATGAAACGAGGCCATCCTTGGATGCTCCATGGCCATTCCAAAATGACCTTGTGGCCTTGGGGTCATGCAAGAATGGCCTTTGGGGTCATTCTTCCACCTATTGTGCATGAAAAGAATGGCCCTAGGGCTATGCTTGGATGCCCCATAGCTGTCCCAAAAATGACCTTGAGGCCTTGGGGTCTTTTAAGAATGGCCCTAGGGCCATTCTTTCTCATGTTGTGCATGAAAAATAATGGCCCTAGGATCATTCTTGGATGCAACCATGGCCCCTTGGGGTCATGGCCCTTGTGCCATGCTTGGATGCCCCCATGGCCACTATTTCATGCACTGTGATGCATTTTAAAGTAAAATGGGGGATATATGAGGCCTTAGGGTCATGTAGGAATGGTCCTTACACCTGTTGTGCATGAAAAGAACGGCCCTAGGGCCATTCTTTGATGCCCCATGTCTATCTCAAAAATGACCTTAAGGCTTTGGGGAGTCATGCAAGAATGGCCCGAGGGTCATTCTTCCTCATGTTGTGCATGGAAAAGAATGGTCCTACGACCATTCTTGCAAGAATGGCCCTAGGACCATTCTTGGATGCACCCATGGTTGCTTGGGGTCATTCCAAAATGGCCCTTGGGCCATTCTTGGATGCCCCCATGGCCACTATTTCATACACTGTGATGCATTTTAAAGTAAAACAGTGGATATTTTAGGCGTTGGGGTCATGTAGGAATGTTTCTTACACCTATTGTGCATGAAAAGAATGGCCCTAGGGCCATTCCTAGGGATGGCCATGGCCATTCCAAAATGATATTCAAGCCTTGGGGTCATGCAAAATTGGCCCTTAGCCCATTCTTCCACCTGTTGTACATGAGAAGAATGGCCCTAAGGCCATTCTTGGATGCCCCATGACCATTCCAAAATGACCTTGAGGCCTTTGGGTGATGGAATAATGGCCATGCATGAAAAGAATGATGCTATGGCCATTATTGGATGCCCCCATATCCATCCCAAAATGACATGGAGGCCTTGCCAGGGTCATGCAAGAATGGCCCTAGGGCCATTCTTCCACCTATTGTGCATGAAAAGAGGCCATCCTTGGATGCTCCATGGCCATTCCAAAATGACCTTTAGGCCTTGGGGTCATGCAAGAATGGCCTTTGGGGTCATTCTTCCATCTATTGTGCATGAAACGAATGGCCCTATGGCCATTCTTGGATGCCCCATGACCATTCCAAAAATGACCGTGAGGCCTTGGGGTCATGCAAGAATGGCCCCAGGGCCATTCTTTCTCATGTTGTGCATGAAAAAAATGGCCCTAGGACCATTCTGGGATGCACCCATGGCCCCTTGGGATCATGCAAAAATGGCTCTTGGGCCATTCTTGGATGCCCCCATGGCCACTATTTCATGCACTCTGATGGATTTTAAAGTAAAATTGGATATATGAGGCCTTGGGGTCATGTAGGAATGGTCCTTACACTTGTTATGCATGAAACAAATGGCCCTAGTGCCATTCTTGGATGCCCCATGGCCATCCCAAAATTAACCTTGAGGCCTTGGGGTCATGCAAGAATGGGCCCAGGAAGGCAATTCTTCCTCATGGTGTGCATGCAAAAGAATGTCTCTAGGACCATTCTTGGATGCACCCATGGCCCCTTGGGGTCATGCAAGAATGGGCCATTCTTGGATGCACCCATGGCCACTATTTCATGCACTGTGATGCATTTTAAAGTAAAACAGTGGATATATTACGCCTTGGGGTCATGTGGGAATGGTCCTTACACATGTTATGCATGAAAAGAATGGCTCTAGGGCCATTCTTGGATTCCCCATGGCCATCCTAAAAATGACCTTAAGGCCTTGGGGTCATACAAGAATGGCCCCAGGGCCATTCTTCCTCATGTTATGCATGGAAAATAATGACCCTAGGACCATTCTTGGATGCACCCATGGCCCCTTGGGGTCATGCAAGAATGGCATTTGGGCCATTCTTGGATGCCCCCATGGCCACTATTCCATGCACTATGATGCATTTTAAAGTAAAACGGTGGATATTTGAGGCGTTGGGGTCATGTAGGAATGGTTCTTACACCTATTGTGCATGAAAAGAATGGCCCTAGGGCATTCTTGGATGCCCCATGGCTGTCCCAAAATGACCTTGAGGCCTTGGGGTCATGGAAGAATGACCCTCAGGCCATTCTTCCACGTATTCTGCATGAGAAGAATGGCCCTCAGGCCATTCTTGGATGCGCCATGGCCATTCCAAAATGATCTTCAGGCCTTTGGGTCATGGAATAATAGCCTTGCATGAAAAGAATGGTCCTAGGGTCATTCTTGGATGCCCCATGGCCATTCCAAAATGACCTTGATGCCTTGGGGTCATGCAAGAATGGCCCTTGGGCCATTCTTCCACATGTTGTGCATTAAAACAGTGGCCCTTGAGCCATTCTTGGATACCCCCATGGCTATCCCAAAATGACCTTGAGGCCTTGGGGTCATGCAAGAATGGCCCTTGGGCCATTCTTCCACATGTTGTGCATGAAAAGAATGGCCCTATGGCCATTTTTGGATGCCCCACGGCGGCCATTCTAAAATGACCTTTAGGCCTTGGGGTGGCCATTCTTGTGTGCCCTTGGATGCCCTAGGGCCATTCATACTGTGCATGAGAAGAATGGCCCTGTAGCCATTCATTTAGGACATTTTGGAGGTCATTCGTAGGACCTTGTAAGAAAATCGTCGATTCTTATTTTCTCTCTCTAGAAGAAATCTTGAAATGCTAAAATAAAGAGAACGTAAAAGTTATAAAAATGTAGTCTCTGAGCCAGAGAGGTAAATTTTCTCCTAGGCGGCCGTCTTAAAGCTCGTTGGAACCTTCTTTGAAATGATACATTCGAAACTGCAAGAATAAAGTTCGTTCAAGAGGATATTATTGCATGAAAGAGAGTTTAGAGGGAATTAGAACCTTCATCTCCAATTTCAAAAGACAAATACAAGCCTTCTCTCACCATAGCGAGTCATATTCTTTCACTCTGCCTCATATAACTTACTCATTCTCAGAACACTCCAATGGAGAACAACCATGTATACACTCATTCTATTAAAGAGTCTAATCATGAAAGCATTAAGAGAAAGTACCATCTGCACATTGATCTAGATAGTGCGTATATGCACCCATTCGAAAACGTAGAAGTGGACAACTATTGCTCTCATCAGATGTCAAAGATCATATGAGGTTGTCAGGGAAGCAACACATAGACCTTTGGTGTGATGGCTCCATCTATCCTATTGACCCCCATACTGCTTCACATCCTCCCTTTTCAAATCCCATAACTCTCTTGCATTTTGCAGGTGATGGTGGTAAAGGCTTACTAGGATATTGCAAGTCAATTTCTTACATGCAAGAAAGAGAGAGGCATTATTTACAACACTTAGCAAATGAGCTTCTTGGCTTGTCTCTAGTAAATGCAAGACACAAAAAGTTAGATTAGAAGAACAAGAATGTCAAATCAATAGACTAAGAAGTGACCTCCACGAATATAGAGAAAAAGACACAATCATTGGACCACGCATACGGAGAAAAAAGCTCAAAAACGTTGAGAACTTGAGGCTCAGTTTTGGAGGCTTGAAGAAGAGAATCCAAGCCATAAGGTAAGATTACACTCAATGCATTTCCATGCACATGTCTTTTATGTTAGCAGTTAATATTATTTTATTTGCTAGGTTGCTTTGTGATTTACATGTTCTCTATGTTAGTAATGAGAGTAGTGTTGTATTTGTAGGGATGTCATACATATCCTGACAAAGAGAATATTAATCCCAATCTTAATCTAGCAAAGTAACTAAAACCATTCGTGACATCAAGAATGGAAAGGGAAATGATAAAAGAGAAGAAGTTCAAGGTGGTTCAACGAGATATAGTGGATGAATTTGTAACCAACAATATAGTTTCGACTGCTGCTACGGATATTCAATTTGCGAATATTCAATCTGCCATGCATTCAAGTGGAGTCAATCGTAAGGGTTATAGTGCCATCCAAAAGTCAGTGTCATCACTCCTTGAGGCCAAAGGCATTAAAGCAAAGCTACTTCCAACACCTACAAAAGTTTGGAGACATAGGGATTTAAACACAGAACAGCTTCACTATGTTGGTCACTCATACCACATTGTAGGAGAGTTTAAGGGAGAAGGTGGCAGCATATTCTACAATGAACACAACAATATATTCATGGACTTGGAGCTCTTGCAAAAGAGAATGGTGGAGTTCTATGGTATTACATTTCAGGAGATAGGAGGTGTACTTCATTTTGTCATCAAGCTTGATGAGTGCGAGATTATCAAGGAGAAAAAGATGGAAAAGATCACAATAACACTTATGAATAGGGCTCTTTGTAATTGCAGTAGGGATGATCCAAAGTATTTTAGCATGCAGTTCAAGATGCTAGGTTCATTTGAGGTCAAGAAAGAGGACCATGAATCCTTGTTTTGGGTATTTCATCAGACACATATCCCCAATCTCATCAAAGGACAGATGAATGCAACCAAGATGCTCCATGTAGAGAAAAGGGGGGACTTTCAAGTTCAATGGAATCTTGCGGGTGACTTGAAGACTCTCAAGTGCTTATTTAATTGTAGAAAAGGGGCGAATGCAAAGTCTCCATGCCTTTACTGCATGGACTTCGCAAGGGTGATGGACTCTAAGTTGTGGAGATGATCACCAAACATACAAATTTTGGATGATGAAAGATCCCTGCCCCCTCCGTGCAACAAATTTGGGGGTGCTAGCAGCGGAAAATGCACTTCTTGTGCAGGGCAAAGCCTCTCACTCGGGGCCTCGCCCACAAGCCGTCGTCAATGGAGTAATTAGCATATTTCTCCCCCCGACGAAGTTTATCACTCCCCTTTGAAGCCGTGGCAGTCAAAGGTGATGAAGGGCCTACGTCAAAACTCTCCGGTTCCAAACTATACCCAAAAGACATGGCTAGTCTCTCCGGACTAACTCTCGCTTCCCTTCTCGTTGCACCTTCGACCAGTCTCTCCGGACTAGCAATACGTGCCAACGAGGGAGGTGGTCGCGTCTGTGAAGAAGTGCATATGCGTACAGCGCACCAGACCTCTGTAAAAACCACGTGCTCACATAAACCACGTAGGGACTCCAAGAAATCATTCTTGAAGACTGTGAAACTAAGTTCATTAATCTGTGGCATGTGACTAAGTGCATCTGCCACCATGTTATACTTACCTTTCTGGTAACGTATCTGAAGGTCAAACTCCTGTAGAATCTCTGCCCACCACCGAGCTTTTCTACCCTTTAGTTCATTTTGACTTGAAAGCCATTTCAGACTTTCACATAGTCCGTCTGGACCTCAAAAGTAGCACCATATAAACAGTGTCTCCACTTTTTCAGTGCATGAACTATCGCTAGTAACTCTCGCTCGTAAGCCGAGTAGTTACGTTGCACACGATCTAACTTTTTACTCTCAAATGCAATTGGACATCCCCTTTGCATAAGTAGGGCCCCAATGGCCTCATTACTAGCGTCTGTTTCCAAAACAAACGGCTCATTTGGATCCACAATAGTCAAAACAGGTGCAGTTGCTACGGTCACCTTGAGCTTGTCAAAGCTCTTCTGTTGGGCGTCCCCCCAACTAATGTTTTTTGTTTTTGACCATAACTGGTCAGTCAACGGGACTGCGATCTTCGCATAGTCCTTCACATGTTGTCGGTAGAACCTCGACATGCCAAGAAAAATCTGCAGGTCCTCGAGATTCTTCGGCGCTGGCCATTTAAGAATAGCCTCTACTTTTTCTTGCTCCATCCGCATACCATCGGCGGATATAATATGGCCAAGGTAGTGAATTTTTGTTTCAAAAAATTCACATTTGCTTTTCTTCGCAAATAGTTTGTGCTCTCGCAACAACTCGAACAATAGACGCAAATGCTCTATGTGTTCTTTCTGTGTTTTACTGTACACAAGAATATCATCTAGGAAAACTACTACGAATTTTCCCAGATATGGACGTAAAATACTATTCATTAGCGTCATAAACATCGTTGGAGCATTGGTTAGCCCAAATGGCATAACCAAAAACTCAAAATGCCCGAAACGGGTCCGAAATGCTGTCTTCGCAACGTCTTCTGCTTTTATTCTAACCTAATGATACCCAGATCTCAGGTCTATTTTTGTGAAGTATCTTGATCCATAGAGTTGATCAAACAACTCATCCATGCGTGGCATCAGATACTTGTTCTTAATCGTTATTTGATTAAGAGCCCTATAGTCTATGCACATCCGCATAGATCCGTCTTTCTTCTTTACCAGAAGAATAGGCGATGCCCACAGACTTGAACTAGGCCGAATAAAACCTTTGTTCAAATATTCCGTTAATTGTTTTTCCACCTCCTGTGCCTCGGAGTGGCTTGATCTATAAGCAGGTTTGCTTATAGGTTTTGATCCTGGCATAACTTTGATGCCATGGTCTACTTCTCTAGATGGTGGTAAACCATCTGGTAAATCATCAGGAAAAACATCCTGAAATTCCTCTAATAAATTCGTTAAAGTATCTACGTACTTTTTCTTTAATGTCTCATTCACCTTGGATTTTTTCTTGTTTGAATCACATGCATGCCAAACAGGGTTTTCAAACAGTGGGTCTCGTCCAAGGTTATTTTGTTTTTCTTGTTTGTCTACGCAAACATCATTTATCATTTCATCTACGGAAACAGAATTCAAAAGAGGGTAACAAGCATATACCTTTGCTATCTGGTCTCTGCGGACCGCTGTACACAGCTCCATGGAGGAAATAAGTGGTGTGGCAGGGACAGTACGGTCGCCCTGCAGGGTGATGACTCTACCTCCGTGCTCAAAACATAGCGTATTATGTAAGTAATTCTGAGCTAGACTAGGGCCCAAGCCATACAGCCACTCCCTGCCTAGATATACGTCTGCTCTGGCTAAGTGCATGACCTGAAAGTCAAGCGGAGCCTCGTAGTCCTGCATAGATAATGGGACCCCCAATACTACGATATTCCAGACCGTTTTGTCATATCCGTTGGCTAGGCCAACAGTATACTCATGATCACTCCGGGTCTCAGTCAATCCCAACTTCTTGACTAACGAGTAGTTCAAGAAGTTGTGGCTAGCTCCATCATCAATAAAAACTGTGACTCTACAGCCACCTATGGTACCACACATGCGCACCATGTCATGCGGACCTACAGTAGGCTGCCACATCGCTAGTGTCACTGAACAAGCGTGATGCTCATCACAACAACAACACACTGTCACCTCTCTGAACTCTGCGGAACTAAGAGGGAGTCTCTGCACTGTATGCAACTGCCTAGAAGATTTACCATCTTTTTTGGGCTCGTTGCCACTCGTGCTGGCTTTAGGCTTTGGACACTCAGCCTTCGTGTGTCCTACTTCATTGCAATTAAAGCAGTGATTTTCCTTTTGCGCTTTAATATACTGCTCTTTCTTTTGGATTTCGGTGTCTCTTTTTTTCCTGAATGGTCGCGGTTTTTTAGACCAATGACCACCCTGTCCTTCCTGGTCCGTCCTATCCCCTTGTTTCTCACTGCGGAACCCTTTTCTTTTGAGGCCTGACCTCCTCTTTTCACTACCCTCGGCCCTGCTAGAACCACCACGTGCACTACGGCGCTTGATGTCATCGAATATCTGTGCATATTGAATTGCCTCTGCTAAGTCTTTAGGCTGTAGGGGTTCTACGTACTCAAGGTAATCATCTTTGAGGCCTCTCTTAAAGCCTCGCAATGTCTGGAATGCATCGATTCCCTTTAGCTTAAGTACTATCTCCCTGTAGTTTGAGATGTACTGAGTTAGGGATTTGTTCTCCATCGAGCACTTGTCCCATAACTCCCAGCTTCTCTCTGCCTCATTAACAGGCAAAAATTCTTTTCGAAACATTGTTTCAAATTCCGTCCAAGTGGCAGGGCAAGTTGTCAAACTCATCCACCACTTGTACGCTTTGCCGGTTAATGAGAGGCTAGCCTCTACGGATTGTATACGGCTAGGCTGCTGTCACAGCGCATGCAAATCTGACCACTTCGCTAGAAACATATTGACTGAGTCCTTGTTTCTCTCCTTTTCCTCGCCACCAAAACTAGGCGGCTTTAAGTCTTTTAACAATGACGACGAAGCTGTCGCTACGGACGGCCCCGCAGGCGCATCGGCCTGTACTCCTGCAACCACTGGCGAGGCTATGCTCACCCGTGCTGTAGGAGCTCGGCTACCTCGAGGAGTCAGAGTACTAGCCGAGGCGGCTGTCAGTGCATCTAACCGTGTGGAGATGCTCTGTAGCATCGTTACTAAATCAGCCTGGACTTTACCCATAGTGTTCAATTTGGCATTAAGATATTTAAATAGTCCACTAGAGAGCTCCGTCTCTGTCAGGACATCAGCAGGGTCCAATAGGTCATAGTCGTCGTCGTCATAATCCAAGAGGTCCTCCTCGGTCCCCTCGGCGACGTCAGTATTCATGTCCTCTGGCTCATTGGCCAGAAAGGGGTCATCAGCCAATGCGGCCGCTACGGGCTCGCTGGGTCCTAAGACGGGGTCAATAGACGAGGAGGGTGCTGGCAGATCACGAGTGATCGATAAGCGCGCTCCGGACCGAACAACGGTCGGGTGTGTACGGCCTGACAATTCGGTCGGGGTCAAACCCACAACCGAGGACAAGAGACTGGAAAAACCTAGAGAAGTAGAAGGTGCTGGGGACACACTACGCCTACCAGACATCTTTAATTCTTGCAAAAAAATAATGCGAGAACTCGGAAATTACTAAAAAAAACGCTAACAAAATGAGCAGTGGTGGAGAGAGAATAGTCACCCCCCTTTACGGTCGCCTGTCGATTTGTGTTGCGTTGCGAGCCTCTACAAGGATGCTTCCGGGATGCTCCGATCCACGAGAAGAATGCCTGCAACTCACAACAAAAATTAAAATGATCGAGAGGTGCCTTGCCGGGATTATTTTGGGGGGTTATCCTTCCTCCCCAGCCGAGAGAGAGCGTTTGTTTGAATTTTTCATTTTTAATTTTTTTAAAATTGAATAATGAAAAAATATATATATAAAAAAGAAATGGTTTTTTTTCTTTTCTTTTTTCTTTTCTTTTTTTTTTAAATCTCTGGCCGCTGGTGGGTGGCTGGCGTTTGCTGGCCGTTGTGGCCCTTGGCCAGCGCGCCGCCGTTGGCTGGCCGGTGCCGTCGCCTGCTGGCCGCCCATGGCTGGCCCGGCTGGCTGGCCGCCGGCCGCCGCTGGCTGGCCTGGCTGGCTTGGCCTTTGTCATGCTAGAAGAGGTGGACAAAACCACCACCAGCCGACGCTGCCGCTCTCTGTAGTGCCCTTTCCTTTGTTGTGCTCTGCAAGTGGTTTGCACTTTGGAGCTGGTTGAGATGACGTCTGTGTTGCGGTTCAACTGACTGTCCAGAACCTCCTTGGAGTCAGCCACCATCAACATCTTGGTGCGCTGCTTGAGCTCCTTCTCAAATTGTTTGAAAGCTTCCTCGTCTGCCCACAATATAGTCAAAGCTAGAGCCTTGAATTACAGATAGGAGAGGAGAGCGGCTATGGCATCCCGCTTGGCCTGTGAGGCTGCGCAACTGCTTCAATGCCTCCAGCTTTGCCCTACAGGCATAAGCATAGGAGCGTCATCTGGTCTGTTGCAATTTTTATTTCTAGTTCCTATTTGCTTCATCTACTACTGGTGTTTCCATAGGCTTCTTGGCTTTAGCACGATGGCCACCGCTTCTGCTGCTTGGGGCAAACCACCCCACACCTTGCACAGGACCCACTGCCAAGCACTCCGGCGAATATGAGGTTTTCGCCGCCCCACCCCCACACACAGCGTGTGTTTCCTAGGCTTGCGTCCCCCTTTCCACACAAATTGAACAATTTGTTCGCAGCCATTCAATGCAGAATTTTTCGCAGCCATTCAACACAGAAAACAAAAAAAAACAAACAAAAATTTTGCTTACCTGCGATGCTGCTTCCTGTGTGTGATGGGGAGAGAGAGAGAGAGAGAGAGAGAGAGAGAGAGAGAGAGAGAGAGAGAGAGAGAGAGAGAGAGAGAGAGAGTTCTTCCCTTCAAAACGTGTGTTTTCGCCTCCCTCCACACACTCCCTTGAGGAGATAAGGGTGAGAAGATTGTGGATGAAAACCATCGAGTGGGCTCCGTTCCCCCGTTCACGCGCGGACTCTCACGATCCCCTCCAACCACGCTCTGATACCAGTGTTAGATATCCGTAACGCCACTACGGGTGTTACCACGAGAGGGGACGACCTCTGGCTCACCACCCAGCCATAGAGGAAGAATGAGGATTGCCCCTCATCCCCTAGGCTATATAGTGTGTGGCCTGCCGTCCACACTAGCCTGGCCGCCCATGACTCCACATGGGCGTCCTCTCCCACTGAACCCCGGACATGGCCATCGGTCACAAGCATTACAGCCTACGTGACACAGTCCCATGGGTTAGCCAACCTCCCAACCACTGTAGTGATGGGATCCAATTAGGAATTTGGTTAGGTTTTTGTCCCGGGTACTAGGGAAAAGAGTTCCCAGGCCCCCTAGCCGGAATTTCATGCAAACATAAAACTAGTCACACCACTTACACACCCAATATGAAATTGCCTTTTTCTCAGCATCAACTAACTTTAAAACAATCCTTTAATGAAACCATTATGTCACTGATATCAATCCTCAAAATCTCTGGTTGAATCCATATTTCCAGTCATTCATTCATCGGTGTACTTATGGCATCATTGGCAACCAGAACGCTCACCGCCTGTTCACTCAGGGGCCTTTTCAATAGTTCCTAGCTCATAGTACCCGACCATATTTTCACATATAAAAATCAAGATGGAATCCTCGTTGAAGATTAGCAAGATCAATCAACAGATCCATATAAGAGAGCCATGGACTCATCCATTGAGGACCAGCAAGGTCAGTCAACCAGATCCCTGCCCGGTTTCAGAAAACAACTCTTACTCCTTGTTCCAATATCTTCCACGATGCACGTGTGGGTATCTTCGGTGACCCAGAGCCCGAG
Organism: Cibotium barometz; assembly: GCF_041138505.1. NCBI lineage: Eukaryota > Viridiplantae > Streptophyta > Polypodiopsida > Cyatheales > Cibotiaceae > Cibotium > Cibotium barometz. The sequence continues at coordinate 5,586,193 of NC_141051.1, read as the reverse complement.
CACCGTATGGTCAGCACCCTCTAGGATCCTTCGCAAGTGACCCAGCGCTTCACTCATAGGCCGCTTCCTTGGTCCCTCATCCACCGTACCGGAAGCTCACCATTTAAATCGAACCGAGGCTGGTCAAGACCTCGGTCGACCTTGCTACGCGAGATGTCCTCCATTGACTCTCCGTCCAGCAGTTGCAACTTTAACAGTTAGGTCTTCATGACCTTAATCCACAAGACGGTCAAAATGCTTCCCCAGTATTCTTGACATAAAACAGTCATTTACAAATAGTCACAAAATACAGTTTCTAAATCGAACTCTCGTCTTTCCCGATTATCCCTCCTTAGTCCACAAAATACAGTTTCTAAATCGAACTCTCGTCTTTCCCGATTATCCCTCCTTAGTCCACATTCCATTCAATGTGTACTCATTCTCATCCATTTCCTCATATCGACGACACATTAATTCACATACACATTCACATTCACATCCATACATCCACATCTACATGCATACATCCATTTTTACATCCTCATTTATACATCTACATCCCATATCCACATTCATACATACACATCCATATCCACATCCATTCCACATCCACATTCACATCCATACATCCACATCTACATGCATACCTCTATTTTCACATCCTCATTTATACATCCACATCCCATATCCACATTCATACATACACATCCATATCCACATCCATACATCCACATCCACATCCACATCCATATCCACATCCACATCCACATCCACATCCACATCCACATTCACATTCATGCATACACATCCACATAAATTTTCACATCCTCATTCTTATATCCACATCCCATATCCGCATTCATACATACACATCCATATCCACATCCATACATCCACATCCACATGCATACATCCACTATCACGTCCTCATTCATACATCCACATCCACATACATACATACATCCACATCCACATTCCCATTCACATCTATACATCCACATCTACATCCACATACATACATACATCCACATCCACATTCCACATTCACATCTATACATCCACATCTACATCCACATTCACATACATCCACATCCACATTCCCATTCACATCTATACATCCACATCTACATCCACATACATACATCCACATCCACATCCACATTCCACATTCACATCTATACATCCACATCTACATGTACATTCACATACATCCACATCCACATTCCCATTCACATCTATACATCCACATCTACATCCACATTCACATCTATGCATATACATCTTCATGCATACATCCATTTTCACATTCATACATCCACACTCCCATCTCCACATCCACACATCCACATACATACATCCATTTCCACATTCCCATTCATATAACCCCATATGCCTTCACATCTAAACTTTTACATCACATCCATTCTCGCCCTATCACAACCCATATACATCTTATCCTATCACATACACTTCTTACCTCATCTCATATACATCTTATCACATCTTAATTCATCTTATCACCTCCTAACTTATTTCATAAGCATCTTATCACCTCTTATCACATCTTATACACCTCTTATCACATCCTATCACATCTCATATCTATTTATAGAATACAAGAGAATTCTTATATTTGATATAAGATTTCTTTACACATTTATTTATGCATAAATTCTATTTAAGGAGATTAATACTTTCGAAGTAAAAATCAATCTTTTATGCATCTTCCTATGCATAAATTCATTTTAAATGAAAATGACACTTTTGAATTAAAATTCAATCTTTTATGCATCTTCCTATGCATAAATTCAATTTAGATGAGAATGACACTTTTGAATTAAAAATCAATCTTTTATGTATCTTCTTATGCATAAATTCAATTTGGTAGGAATTACACTTTTAGAATAAAAGAATTTTTCTTATGCATCTAAGTTATGCATAAAATCCATTTATGATGAAAATCACACTTTTAGTATAAAAAGAATATCTTTTATGCATACCTCTATGCATGAAATCCAATATGATAAAAGTAACACTTTTACAATAAAATAATCAACTTTTATGCATACCTCTATGCATGAAATTCAAATATGATAAAAGTAACACTTTTATAATAAAATAATCAACTTTTATGCATACCTCTATGCATGAAATCCAAATATGATAAAAGTAACACTTTTATAATAAAATAATCAACTTTTATGCATACCTCTATGCATGAAATCCAAATATGATAAAAGTAACACTTTTATAATAAAATAATCAACTTTTATGCATACCTCTGCATGAAATCCAATTATGATAAAAGTAACACTTTTACAATAAAATAATCATATTTTATGCATACCTCTATGCATGAAATCCAAATATGATAAAAGTAACACTTTTACATTAAAATAATCCACTTTTATGTATACCTCTATGCATGAAATTTAAATATGATAAAAGTAACACTTTTACAATAAAATAATCAACTTTTATGCATACCTCTATGCATGAAATCCAAATATGATAAAAGTAACACTTTTACAATAAAATAATCATCTTTTATGCATACCTCTATGCATGAGATTCAAATATGATAAAAGTAACACTTTTATAATAAAATAATCAACTTTTATGTATACCCTTATGCATGAAATCCAAATATGATAAAAGTAACACTTTTACAATAAAATAATCATCTTTTATGCATACCTCTGTGCATGAAATCCAAATATGATAAAAGTAACACTTTTACATTAAAATAATCAACTTTTATGCATACCTCTATGCATGAAATTCAAATATGATAAAAGTAACACTTTTATAATAATCATCTTTTATACATACCTCTATGCATGAGATCCAATTAAGCATAATATAAAAATCAATTTCTCTATGATTACAATGAATATCTTTCAATTAATCTAGGATGATAATTCCTAGAATATGGTAGGAAGTCCTCTTTTCATGCTTTGAATGAAATTATTTTATGTGTAATTTTTATGAAAATTTTACCATAGCTCCGCTGCTATGACTGATAAATCTCAAATTATTTTGAAGGATAAAGCTTATCATTAAGGAAATGATTAGAATGATCCCTAATTGGATCATTAATCCATAATGGATTGAATCATCAATATTCAAGAAATACATAAACTAAAACCATAGAAAAAAGCCATTAATTTGGCCTCAAGAATAGATTAATCTTAAATTAGGGAAAAGCTTTATGAAAAGCTTCACTTGGATTGAGAATAGGTCATGAGAATGACCATTCTTTGAGTGCGAGAGAGAAATTACATAAAAACCATTAGAATTAAGCATAAATGAAAATTTATGTAATTCTTTACTATCTTTCATTAATTAACTTCAATAGCATTCATCAATTTATGTAATTCAAGTACTATCATTCATCAATTAACTTCAATAGCATTCAAAAACCATTCCAATTAAGCTTCTCAAGCTTGAGAGGGGTTGAGAAGAGAGAAACATTGAGAAATTATAGAAAATGATCAAAATTCACTAATTACCTTACAAATTGCTTGATTCTTTGTTCACGGTAGAGGCCCCCAACCAATCAATTGGTTAAGTATGTTGATGGAGCCACCAATGGGGATTGAAAAAAGAGGGAAGCTCCAATTTCTTCAATTTGGAGAGAATTTTAGAGAATAGTAGAAATTAGCATTATTTCAGCATAACTCTAGTATAGTAAAATTATTCTATTTTTTTCAAAGGACTCATGTTCTATTTATAAGAGAGGGAAGCTCTAACCAAAGCTAACTGAATTCTAGAATTTTCCAGATTCAGTTTGGTTGAATTTGGACTAGATTTGGATCTAGTTTGGTTCCTTTTTGATTCGGTTTGGTTCCATTTTGATTTGGTTTGATTCAAGAGAGAGGAGAGATAAAAATATCACATTATTTTTTAGTTTAAAACTCATTCAAGCATGTGAAGTATGCACCTCCTTTAAGGGACTCCCCTTCCTTACATTTGTGTCAAAATGGAATCATTATACTCAAAATATCTCATATTTTTAATATTGTTCATAGTTTTTTACTAATAAACCTTGTACATTTTCAACTCTTCATCTTATGTGAGCATTTACTCATTTTTGGATACCCAAAATATCTCATATTTTTTATATTACTCATAGTTTCTTACTAATAAACCTTGTACATAGTCAACTCTTCATCTTATGTGAGCATTTACTCATTTTTGGGTATCTTCTTTTACAAATTGGATTTATCTCCTCCCTACACATGGATTGATGCTATTGGCCCATAGGAACCTTAATTGGACCATAATCCAAAATTTCTGAAAATCTAGACCCTTAGGCTAAGGTCCTTTATACCCATTTCTAATAAATTCCAATTGCACATTGTAAAGTTCTTTTTGAATTTCTATTTCAGGGGAATTCATTTTAATAATATGAGAAATTTTTCTATCTAAAAATATTCAGAATCTGAATATTCTCTCTCTAGAATATTTTCTCTCTCTATGTCAAAATAGGCAGAGACAAGACCTTTTATATTTCTGAAGAGGGGATTGATTACAGGGGAAGATGCTGGACATCTTGAGAGGCTAGGGAGGAATCTTACATTCTCTCCCACTTGAAAAACGCGAGATGCCCTCATCTCGCAAATTGGGGGTAATTTCGCAAGATGCACGAATATGAGACTAAGAGATAATTTTTAATTAAGATTAACCACCAAGAAAAGTCTCAAAGAGAGCAAGACTCAAGACAAGAACAAAGATTTCAACTTTATTCATTCTTGGAACATATACAGTAAAGATAGAAGAACTTTTTACACTTCCATAAGCCCATCCATCATATGGTCACAAAAGCAGCACTCACAAGCTGCACACGTATAAGGTAATTCATCTATGGGAATAATTTGGCCGGTTATTGCAGCACCTATGAGGTGACCTATAAAAAGGACCTCTGAGAGGCAACCCAAAAACGGGATAAAGGCATATCTTCTGATGAGGAAGAAAACACGCCAGTAAGAAGACCCGCTCAGAAAACCCAACATGCCTTGATCTCATCACGCAGTAGTATCGGGGTCCCAAACCCAAAGCTTCAATAACCATAGCCAAGCGAACATAACTTAGGTACAATCGGATCAGCGTGATTAGTAATGATCTTCACTACGTTAGAGTAAAAAGTTATCTTGGTAGAATCGCCCATGCTTTCCGGGTAAGGAAAGTTTTTTCGGGTTCGGTTTTGGAAAAACCGACGGATTAGTCTCTTGTCCGGATATCCATGGACGAGGCCCCGAGTGTGGGACCCTATCCCGTGCAAGAAGTGCTACTTCCGCTGCTAGTACCCTGAATCTGTTGCGCGGTGGGGACAGGGATCCTACAGTTGGTATCAGAGCATTTGGTTAATGAGGATCAACCGAGAAGCCAAATATGTCAAAAATTTATCAAGAATCACAAAAAGGTTGTAATTGTGTGATATAATTCATACAATTTGATATTCAAACTGAAAATTCGTAAATTAATAATTGGGTCTTCAAATGGAAGTACCGCAATTGTATGGAGCCCTGACTTGCTTGAGGCCTAGACATGATGGTATTTACCTTATAGTTCCAAGTATCATGACTACTGTATATACCGAGGATATAACTGTAGCTCTTTACTGGCAGTATATACGAGTAAATCTAAGACTTGAAATTATAAGCATTAATGCTATCCAGATGATGAATTAGAATGTGGTTGTTAATATGATTTTTCAATTCTGTTTGAGAACTGATGAGTTGATTTGGATTCTGAATTGAAAAATGATGATTCCTGAAAATTGGTTGAAATGTAATAAGCTGTGCGAAACCACAATGTGGATGATTCCTGAAAATTGGTTGAAATGTAATAAGCTGAGCGAAACCACAATGTGGATGATTGGGACGAGTCCCTGTGATGATAAGTGATGATAATGATTTCAGCAAATCACTATGAGATTAATGGATTGTGCTGTCAAATTGCTACTGTTAATACTTGACATGGTAGATCAAGTTAAGGGATGACAAATTGAGAACTTGCTTAACTAAAATTCCCGTGGAGGAATGTTCAGAAGGAAATTTTTCGGTCTAATGGACCATTATCGTGTTAAAGATATGAATGATATGATCTGAATGAATTGTTATTTAATGATGAGTTCTATATAAGGGATATTTATCCCCATATTCTGTTGGGTTGACCAGAATATAAGGAACCCCAGAATAAATTGGATCTTAAGCAAAAGAGTTGTCCTCTACTTGCGAGATGAGGACATCTCGCACTTTTTAAGTGGGGTAGAATGTAAGATTCCTCCCCCAGCCTTCGAGGTATACAGGAGTAAGAATCTCCTTTTTTGATCTTATAATTATTCCCTCTCTAAATAAAAGAAAGATTCTGTTTAAAAAGGGAAGACACTTTACCCAGAATACCTTCTCAGAAGCCCACCTGTTTTAAGGATTCAGAACGATGAGTTCAGAAGTGAGAACCGGTGTTTTGGATGCCAAGATTTTGGTCATCAGTTAAAAGACTGCCCGACTCCTACCATGAAAAGGGCACAGGGAAGTCTAGAACCCAAATTTAGAGACCAATGCCTTCATACCAATCTAATCAGGGTCCGTCTCGGACAAGATTGCTTAAACTAGGTCCGATCCATTGATTAGGGTCGAGATGACCAGTCAAATGCTTGGCGACATAGAGCAACAGATGCAGGCAATTCATAAAGATATAAAAGCTCCCAGGATCGACAGAAATAGTATACAGATAAGAAGAGGACAGTCAGAGAATTCAGAGAAGCAGATATGGTCTTCATTGAGTACGGACCAAAAGAAGTTCTTTATCTCTTGGGGAGTATAAATAGTTATCCCCCAGATATTGTGGACCAAAGAAAGTAGGTGACTTAGCCTACGAACTTCTTTTATCTCCTCATCTCAAAATTCTTAATGCCTTCTATAGAAAAATGTGCCAAAACCAAATCATAGAAAGATGGTAAAACTTCAGTGGCAAGATACCGTTGGCTTCTAAGTTACGCTAGCTCCTTCCTTTGTATAAGTCGTAACTTTTACTTGCCGCTCGCAGTAATCTTACTTGAATCGATCTCCTTTCTTTCTTAATCTCCTTCATGGCTTGGCACCAGGAATTGGTATTATCCATGATGATTTCTCACCTTCAAGACGCAAGCGAGTCTGTGAAGAAGGATTTTATAGAACTGTATGAGTGCTCACTTTTTCCTCACTTGGGCTTCTGTAGCTCAGACCAAATGGCGGACCTATCAAGACATAACTAGGGTAACACCGTGGGGTCAACAGCACTTTCGTAACAATGTCCGGTTGGCTATGGTTATTGAAACTTTGGGTTTGGGTCCCCGATACTATTGCGTGATGAGATCAAGGCATGTTGGATTTTCTGAGCGGCTCTTCTTACTGGCGTGTTTTCTTCCTCATCAGAAGATATGCCTTTACCCTGTTTTTGGCTTGCCTCTCAGAGGTCCTTTTGTTAGATCACCTCATACCACTAAGGTAGGTGCTGCAATAACCGGCCGAATTATTCCCATAGATGAATTACCTTATACATGTGCAGCTTGTGAGTGCTGCTTTTGTGACCATATGATGGATGGGCTTATAGAAGTGTAAAAAGTTCTTCTATCTTACTGTATATGTTCCAAGAATGAATAAAGTTGAAATCTTGTTCTTGTCTTGAGTCTTGCTCTCTTAGAGACTTTTCTTGGTGGTTAATCTTAATTAAAAATTTTCTCTCAGTCTCATATTCGTGCATCTTACAAAATTACCCAGTTTGCGAGATGAGGGCATCTCGCATTTTTCAAGTGGGAGAGAATGTAAGGTTCCTCCCCAACCTCTCAAGATGTCCAGCATCTTCCCCTGTAATCAATCCCCTCTTCAAAAATATAAAAGATCTTGTCTCTGCCTATTTTGATATAGAGAGAGAAAATATTCTAGAGAGAGAATATTCAGATTTTGAATATTTTTAGATAGAAAAATTTCTCATATTATTAAAATAAATTCCTCTGAAACAAAAAATCAAAAAGAACTTTCCAATGTACAATTGAATTTTATTGGAAATGGGTATAAAGGACCTTAGCCTAAGGGTCTAGATTTTCAAAAATTTTGGATTATGGTCCAGTTAAGGTTCCTTTGGGCCAATAAGATCAATCCATGTGTAGGGAGGAGATAAATCCAATTTTGTAAAAGAAGATACCCAAAAATGAGTAAATGCTCACATAAGATGAAGAGTTGACTATGTACAAGGTTTATTAGTAAGAAACTATGAGCAATATTAAAAATATGAGATATTTTGGGTATAAGGATTCCATTTTGATACCTATGTAAGGAAGGGAGTCCCTTCAATGCTCACATAAGATGAAGAGTTGAAAATGTACAAGGTTTATTAGTAAGAAACTATTTTGGGTATAATGATTCCATTTTTGACACATCTGTAAGGAAAAGGAGGGCCTTCAATGAGGCACCTAATTCACATGCTTGAATGAGTTTTAAACCAAAAAATAATGTGATATTTTTATCTCTCCTCTCTCTTGAACCAAACCAAATCAAAGTGGAACCAAACCGAATCAAAAAGGAACCAAACTAGGTCCAAATCTAGTCCAAATTCAACCAAACTGAAATCTGGAAAATTCTAGAAATCAGTTAGCTTTGGTTAGAGCTTCCCTCTCCTATAAATAGAACATGAATCCTTTGAAAAAAAAAGAAGAATTTTACTATACTAGAGTTATGCTGAAATAATGCTAATTTCTACTATTCTCTAAAATTCTCTCCAAATTGAAGAAATTGGAGCTTCCCTCTTTCTTCAATCCCCATTGGTGGCTCCATCAACATACTTAACCAATTGATTGGTTGGGGGCCTCTACCGTGAACAAAGAATCAAGCAATTTGTAAGGTAAATGGTGAATTTTGATCTTTTCTATAATTTCTCAATGCTTCTCTCTTCTCAACCCCTCTCAAGCTTGAGAAGCTTAATTGGAATGGTCTTTGAATGCTATTGAAGTTAATTGATGAATGGTAGTGAAGAGTTACATAATTTGATGAATGCTATTGAAGTTAATTGATTAATGATAGTAAAGAATTACATAAATTTCCATTTATGCTTAATTCTAATGGTTTTTATGTAATTTCTCTCTCTCACTCAAGAAATGGTCATACTCATGATCCATTCTCAATCCAAATGAAGCTTTTCATAAAGCTTTTCCTTAATCCAAGATTAATCTATGCTTGAGGCCAAATTAATGGCTTTTTTCTATGCTTTTAGTTTATGTATTTCATGAATATTGATGATTCAATCCATTATTGGATTAATGATCCAATTAAGGGATCATTCTAATCATTCTCTTAATGATAAGCTTTATCCTTCAAAATAAATTGAGATTTATCAGTCATAGTAGCAGAGCTAGCAGAGCTATGGCAAAATTTTTATAAAAATTACATAAAAAATAATTTCATTCAAAGCATGAAAAGGGAACTTCCTACTATATTCTAGGAATTATCATTTAGATTATTTGAAAGAATTTTATTGTAATCATGGAGAAATTAATTTCTATGTTATGCATAATTGATGATTATTTTATTATAAAAGTGTTACTTTTATCATATTTGAATTTCATGCATAGAGGTATACATAGAAGATTATTATTTTAATATAAAAGTGTTTCTTTTATCATATTTGGATTTCATGCATAGAGGTATGCATTATTATTTTATATAAAAATATTTCTTTTATCATATTTAGATTTCATGCATAGAGGTATGCATAAAAGATTATTATTTTAATATAAAAGTGTTTCTTTTATCATATTTGAATTTCATGCATAGAGGTATGCATAAAAGTTGATTATTTTATTATAAAAGTGTGACTTTTATTATATTTGAATTTCATGCATAGAGGTATGCATAAAAGTTGATTATTTTATTATAAAAGTGTGACTTTTATTATATTTGAATTTCATGCATAGAGGTATGCATAAAAGTTAATTATTTTATTATAAAAGTGCGACTTTTATCATATTTAAATTTCATGCATAGAGGTATGCATAAAAGTTGATTATTTTATTACAAAAGTGTGACTTTTATCATATTTAAATTTCATGCATAAAGGTATGCATAAAAGTTGATTATTTTATTACAAAAGTGTGACTTTTATCATATTTGAATTTCATGCATAGAGGTATGCATAAAAGTTGATTATTTTATTATAAAAGTGTGACTTTTATCATATTTGAATTTCATGCATAGAGGTATGCATAAAAGTTGATTATTTTATTATAAAAGTGTGACTTTTATCATATTTGAATTCATGCATAAAGGTATGCATAAAAGTTGATTATTATAAAAGTGTGACTTTTATCATATTTGAATTTCATGTATAAAGGTATGCATAAAAGTTGATTATTTTATTATAAAAGTATGACTTTTATCATAATTGAATTTCATGCATAAAGGTATGCATAAAAGTTGATTATTTTATTATAAAAGTGTGACTTTTATTATAATTGAATTCCATGCATAAAGTTATGCATAAAAGTTGATTATTTTATTATAAAAGTGTGACTTTTATCATAATTGAATTTCATGCATAGAGGTATGCATAAAAGTTGATTATTTTATTGTAAAAGTGTTACTTTTATCATATTGGATTTCATGCATAGAGGTATGCATAAAAGATATTCTTTTTATACTAAAAGTGTGATTTTCATCATAAATGGATTTTATGCATAACTTAGATGCATAAGATAAATTCTTTTATTCTAAAAGTGTAATTCCTACCAAATTGAATTTATGCATAGGAAGATGCATAAACGATTGAATTTTAATTCAAAAGTGTCATTTTTATTTAAAATGAATTTATGCATAGGAAGATGCATAAAAGATTGATTTTTACTTCGAAAGTATTAATCTCCTTAAATGGAATTTATGCATAAATAAATGTGTAAAGAAATCTTATATCAAATATAAGAATTCTCTTGTATTCTATAAATAGATATGAGATGTGATAGGATGTGATAAGAGGTGTATAAGATGTGATAAGATGCTTATGAAATAAGTTAGCAGGTGATAAGATGAATTAAGATGTGATAAGATGTGTATGGAATGAGGTAAGAAGTGTATGTGATAGGATAAGATGTATATGGGTTGTGATAGGGCAAGAATGGATGTGATGTAAAAAATTAGATGTGAAGGCATATGGGGTTATATGAATGGGAATGTGGAAATGGATGTATATATGTGGATGTGTGAATATGGAGATGGGAGTATGGATGTATGAATGTGAAAATGGATGTATGCATGAAGATGTATATGCGTAGATGTGAATGTGGATGTAGATGTGGATGTATGTATGTGTGTGGATGTATAGATGTACGAATGTGGATGTAGATGTGGATGTATGTATGTGTGTGGATGTATGGATGTATGAATGTGAAAATGGATGTATGCATGAAGATGTATATGCGTAGATGTGAATGTGGATGTAGATGTGGATGTATGTATGTGTGTGGATGTATAGATGTGAATGGGAATGTGGATGTGGATGCATGTATGTACGTGGATGTAGATGTGGATGTATAGATGTGAATGGGAATGTGGATGTGGATGTATGTATGTATGTGGATGTGGATATATGAATGAGGACGTGATAAAAGATGTATGTATGTAGATGTGGATATATGGATGTGAGTATGGATGTGGATGTGGATGTGAATGTGGATGTAGATGTGGAATGTATGGATGTAGATACGGATGTGGATGTATGTATGTATGTGGATGTATAGATGTGAATGGGAATGTGGATGTGGATGTATAAATGTGAATGTGTATGTGGATGTGGATGTATGCATGTAGATGTAGATGTATGAATGTGGATATGGGACGTGGATGTATAAATGAGGATGTGAGAATGGATGTATGCATGTAAATGTGGATGTATGGATGTGAATGTGAATGTGAATGTGTATGTGAATTACTGTGTCGTTGATATGAAAAAATGGATGAGAATGAGTACACATTGAATGGAATGTGGAATAAGTAATGTGGACTAAGGAGGGATAATGTGGAAAGACGAGAGTTCGATTTAGAAATTGTATTTTGTGACTGTTTGTAAATGACTGTTTTATGTCAAGAATGCTGGGGAAGCATTTTGACCATCTTGTGGATTAAGGTAATGAAGACCTAACTGTTAAAGTTGCAACTGCTGACGGAGAGTCAATGGAGGACGTCTCGCGTAGCAAGGTCGACCGAGGTCTTGACCAGCCTCAGTTCGATTTAAATGGTGAGCTTCCGGTAGTACGGTGGATGAGGGACCAAGGAAGCGGCCTATGAGTGAAGCGCTAGGTCACCTGCGAAGGATCCTAGAGGGTGCTGACCATACGGTGCTCGGGCTCTGGGTTTCCAAAGATACCCACACGTGCGTCGTGGAAGATATTGGAATAAAGAATAAGAATTGTTTTCTGAAACCGGGCATGGATCTGGTTGATTGACCTTGCTGGTCCTCAACGTATGAGTCCATGACTCTTTTATATGGATCTGTGGGTTGATCTTACTGATCTTCCACGGAGATTCCATTCTATTATATGAATAGGAACTATGGAAAAGGCCCCTGAGTGAACAGGTGGCGAGCGTTCTGGTTGCCAATGATGCCATAAGTATACCGATGAATGAATGACTAGAAATAAGGATTCAACCAGAGACTTTGAGGATTGTCATCAGTGACATAATGGTTTCATTAAAGGATTGTTTTAGAGTTAGCTGATGCTAAGAAAAAGGCAATTTCATATTGGGTGTGTAAGTGGTGTGACTAGTTTTATGTTTGCATGAACTTCTGGCTAGGGGGCCTTGGAACTCTTTTCCTTTTGGTACCCGAGACAAAACCTAACCAAATTCTTAATTGGATCCCATCACTACAGTGGTTGGGTGGTTGGCTAACCCATGGGACTGGATGGGGTGATGGATCCATAAATCAAGACTCAATTTCTGTTAGGCTGGGTTGATGGATCCGTAAATCGAGACTCAATTTTTGTTATTACGATAGATAATGTAAATCCCGGATAGTAATTGTTCTATGGATAGGAATCAACGGCTGTGCCTCTTGATGGGGAAAAAAGCGTTGATCCCAATGATCCAAGTGCAAGTTTCTTCCTTGATCTGACCGATTTTTATAATTATTCCCTCTCTAAATAAAAGAAAGATTCTGTTTAAAAAAGGAAGACCCTTTCCCCAGAATACTTCTCAAAAGTCCCACCTGTTTTAAGGATTATGAACGATGAGTTCAGAAGTGAGAACCGGTGTTTTGGATGCCAAGGTTTTGGTCATCAATTAAAAGACTACCCAGGATCGACAGAAGCAGTATGTAGATAAAAAGAGGGCAGTTAGAGAATTCAAAGAAGCAGATATGGTCTTCATTTGAGTACGGCCCAAAAGAAGTTCTTTATCTCTTAGGAAGTATAAGAAGTTATCCCCCATATATTGTGGGCCATATCGGATTTCAATGAAAGTAGGTGACTTAGCCTACGAGCTTTTTCTACCTCATCATCTCAAAGTTCATAATGTATTTTATGTGAACCTTCTATAGAAATATGTGCCAAACCCAAATCATGGAAAGACGGTAAAACTTCAGTGACAAGATACCATTGGCTTCTAAGTTACGCTAGCTCCTTCCTTTGTATAAGTCGTAACTTTTACTTGCCGCTCGTAGTAATCTTACTTCCATCGATCTCCTTTCTTTCTTAATCTCCTTCATGGCTTGGCAGCAGGAATTGGTTTTATCCATGATGATTTCTCACCTTCAAGACGCAAGTGATTCTGTGAAGAAGGATTTTATAGAACTGTATGAGCGCTCACTTTTCCCTCACTTGGGAACTTCTGTAGCTCAGAACAAATGGCGGACCTATCAAGACATAACTAGGGTAACACCCTGGGGTCAGTAGCACTTTCGTAACAATGTCCGCTTGGCTATAGTTATTGAAGCTTTGGGTTTGGGTCCCCGATACTATTGTGTGATGAGATCAAGGCATATTGGGTTTTCTGAGCGGGTCTTCTTATTGGCGTGTTTTCTTCCTCATCAGAAGATATGCCTTTACCCCGTTTTTGGCTTGCCTCTCAGAGGTCCTTTTGTTAGATTACCTCATACCACTGAGGTAGGTGCGGCAATAACCAGCCGAATTATTCCCATAGATGAGTTACCTTATACATGTGCAGCTTGTGAGTGTTGCTTTTGTTAGATCACCTCATACCACTGAGGTAGGTGCGGCAATAACCAGCCGAATTATTCCCATAGATGAGTTACCTTATACATGTGCAGCTTGTGAGTGTTGCTTTTGTGACCATATGATGGACGGGCTTATGGAAGTGTAAAGAGTTCTTCTATCTTTACTGCATATGTTCCAAGAGTGAATAAAGTTGAAATCTTTGTTCTTGTCTTGAATCTTGCTCTCTTTAAGACTTTTCTTGGTGGTTAATCTTAATTTAATTTTCTCGCAGTCTCATATTCGTGTATCTTGTGAAATTACCCCTAGTTTGCGAGATGAGGACATCTCGCATTTTTCAAGTGGGAGAGAATGTAAGATTCCTCCCCAGCCTTTCAAAATGTCCAGCATCTTCCCCTGTAATAATCAATCCCCTCTTCAGAAATATAAAAGATCTTATTTCTAACTGTTTTAACCTAGAGAGAAAAAATATTCTAGAGAGAGAATATTCATATTTTTAATATTTTTGGATAGAAAATTATCTCATCTTATTAAAATAAGTTCCCCTGAAACAGAAATTCAAAAAGAACTTCCAATGTGCAATTGGAATTAAATGGAAATGGGTATAAAGGACCTTAGCATAAGGGTCTAGATTTTTAAAAAAAATTGGATTATGGTCCAATTAAGGTTCCTTTGGGACAATAAGATCAATCCATGTGTGGGGGGGGAGATAAATCCAATTTTGTAAAAGAAGATACCCAAAAATGAGTAAATGCTCACATAAGATGAAGAGTTGACTATGTACAAGGTTTATTAGTAAGAAACTATGAGCAATATTAAAAATATGAGATATTTTGGGTATAAGGATTCCATTTTGACACCTATGTAAGGAAGGGAGTCCCTTCAATGCTCACATAAGATGAAGAGTTGAAAATGTACAAGGTTTATTAGTAAGAAACTATGAGTAATATCAAAATATGAGATATTTTGGGTATAATGATTCCATTTTTGACACATCTGTAAGGAAAAGGAGGGCCTTCAATGAGGCACCTAATTCACATGCTTGAATGAGTTTTAAACTCAAAAATAATGTGATATTTTTATCTCTCCTCTCTCTTGAACCAAACCAAATCAAAGTGGAACCAAACCGAATCAAAAAGGAACCAAACTAGGTCCAAATCTAGTCCAAATTCAACCAAACTGAAATCTGGAAAATTCTAGAAATCAGTTAGCTTTGGTTAGAGCTTCCCTCTCCTATAAATAGAACATGAATCCTTTGAAAAAAAAAGAAGAATTTTACTATACTAGAGTTATGCTGAAATAATGCTAATTTCTACTATTCTCTAAAATTCTCTCCAAATTGAAGAAATTGGAGCTTCCCTCTTTCTTCAATCCCCATTGGTGGCTCCATCAACATACTTAACCAATTGATTGGTTGGGGGCCTCTACCGTGAACAAAGAATCAAGCAATTTGTAAGGTAAATGGTGAATTTTGATCTTTTTTATAATTTCTCAATGCTTCTCTCTTCTCAATCCCTCTCAAGCTTGAGAAGCTTAATTAGAATGGTCTTTGAATGCTATTGAAGTTAATTGATGAATGGTAGTGAAGAGTTACATAATTTGATGAATGCTATTGAAGTTAATTGATTAATGATAGTAAAGAATTACATAAATTTTCATTTATGCTTAATTCTAATGGTTTTTATGTAATTTCTCTCTCTCACTCAAGAAATGGTCATACTCATGACCCATTCTCAATCCAAATGAAGCTTTTCATAAAGCTTTTCCTTAATCCAAGATTAATCTATGCTTGAGGCCAAATTAATGGCTTTTTTCTATGCTTTTAGTTTATGTATTTCATGAATATTGATGATTCAATCCATTATTAGGTTAATGATCCAATTAGGGATCATTCTAATCATTCCCTTAATGATAAGCTTTATCCTTCAAAATAAATTGAGATTTGTCAGTCATAGTAGCGGAGCTATGGCAAAATTTTTATAAAATATACACATAAAATAATTTCATTCAAAGCATGAAAAGAGAACTTCCTACTATATTCTAGGAATTATCATCTAGATTATTTGAAAGAATTTTATTGTAATCATGGAGAAATTGATTTTTATGTTACGCATAATTGATGATTATTTTATTATAAAAGTGTTACTTTTATCATATTTTCATGCATAGAGGTATGCATAAAAGATTATTATTTTAATATAAAAGTGTTTCTTTTATCATATTTGGATTTCATGCATAGAGGTATGCATAAAAGATTATTATTTTAATATAAAAGTGTTTCTTTTATCATATTTGGATTTCATGCATAGAGATATGCATAAAAGATTATTATTTTAATATAAAAGTGTTTCTTTTATCATATTTGGATTTCATGCATAGAGGTATGCATAAAAGATTATTATTTTAATATAAAAGTGTTCTTTTATCATATTTAGATTTCATGCATAGAGGTATGCATAAAAGATTATTATTTTAATATAAAAGTGTTTCTTTTATCATAATTGGATTTCATGCATAGAGTTATGCATAAAAGTTGATTATTTTATTATAAAAGTGTGACTTTTATCATAGTTGAATTTCATGCATAGAGGTATGCATAAAAGTTGATTATTTTATTATAAAAGTGTGACTTTTATCATAATTGAATTTCATGCATAGAGGTATGCATTAAAGTTGATTATTTTATTATAAAAGTGTGACTTTTATCATAATTGAATTTCATGCATAGAGGTATGCATAAAAGTTGATTATTTTATTATAAAAGTGTGACTTTTATCATATTTGAATTTCATGCATAGAGGTATGCATAAAAGTTGATTAGACTTTTATCATATTTGAATTTCATGCATAGAGGTATGCATAAAAGTTGATTATTTTATTGTAAAAGTGTTACTTTTATCATATTGGATTTCATGCATAGAGGTATGCATAAAAGATATTCTTTTTATACTAAAAGTGTGATTTTTCATCATAAATGGATTTTATGCATAACTTAGATGCATAAGAGAAATTCTTTTATCTAAAAAGTGTAATTCCTACCAAATTGAATTTATGCATAAGAAGATGCATAAAAATTTGATTTTTAATTCAAAGTGTCATTCTCATCTAAATTGAATTTATGTATAGGAAGATGCATAAAAGAATAGAATTTCAATTCAAAAGTGTTATTCTCATCCAATTTGAATTTATGCATAGGAAGATGCATAAAAGATGGATTTTTAATTCAAAAGTGTCAATTCTCATCTAAATTGAGTTTATGCATAGGAAGTTGCATAAAAGATTGAATTTTAATTCAAAAGTATCATTTTCATTTAAAATGAATTTATGCATAGGAAGATGCATAAAAGATTGATTTTTAATTCGAAGGTGTTAGTCTCCTTAAATGGAATTTATGCATAAATAAATGTGTAGAGAAATCTTATATTAGATATAAGAATTCTCTTGTATTCTATAAAAAGATATGAAATGTGATAAGATGTGATAAGAGGTGTATGAGATGTGATAATATGTAATAAGATGCATATGGGAAGTGATAGGATGTGATAAGAGGTGTATGAGATGTGATAAGATGTGATAAGATGCGTATGGAAAGTGATAGGATGTGATAAGAGGTGTATGCATTAGGACTTGTTTGGGGTCTTCTTGGGCCCTTTAATTTGCCCCAAGCCTAATGACAGTCATTAAGGAATGGTGCAATGGGAGAAGGCCATGTGGAGAAAAATGTTGGGTTTCCCTGCCCCTAATATGTAGGGGTCAAACTTGAATCATACGTTTTTTTTTTAAAGAAATTGGGCTGAAAATGCAAAATCTTTCAATAAAATCAGATTTCCCACCTTTTTTTAATAAAGACAGCTCAAACTGGCATAAATGACCCCACCTCAAAAAGTGGGCTAGGGCCAGAAACGCCCTCCCATCATTATCCCTCATTTAAAGCTACTTTTCCCTCTCCCCACTCCCTCTTCCTCTCTCTAAAACTAGCAATTCGGTTTTGAGTCTCTCTCTAACTAAAAGAATCTTTTTTGGCCTCCTCCCTCCCCATTCTGCCTTCCCCTTCCCTCCTAAAGTTAGATCTATCTTTCTGTGCCTTCTTGGCTATGGAAAGCTTGGAAAACAGTCCACTTTTTCCCCCATCAAGTCCATCCTCTCTTGCTTGCACACATTCTTCACTCTCCTCTTGCTAGCTTATACACATTCTTGACTCCTCTTGCCAGCTTATATGCTCTGCTAGCATTAGGTTGCAGAGATCTTCTTGGCTATGGAAAGCTTGGAAAACAGTCCTTTTTTCCCCATCAAGTCCATCCTCTCTTGCTTGCACACATTCTTCACTCTCCTCTTGCTAGCTTATACACATTCTTGACTCCTCTTGCCAGCTTATATGCTCTGCTAGCATTAGGTTGCAGAGATCTTCTCACACACCTACAACTTCATAGCATTTAGCTTAGTCGGTTAGCCAAGCACAATGAGTCGCCGACCTCGTTCAAGGGTGGAGTCCTTTAGCAGCAGCAACGAACAAGACGACACTGGCTTGTGGGTTACAAGCACCTTTGCAAAAGGAATGTGGGTGACGATGCGTCCAAGCACAAGGGGAGCCCACAAAGTCTCTCGCAGATACATAGGGTTAAAGTCACACCATTGGAAGGGTCGCATAGTGGATCTCAAGCAGGGGGCTGACGGAAGCAAGCAGGTGATGATCCAACACGTCTACAAGGCATCGCAACTCCGTGTTGACAATGCCAATCACAAACGCTTTCCTGCAAATTGTAAGTTTTATTTGTGCTTCTTGTTTTATGGGCTGCACTGAGACATGCTAATATCATTTCATGTTACGGAAGCTTGATTTTTTCAAGTGTGTTCTTGTAATGTTCTGTGCAGACATCTTTCCGTCGACATTTGTGGAATGGGAGCCTTTAGAGGCCCTTTCTGGAACCTTTGAGGCGCACCACTTTGAAATCGGCAAGCTACTATATACTGGTTGTTCAACATCAGAGCTTTTAGAGCGCTCAGTTTTCTTCTTTCATGCAGAGTATATTGTACCCATGTCAAGAGATGGTTCTGGGACTCTACGGAGGCTCCCTACACCAAGTCTCACGGACCATGATTGGCCAAAGCCCGACAATACTTTGGTTGCACTAACCAGACGTCGGATTGAGATTGATGTGTGCAATGCAATGAAGTGCACCTATGGGTCACATCGTGCGACTCTCACGTTCTTCATGCCTTTACATTTGTTTGTGTTTTTGTTCAAGGAGGCTGATGTTCACTGGACTCCTACAATGTGGATTGCAAAGGGAGGCACAGTAATGAGTGCCTTTTTGCCACCTTCGTGGGATTTGAAGGTTATTCAACATCAGGGTGACAAGATAAAGTGCATGGTGGTGTCGGAGAAGATGGTCGTTCGGTACCAGCTTGGAAAGCAACAACTCTCTATTATCTTTCCTTATAGACGTTGGCTGGAGGCGAATGGCAAGCACTCGATTCGGACATCAACGATGCAGAACAGCTTGATGTACATGTTAGCACGCAAGCTGATGTGTGGGATATCGTAGTAAATGCTGATTGGAATATGGCGAACCTAAGGGAGTACTTAGGCCTTAGGTTTGCACTGAGAAAGGTGACTTTTCATTTGTGATTGATAACACACCTCTACGTAAGAGGAAAGAGGCAGCTTACTTTTGTAAAAGCATTCCCTTCCCCAGATGTATCCATATCAAGCAAGCTATGTAACAGATTTTGAGAGATTAATTCAAAACAATTTTGGCTACTCGCAATTTGCGTTCAATTTTGTGCACTTTTAAGTTTTGTCGCGTGTTTTTATTTTTTTGGAGGTTTTAAGTGAGTTTTTAAACATAAAAAAAGTTTTAAAGACCTCTTTATAAGTCACTTTTGGCCACTTTGAGTTCATCTCCTCACTCTCGGCATCTTTGCGGTCCCCTCGCCTTCTTCGCTACTCAATCATGGCCACCCCCGCCCAAGCTCTCCTATCTCAATTGCACAAGCTTGACCTCGGTCACTTGATCGAGAAGCTTGCACCCATCTTTCAGACATCTATTGACATGGAAGGCACCGCCGAACTCCATAATGACGTGTTTGGGTCGTTCACTAGCTACATGGACACATACATGGCTGAATATTGTGTCAACTTTGAAGACGAGGAGGGAACTTGGGTGCCTGTGGATCTTATCAAGCATACCTACAAAGCGGACAAAAATTTCAGGTTCAGGCTTGCAAGATTCCTCAAAGGCCTTAGTAGCGCATATCTAAGGGAGGAGGAAGAAGATAACCTGGTAGGTCTTGGAATGAGCAACATTGGCACAAGTTTTTTGAGGTGGTACATGACTCTTGCCCTCCTGATCTTAGAGGGAACAGAGAAAAGCAAGGGAAAGAGGAAGGCCACTCCTCCAAAGAAAGCCACACCTTATCTCTTGATCAAGGAAGCTGACCCAAAGGAGGAGATTGTCACCCCAGTGCAAGAAGCATCTCTTGCACTTGTGACTCTGGCGGAAGAGCCGCAAGCTGAGGCTGTGAAACGGGACATCGAAGGGGACGATGTCATGGATGAAGTTCCAGAGCTCGAAGTGCGAACTCTACACCCCATCATAGTAGAAGGTGTAGAGTTCTTATTTTTGGATGACATCGCCCATGTCCTTGGGCTGCACCAGGATGAAACTCTCTCAGTCATTGCTATGTACGCGGGCATGCGAGACACACAACAGCCGTCCAAAGATGATGACATCCACATTGACTTCAGTTCCGCAGATGTCACAAAGGTGCTTGCGCTCCCGGAAAATCATGCCTCAATAGAGTCCCTTGTGGCAGAGACTCTTGTACAAATATCCCAGTGCAAGGATTTCTACGAGAGTGTGCCAGAAACTAGCTTTGCCCCTCACAAGCCGCTTGCCATTTCGGATTCCGTCAGTTTCGGGAGCATCAATATTAGTGATGCAGACCTTGCAGATCATGATGATGCCACTGAGGTAGTACACCCAATTTCTTCCCTTCTTAATTTGTAATTTTTTGAAGTCAACTCATTCTTCTATCTACTTTGTAGACCGCAAGAGAAATGGACTGGTTCGCAAGCCGAAAGGGTGGAGCACGAAAGGAGGTGGAGGGGAAAGATGCTGCGCTATGGCACTACATCCCGAGCTTCAATGCCGAGATGCTTCGCGTAATTCACAACGACTTTTCAAATGATGCGCAAGCTGAATTTTTGAAGTGCAGAGCCCTAAGCGCCATCCTGTCTGAAGCCCCTATAGCTCAAAATGCCCATAAATGTATTCTTGTAAATAGGGAAGCAGCTATCTATAGCTTTGGTGATAAAGGTTCAGGGTCTTTCCTAGGATTTTGTGGCCTTAGCCTTGGACAAGGCATCACTGATGCCAAAGAGATAGCCGAACGCATTGGTGACAAACCATCAGTAAAGACTCTCACCCACGAGGCTTTCACCAAGCTCATCAAGCGAGTTGGCTAGATCCAATGTACTCATTTGCCTTCTGTGAAAATCAAACAATTAATGACATCAAGATGTTTTTCGAGCTGATTTTAAGTTTTATCTTCTTGATGTGTTTATATGTTGTTGTCGTGTCCTGTCATGATGTTTCAATCAATTTTTGTGAACGCTCGTCTGTGAATCAAACAATTAATGACATCAAGATGTTTTTCGAGCTGATTTTAAGTTTTATCTTCTTGATGTGTTTATATGTTCTGGTCGTGTCCTGTCATGATGTTTCAATCAATTTTTGTGAACGCTCGTCTGCCACCGCCCGTCCGACTTTGGCTCGACTCGACGGGCCGATTTCTCCCGCGTATGGCCCCAGAAGGGTATATCAGCTGTGCGGGGTGCGCCGGGGCCGAGGGGGGGGGCCGGTGGTCGCTCCGTGGAGCCTGTGTGCCACGGAGCGACTTTTGGCTGTTTGACCAGGCGGGGTGCGCCGGGGCCGAGGGGGGGGGACGGTGGTCGCTCCGTGGAGCCTGTGTGCCACGGAGCGACTTTTGGCTGTTTGACCAGGTCAAACAGCCAAAAGTCGCTCCGTGGCACACAGGCTCCACGGAGCGACCACCGGCCCCCCCCCTCGGCCCCGGCGCACCCCGCACAGCTGATATACCCTTCTGGGGCCATACGCGGGAGAAATCGGCCCGTCGAGTCGAGCCAAAGTCGGACGGGCGGTGGCAGACGAGCGTTCACATGAGGTCGAATGTACATAGCGACAACAATTACATGCAAAAGACTACAATTACCTTGACAAGACAACAATCACTTGCAATAGAAAAAAACTTTTCTGAAAATAGACATGGTTTTTCATTAATCAAATTGAGATTACAAAACACGGTTTGTTGCACTACAAGGCTTCCCCTATCTAGTGAAAGAGAGCTTCCTCTCCACGGATACGCCTAGCTAGATGAAGATCAGATGGCTTCAAAGTGACGCGTTTTGCATGCACCATGCACAAAACCGCGTCTTGGAAAAGCGAAACCAAAATATCCTCGGCACCTTGTTGCAGAGCACCTAGTGCCGCCGCTTGCACACGATTGACATCCCGGCGCTGGTCGTGGATAATCTCTTTGACGAGACGCCCAAAAGGTGCCTTTGGAATAATTGGTGTGCAGGTCTTTTGATATTTGCGAATTTCTCTAAGGGCAACTGTCCCTGGTCTCCACCTTTGCTTCTTCTGCGTTGTTGGGGGCGGTGGTGCTTGCGCGTGGCGAGTCCAAGTTGGCGTGTCATTTTTAAACTTCTGTCGCTGCTCTTGGAAGTTATCGGATGGGGGTTGTGTGCGTTTAGGAATGGTTTTCCCCTTCTTAGCCTTTGCAGGTGTTGGAGTTTTCTTTGCCTTTGCAGATGGAGTCTTCGGAGCTGCTGGCTGCTCTGCCTCCTTCCTTACTCGCTCCTCTTCATCTTTCCTGTCTTTTTCCTCACGAAGCCTCCGTGTGTTTGCTGCCCTGGCTTCTCGTTCAAGCTTCTGTCTCTTATTTTCTACTTCCTCAGCTGAGAGTTTTCTCTTTCCTTTACCAAGTGCACGAGCCAAGACTCTGTCTAGCATTGCATTGACAATCCTATTGCTCGGCAGGTGCTCCCTTTCTACTGTGTCTTCATTTCTCCTCTTTGTATATTCTGCTCGAAGACTTTGTATAGCCGCTTCCAAAATTGTGTCATCTTTGTATCCGGCCATTCGCAGGTCAGCAACAAACCCGTGAGCTTTTCTGTTAAGCCAATCCTCCTCCGCAGCAAAGAATGCTAATCTTCTCTTGTTGCTTGCGGCGGCCTGAGCTTCTTCTACAGCCTTCTTATCTGCCTCCGCCTTCCTAACTGCCTCGTCTTCTTCCTCCTTCTTGGCAGCCTCATCCTCCTGTGCTTTCTTTGCTGCCTCGTCCTCTTGAGTTCTGACGGTCTCTTCGGCTTCTTTTCTTGCTCTCTCAGCTGCCTCCATGTCCTCTGCTTCTTTGTGTAATCTCTTTGCTTCTTGGCATTCTTGGGCTTCTTGGGCCTCTCGCTCAAGTCTCACACGCTCAGCTTCCAGATCCACTTGGGCTTGCGGGTAAATGTTTGGGATTGCAGTTCTATGTGCCACCGGTAAGGGCCCGAGGTCTTTGAAAATGTCATCCTGCGTATTGGAGGGAGGATCATTTGGGGGCTCCATGTGCGTGAGATATTAGTGCACGAGCGAGAGAGAGAGAGAGAGCGCGCGCGAGAGAGTCAAGGGGAGAGGAAGAGAGAGAGCTCACAAGTCATGACTTTTAAAAATGACTATAAAACTCATTGATATTTATAGGGGGCCAAAATTACAAAAAAAGTCAATTTACAAAATGAACGCGCCAAAAAGTGGCAAACAAGAATTATTGGGTGGGTAACCACACACGGCCATTTCTTAGTCGACCACTGTGCCATTGCCTCGCTCTTTCACGTGCCATTGACGCATTGCACCCTTCTCTTTCGCCTTGCACCTAACACCTTCATGATTTTGCGCCTCAAAGACAAATTTCCGGCTCGCTTTTGGGCCTTTCTCCCAGTAAGTGCACGGTAAAACCAATTGAACATTTCCTGAAACGCATTGCTGCGAACCTTGCCACCACCATGACCCGTGTTCTTAAAATAGGCCGCCTTGGCTTGGTAATGTGATCGTTCCATGCCTTGGTTGCTCCAGAGTGCAAGAGACCCATATTCATCTAGAAAGAAGGAACTGTGCGCATAGAGAATATGCATGTAGTGTGTTATATGAGTTTCCCCCCAAGCATCGATCATTTCTTCTGTGAATCTGTCAATCGAAGTCTTGAATGTAGCTATCTCTGCTTCATCAAGATACGGGCGCTCAAGAAGCCTCATCATCTCATCACAAGCTTCCCACACATGTGCACGCTTCAATCCTAGTGTCGCCTCATTGCCTCGATAGGTTGTTACATCACAAATCTGCTTCCATAATTCAAAATGTGTATGGCTTTGAGCCTCACCATAGTTTGAGAGCAGGTGTCTTGCTTTTGCACCACCCATACATATCTTATTAGGGTTATCTTGGGTACTTGATGGGTTTTTGCGATCCTTAGAGAGGGTGACAGCACCTGCGTGAAGCCCCACGGATGATAAAACAACTTCAAGCTCTTGGATGCCTTGTTCTCGCCGTGACTCTGGCTCCATGTTCCAAGCATAATTGATGTGGAGCATCAACAATTTGTCCAGAATTCTAAGTCTTGCGTGCAAGGTACACACATGTACTCGCGACAGTGGAATTGAAAGAATAGGGTTCCAAGTAGCATCCTCCTCTGCGCGAGATGGTGCCTTGCTTTGATTGCAGCTCATAATTCCATTGAGCCAGACGTGCATACCCTTCCCTTTTTGTAATTGATTTGAGCCCTTTGCACTTGCCTGCTTACGACCTTTCACCTTGGTTGCTTGTTTGGCCTTCCCCACTGCGACACTTGGCATCCTTGGATGACAACAAAAGATGCATGGAAACAAAGTGTTAGCACCGCTTTTAGTTCCCAACATGCATTTGAGGGTCTTGAGATCACCACCAAGGTGCCACTCTATTTCAAAGTGACCAGTGCCAGGCACATGCAAGACTTCACCATTTGATTGCCTGTGTATCACTCCTTGAATACCTGTACGGGTGAAGTACCACCTCAGACTGTCATGGTCCTCGTGCGGAAGGGTCCATGCCGCCTGCCACCATATGTTCTTCTCAGACTGCACTCCAAAGTAATCTTGCTTGCGTCGCTTTGTGTGCAAGTTATTCTCCGCATCACCTGTTTCATCTTCGTCGTCTAAGCTCTTTCGCTTCAATGCCCTGCTCATGAGTGTCAGACTTGTACGTTCCACCCTTTGGCTCTTTACAACCTGACATTCATCCAATTTGAGGACAAATATAGCCTTTCCATCTGTCTCCTCTAATGTCATATCATAAAACTGAATCATAGCTCGTTGAAGCGCCTCCACCTCGACGTAAACATTGTTAAACTTGTTGTAAGCAAAATCTTTTGAATTTGACATTGGCATGCTACCATCCACCCATCTGTAGCCGCCTAGCAAGTCGGCAATATTGTTGTTTGCTGACTTCCTTGCCATAACTATACTGTATGGTGTTGGAAGTATAGATCGTGTCATTCCTTTGCCTCGTAGACGTGCTGTGATGCAAGTATACAAAGCCCTGTATCCCTTATCACTGATACCTGCTGTGTCGCACACAGTGAGCATGTCAATGGGACTGACAATCTGCTCGAATTCCTTGAGAAAATACTTTTGAATCCTGTCACGCAACGCACCATTTACTGGATTGGTTATCATATTGATTACTTTCTGCTCTGGAATAATGTGCTCAAGGATAGACTCCTCAGTATTGGAACAACCTAATATTGCTTTAGCACATTCCCTGGACATCACATAGTTCAGAGTCAATGACATAACTATATGAAAAAGGAATGTAATGCTAGTTTTGAAGCTGTGATTACCTTGTTTGACGTACACGTCGCTTGCGAGCCCCCCCATCTTTGGAAAGAAGACTCAGAGGCTTGCGCTTTCGCTGCCTTGCATTATATCCCACGGGGAGGTGAGTGAAATGATCGACACGTCGGCGAAGGTTCCGAGTTGAGTTTCGAAGACGGAGATAGTTCTCTATAGCTCGATCCCTCCTTTCCACACCTTTATCAAGCTTCATCTTCTGCTCTGCATCCTCCTTCTCTAGATCCTTGACTCGAGCCAGCATATGTTCCTTTGTGGCCATGAAAGTTGACGCACATTCTTCCTTTTCTGCCTTGCATAATTTTAGAAGCTTCCTGAGGTGATTTTGATTTGAGAGTTCCTGCAAGTACAAAGAATAGAGCCTCTGACAGTACCCTAAGAAACCATTATAACCATCACCCAAGAAGCGTACGACCTGCGTGATATTACGAAAAGGGGGAGGTGCACCAGTCTGTGGATCAAGGGGATAAATGCTTCCATCAGTCCAAAGATCAATGGCTTTTGCACCTTGAAGTTGTAGCACCTCAGCAGGAATACATCCCTTCGTTCGATTACTTCGCATTGTGGCATACTCCTCATCTAAGTCCACGTGTAAGCGAAACTTTGATTGCTTGTTGGTGATGTCCCGTAGAGCCATTGTACCTAGCAAATGGAGATGGAGATGTAGATGGATACAGAGATGGAAATGTGGATGGTGATGGAGATGGAGATGTAGATGGATACAGAGATGGAAATGTGGATGGTGATGGAGATGATGGAGATGGAGGATGGAGGTGGAGGATGGAAATGTGGATGGTGATGGAGGAGATGAAGATGGAGATGGTGATGGAGATGGAGGTGGAGGAGATGCAGATGGATATAGAGAAATGGAGGCTTTGAGGAGATAGATATGGAGAGCTTGCTAGTGATGGAGATGGAGAGCTTCAGCTTGCAAGGATGTGTAGATCTGTACCTTCACAGGAGGGGATGGTGAGCTCTTCCATGAGAGCTGGTGGAGAGGATGATAGATATGGAGAGCTTGCTAGTGATGGAGATGGAGAGCTTCAGCTTGCAAGGATGTGTAGATCTGTACCTTCACAAGAGGGGATGGTGAGCTCTTCCATGAGAGCTGGTGGAGAGGATGATGGAGTAGGAGGTCCAGATCTGCAGGCCATGGCTCCTAGAGAGAGAAAAAGAAGCCCTTACCCAAGTAAAACACCCTAAACGCGTTTTAGAGAGAGAGTGTAGAGAGAGAGTGGGATCTGCAGCACCTCCAAAAAGGGAGGGAACAAAGTGACGAAAATTTTCAAACATTCTTTGTGAAAGGTACTTCACTACAAGACAAAAAGGCATTTAGGTCCATATTCCTTCCCAAGGACAGAAGATCTAATGATTAGATTACCTTTAGGCCTATTTTCTTTTTTGTAGAAAAGGAAAAATGCATTTTCAGGCCTAGGCCACTAGCTTGGTCAAAGCTTGATTAGCATTTTAAGCATTTCACTAAGTGTCCAAATAAAAGGGCCCAAGAAGACCCCAAACAAGTCCTAATGGAGATGTGATAAGATGTGATAAGATGTATATGGGATGTGTTAGGGCGAGAATGGATGTAATATGGATGTGTGAATGTAGATATGGATGTGAATGTGAATGTGGATGTGTATGTATGGATGTGTGGATGTGGATGTGGATGTATGAATGTGAATGTGGATGTGTGGATGTGGAAGTGGAAGTATGGATGAATGAATGTGGATGTGGATGTATGCATGTAGATGCGTATGTATGAATGTGAAAATGGATGTATGAATGTGAATGATGTGGAAATGGAAGTGTGGATGTATGAATGTGGATGTGAATGTATGCATGTAGATGTGTATGTATGAATATGAATGAAGATGTGGATGTGGATGTATGCATGTAGATGCATATGTATGAATGTGAAAATGGATGTATGAATGTGAATGATGTGGAAATGGAAGTGTGGATGTATGAATGTGGATGTGAATGTATGCATGTAGATGTGTATGTATGAATATGAATGAAGATATGGATGTGGATGTATGGATGTAGATACGGATGTGGATGTATGTATGTGAATGTGGATGTATGAATGAGGATGTGAAAATGGATGTATGCATGTGAATGTGGATGTATGAATGTGAATCTGGATGTGTGGATGTGGAAATGGAAGTATGGATGTATGAATGTGGATGTGGATGTATGCATGTAGATGCGTATGTATGAATGTGAAATCGGATGTATGATGTGGACGTACGAACATGGATATGTATGTAGAATAATGAATGTGAATGTGTATGTGAAATAATGTGTAGTCTATATGGTTGAATTTGGACTAGATTTGGACCTAGTTTGGTTCCTTTTTGATTCGGTTTGGTTCCATTTTGATTTGGTTTGGTTCAAGAGAGAGGAGAGATAAAAATATCACATTATTTTTGAGTTTAAAACTCATTCAAGCATGTGAATTAGTCGCCTCATTGAAGGCCCTCCTTTTCCTTACAGATGTGTCAAAAATGGAATCATTATACCCAAAATATCTCATATTTTGATATTACTCATAGTTTCTTACTAATAAACCTTGTACATTTTCAACTCTTCATCTTATGTGAGCATTGAAGGGACTCCCTTCCTTACATAGGTGTCAAAATGGAATCCTTATACCCAAAATATCTCATATTTAACACCATATTGGGGAATTTGGGAATTTCCTAAGTCCCACTTTGAGAAATAGACCTATTTTTTGTGCATTTTGTATAGAAATATTTGTATTTTTATAGCCAAACCTAAAAGTTTACCTTATCTATGAGAATAAAGCAAATTAAATGTTGAAAAAATAACTAGAAATCTATAGAGTATGTGTGTTTTCCTAAGGAATTTCTTCTTTACTTCACTTTATATTAATACATGATGCTTGGACATCAATGCATTCTCTCTCTCTCTCTCTCTCTCTCTCTCTCCAACCCTTGACCTTTGACTACATATGCATAGTCGCCATACAATATAATAGTATGGTTATAATTCTGGTTAGCTCTTTCTAGTAAGTTGGAAAGAATATGTATGTGTGGTTAATAGTCTCGAAAAGAAAATCCCAAAAAATATTACTTAGAATTATTTGAAATCAAAGCACACTATATTCTTTTTGTCTATATTTGTGCTGAATGTTTCTAAGTTGGAAAAAGGATATCTACGTTACCCTTGAAAATAAAAATCAAAACAACAATAATGAGACTAATTTGAGATTTAATATATCTAGTATACTTTGCATTCATACTGCAGTCATTTAATATGAAAGCACAATTGGTATATTTTTTCATCAAAGCCCGTTCTCTCCATCAAAATATAGTTAGAATATCACTCTTCCACGATGATCTTGTGTACAAAACAATCAAGTCTTCTATGAAATCACAACCCAAAAACCTTGATGTTGAAAGAATTTATAAACACCAAGGTATAAGTTAGAGACATGAATGTATTGTTGCCTTGTCACATCATTTTTGCGGAAGGTAAAATTCTAAAGTTTTTTAATGAAGTGTCTAGCTACATGACCACAAGATACTTCATAAAATTATATTTTTGACCGTGTGGCCAAATATCACAAAAGACAATATTATAGGACTATTGAATTAAGAAGCAACAATGCATATAGTTGCAATGAACATTTTAGAATATATTTCCATACACACATGCTACAACACTTCCCACATTAATATGCATATAGGACATATGTGTAGATCATACTTAGAAAAACATATTTTAAGAGGAAAAATATTCGACCATGTGGCCAAATATCAATAGACACCAACTTGATACCTTTGATAATATGAGTCATGCCAATATTTCAATCAAAGCAGTGCAATTGCAATTGGCGCAAAAGCATTGTAGCTATATGATACAAAAAAAATTCTTCCTGTTTATTTGACCATGTGGTAAAACATCAAAAGATCCAACACTTTAGACAAATATTTGGATCAAAGTAATGCAATTGGAATTGATTCAAGCATTCTAGCTACCATACAAGAAACTGCTTCTTCCAATATAACTTCAACAATATACTTGAAAATAAAATTCAAAACAACAATACCGAGACTAATTTGAGATTTAAACTTTTCTAGTACATTTTGCATTCATGCACGCATTCATTTAATATCAAAGCACAATTAGTATACCTTTTCATAAAAACACATTTTCTCCATCAAATTACATTTAGAATATCATTCTTCATTAAGGAGCTTGTATATAATACAATGAATTCTTCCATGAAATCACAATCCAGAAATCTTGAGCTAGTCTCTCTGAACGCATTTATAAACACCAAGGTACAAGTTGTAGAAAAGAGTGTATTATTTTTGTGTCACATCATTTTCATGGAAAGTACAATTTTTGAAGGTTTTTTATGAAGTGTCTAGCTACATGACCATTTATGTAGTCGTCCTTATATCCTAGCTGATGAGCAAGTTGCATTGCTTCCATATCCTTTAGAGTAGAAACCAAAGGAATCCGCTTTAACCTCGATACTTGTGAGACACCCAATGGATGGGTTGGATGAATTGAGACTCTTGATGATGATCCTTGTACAATTGATGATCTCTTCAAGCAAGAAGTGATTGAAGATTGTTTCATATATATTCCATCTCCACGATTGATGTTCTTGGGTTGTACTGATGATGAAGATGTAACAGCATTATCATCTCCTTTAAGCCATGTGTCAATCACAACCTTGGATTGTGTGTACAACTCATGTCCATATTGAACTGGCTCAAGTCCATATCGATCAAATTTTATGACTTCACGTGCATCATGGGATCCACTTAAGCGAGTCAAGTAGGGTAGAAGTTCCTCAATCAAGATTGAGTCTCCTTGGTTAACATCAAATGTCTATGGATAGATGCAGTTCTCAAGAGGGTTAGGACACCCCTTGTAGGGACTATCATCTATCAAAATAGTCTTGCTATGTTCACAAACATTGCCATATTCGTTCCACACATACTGAAGGGGCTTGAACATTGCTTCCACCCCCATCTTGTCTGGCCGATAGATGATCTTGAGTGGATGCGTATGGCATTTCTCCTGTCCCCAAATCATGAAAAAAGGATATCTCCTTTTTGCATAGCTCTCCAAGCAATTGATTATTGCGATGACATTTTTGTGTGAAGCTGTAGACCAAACTCCCACTTGGAATCTTGCAAATGTAGCTTCAAGAAACTCAATGCATCCTGGTCAAAGAACAACCCATTGCTTGCCTACTCAAAAACTTTGGAACCTCTTTGATGTGGAAAAACAATGTTGTAAAAGAAGACCATTGAGATCAAGTATCACACATAGTTTGGTAGCACTTTTCGCCAAGGCCACATCACTTACTTTGTTTGCTCTGCTCAAATCTGCCAAATATGCAAATAGACTATTCTTAGTCAAATTTGAATCATTCTATCATACAACACAAAGGTTAAGAACAAAATAGACATCTAGTCTCTTACATTTTTTTTTTCATTTTAGAGCTAGTAAGCTAAGATAAAAACATTATATATAGTTCAATAGGGATAAGTTTATTGTACTATTCCATATGTACATTGTATAAGACATTAAATTTAATATGCAAATAGTATGCATGGATGGTAGATACTTCATCAAAATATATTTTTGACCATGTGGCAAAAAATCTCATAAAGTAATATTATATGACTATTGAATTAAGATACAACAATGTATATAGCTGCAATGAACATTTTAGAATATTTTTCCATACACACATGCTACAATATTCCACATTGATGTGCATGTAGGACATGCATGTTGAGCATACTTAGAAAAACATATTTCAAGAGAAAAAATATTAGATCATGTGGCCTAATATCAATAGACACCACATTGACACCTTTGATAATACAAGTCATACCAATGTTTCAATCAAAGCACTGCAATTGAAATTGAAAAACTCAATGTAGTTGTATGACACAAAACATTTTCTTCTAATATATTTGACCACATGGCAAAATATTGAAGGACACAAAACTTTAGAGAAAACCAATACCAACATTTGGATCAAAGTAATGTAATAGCAATTGATTGAAGCATTCTAGCTATACCATACAAGAAAATATTTCTTCCAACATTATCATGTACTTCATACTTGTACTTTAATACAGAAGCACAAACTTTTTGCAACCAATTTTAGGTACAATATGATGAAAATATTTCTAGAAATAAGGACTCTTAAACAATAAACACAAAACTGAGAGAAATAGGCTTGTAAGGCTTGCTTTAGATAGCACCACAAAATGAGAAAATATGTAGGAAATGTTATGTCATGAAATCATCCTCCAAAACACAAGTTCAACCTTACACCATAGTGTTCTCATTGACAAAAGTTAGAGATAGAGAGGTTCAAACACCTGAAGTAGCCTTCAACCTCTCTTTCATAATAATATTTGCTATGTCTTGGCTTGATTCATCCACACCCTCCGGCGGTAGGTCAAGAGCTAGAGCACCAATGGGAGGAACCTCTTAAGCACTTGTAGGTGGATTGGCGCTCTCATGGGCTCTCCAACATGCCGCTTCAATCTCTCTTTGCTCTTGACTATTGCACACCACTGCAATAGTCTTCATGTGATGTTCCAATGCGAGCGTTGATGCAACACCACATGAGAATATATCACATACAACCTCATGTGCATCATTGAATGCCTTGATTGTAGCCTTGATGACCTTCTTTTTCTTTCTAAATATGGCCTTTGCAATAGTTTGTTCTTCTTCAAGCTCTCCATCCTTTCCTTCTTTGTCAATGGCTTCAATGGATTCATTATCCAAAATGCATGGCTTGTTGGAATTTCCAACATATCGATCTAGATTGATGAAGCTTTTCTCCATGGTCACAAGTGTCAACACAACAAATGAATCCATGGCCCCAAAAGCAAGACTCTTGGCCATTGGTAGGAAGTCAACACTTCCAACTTGCATATGGTACTTGCATGAAAGATTCTCAAGGGCCTCCTCCATAGCTGCCATTTGTTTGCGGTTGAGAAATGACAACAAAATGAATTGTTTAGGCTCACATGTCATTTTTAACAATGTGAAGACCACCTTTCCAAACATGATAGAATCCCATGTCATGCCCCCAACTCCATGTGCCGCTTCTAGGACAACCACACCAATGGTAATAGGATCTTTATACACATTGTATATAAGATCGAATGCCTCAAGGTTGCACCCCACAATATATACTTGCCAAGATAAGCTAGTAGAAGAATGAAGAGGATCTTGCTTCTTCACAATAAGAAAGTTCACAATGTCTTTTGCACCATTTGGCAATGGTCTTGCATCAGCCCCACGTGTGAGCTTTTTTGACACCCAATCACTGCAAACACCTAAAATCTTTGTGTATACATCGTTGGTGATGTCGTATTCAGCAACAAGATCTTCCCAACTCTTCATCATACTATTGCTAGCATGAGTTGAGGCATTGAAGAGAGAAACTAGCTCCTCATGGAGCACCCTATCTTGCTTGATTTGCTTTGCCCTTGTCTCCATGTCAACTACATCCTCTTTGTCCCATTTGTTTCTAAGAAAGACGATGTTTCCATCATTAACTTCCTTTTGTAATGTGAGGATGTCCCCATCCTTTAGACCCATAAGGCAACGAAAAGTTGCGGGAGAAGGCTGCCTTCCCTTCTTTGTGGTGGTATCCTCTTGAGATGAAAGCTCCCCCTTTGAGTATCTCTTCATGAGGGTAATCCAACCATCAAATATCTCTTGTGTGCTCACTATCATATGACAATCACGTGATGCACACTTTTCTCCAATGTATTCTATAAATCTCTATCAAAAATAAAAATATGAAATGAGAAAGAAAACACCAAGCAACCTAAGGTTGTACATCATTACCTCCCATGGTACTCTTTGAGGACTACCCTTTGGAAGCCCTTGTTGAGGTTTTGGTGGAGACCCAAATGCTATCCATTGATACCTTACTTGTTGAAGTTGCTCAAGATAAGGACCATTCTTCATAACATTGTGGGATTCCATATTTGTCATCCTAGAAAGCTCAATGCACATTTCAGCAGAACAGTCCACCAAGATTCTTGCATTCCTTGTGGCATATAGATGTTTGGTTGCTAGGCATCGATGAGTGCTACTTAGGATATAGATCTTTGCCGCATGGATTGAGTGAAGACCTGATATGATCCAATAGGAGTAAGAATGTAGCTTATCCACTTCCCACCTCGTCACGATGCATGGGTCG
This sequence comes from Cibotium barometz, assembly GCF_041138505.1. Taxonomy (NCBI): domain Eukaryota; kingdom Viridiplantae; phylum Streptophyta; class Polypodiopsida; order Cyatheales; family Cibotiaceae; genus Cibotium; species Cibotium barometz. The sequence continues at coordinate 5,551,837 of NC_141051.1, read as the reverse complement.
CTTCACATCACTCTCCTCCAAAAAGGGCATGAGGTATGCTACTGTTGCTGGATTCATGGGATTCTTTACAAAAGATGATGTCAACTTTTGCACATAATCCCAACAAAGTGTTCTATAGGCATATAAAGGTGGTGCCTCATAGCATCTACCAACATCAATAGGAAACTATGTGGTTGAGCCAAATGGAAAGTATTTTTACCATCCTTTTTACCCTTCTTCTTAACCATGTCTGGAAAGTCAAAGGTTCTTTCAACACCCTTGACTTCAAGTGACACCAAAGGTGTTGCTTGGCTTACTTGTGCCTTTGAAGATTGGTTTGTGTTGTCTAGAGGAGTGTTAGGAGGTACACTCACACCAAGAGCCTGTGAGTTTGAAGCTATTGATTGTGCTTGTGCATCTTGAATCTTTGTCCTCTTCTTTGGTCGAACACCATGTTTTGTAGGAAAAAGAAGTTCACTATGCTTGATAGACTCAAATGTAGCTATTATGTCCTGTGTGCCTGATATCTCCTCTGGGAGGCTCCAACCCATTGCTCTCAAAGAGTATACTTCATCCTCTTTTATATGTGTAGATTGAAAAGATAAGGGATCCAGGTTGTATTCAATGTTCTTTCCCTTGATCTTTACTACAATACATGGGATCCCTTCCTTCCCAGCACATCCATCCATCAACCCCTCAATGATCCCAACTTGATCATATGTTGAATCCTCAAGCTTTGAAGCATATAAAAGGACATTGTTTGCCCTTTTTCCTTCTTTGTCATAAACATCCATAAACCAAATCCCCACTAACTCCATCAATGATTTGATTCTCCTTCCTTGCCGAAGTAGATTTCTTTGCCATTGAATAAACCTACATAAGTACAAAAAATAAGATATATTAGAAACAAATCTCAAGTTTTGACCACATGGCCAAAGCTTTACTCAATAGTGTTATGATTGCCATATGCATGCATAGGATTTGACCAATGTATGTCCAAATATCATCATAGAAAGGGTTTAAGTTAGAATTTAACCATATGGCAAGATATTGCATAGAAATATTAGGTTTTGACCACATGGCCAAAACTTTATTCAATAGTGTTATGATTATAATATGCATGCATAGGATTTGACCATATGGCAAAAACTTTTCTCTTTCTATTTTTACTCTGAGAAGGAATCTCTACCTACTAGCCTTGAGGCTTTTCCATATACAAGTGATCTTGATCCATATACAATTTCAGAACACAAAAAGAACCATCTTTGTAAGCTAGGTGCTCATAGATTTTAGCTATAATTTCATGCAACAATCAAACACAGCTGAGCATGGATTTTATCCATACTCTCATGCCACAATGAAAGGTTTATTTGTAATGCCAATTTTCATGTAGACATGGTCATAGGTTCATCATGGACCTATTATAGTGGAAGTGGCCAATTGATAATTCATATTCATGGGCTTTTGAAGAGATGTCTTCTATAGAATTTGACCATGTAGAAAAAACTTTGCTTTGTTTAGTTTTAATCTTAGAAGACACCTCTACTTGGCCAACTTCCTTGAGGCCTTTCAATATACAAGTGATCTTGTAATTAAGATGATTGAAAAAGAATTTTAGAATAGAAAAAGAACCATCTTAGTAACCTAGGTGTCCATGGATTTTAACCATGATTCCATGCAACAATCAAACATAGGTGCTCGTGGATTTTAGCCATACTATTATGCAACATTGAAAGAATACATGATTTTCTTACTTTTTTTCCATAATTTCAAATTTTGTTTGACATGAAATAGAGAGACAATGTGTTACATGTAACAATTGAGATACAAAGATTTGACCACAAGGAAAAAGCCTATGTGTCCCAAATGTTGAATGTAATAATTATAAGGTTGAATTTGACCATATGAACAAATCTTGTGACAATGGAGAGCACTAATGTTAGAGATCACTAATGGATATATAGAAGTGAGCATGGATTTTATCCATACTCTCATGCCACAATGTTTGGTTTTTTTGTAATACCAAATTTCATGTAGACATCGTCATAGATTCATCGTGGACATATTGTCATGAAAGTGGCCATTTGATAATTTATATTCTATGTGTAGCATGGGTTTTTGAAGGAGATGTCTTCTATAGAATTCGACCATATGGTAAAAACTTTGCTATGTTTGGTTTTACTCTTAGAAGACAGCTCTACTTGGCCAACTTCCTTAAATCCTTTCAACGTACAAGTGATCTTGGATATAAGATGATTAAAAAAAAATTAGAGCACAAAAAGAACCATCTTAATAACCTAGGTGTCCATGGATTTTAACCATAATTCCATGTAACAATCAAACATAGGTGTCCATGGATTTTACCCATATTATTATGTGACATTGAAAGTATGCATGATTTTCTTACTTTCATCCGATTTTAGTCTGATATGCAATAGAGACACAACATGTTACGTGTAATAGTTGAGGTACAAAGATTTGACCACAAGGCAATATCCTATGGCTATTTCAGAAAGAAGCTTTCATATTGACCATGGCTTTTGGCCACACAGTCACTTTTGTTTGAAGCATCATATAACCAGAAGTATATTTTTGTTACCTCTTTTGTAAGCACAAGTATATGTGTGTCTTGAAAAAGTCATTTCATGTGAAATGCATACATATACAGAGAATTATTCTACAATGTCCAATTAGTCTCTATTGTGCTACATGGATAGATCACTATTTTTTGCATAGCGAGTGATTACACATATGTGCAAGTAGTATATAGAAGTACGCTTATACAAGCAAGGTCAACGCAGCATACAAGAAGAATCAGCAAGACAGAAGCATTCTCAAGGGACAAGGTCGCATCTTTGCCATAACAAGAGTGTTGAAAAACCGATCAAGGTTAGTTTCATACTTGTTTTCTTATTTCTACATTGTTTGTTTTTTCAAGTAGGCTCTTAGTCAAGAAACATTCTCGATTTTAAGAAAACTGGGTGTGAAGTTAACCATATTTTTATTTTTATGTCATGAATGTACTATATGATCTCATTTATCTTACTAGGCTAATTATGATTAAGAAAGATTAATTATGTAATTAAGTATTATGAACCAAAAAATCAAGAAAACAAAGAACATGCATGAGGCAAAGAGCCTACCTTTAAATGGCTATGCATGAGGCAAAGAGCCTACCTTTAAATGGCTATGGTTACGATGCTTGCTGGCAAAGTTTTGATTAGCGTCAATATTGTGAATGGCTGTTGTTGTTGCGAAGCTTGCTGGAAAAGTCGCTTCTGATTAGCGTGTGAAGACAGAAATAAGAAGATGAAAAGAAGTAGATATGCAGATGAAACATACATGAAGGATCAAAATCTTGCTTAAGCACAACTAAATCTGTTGATTAGAGAGCTTAGGTGAGGCGTAATGCAGAGAAAACATCACAGAGAGAGCAAGAACAAAAACCAGGGTCGAAAGTGCGAGCAAGAAGAAGAGTACGTTTTTAGGAGAAGAGGGAAATCGTAGAGAGAGAAGATAGAAAGAGAGGGCCAAATTCAAATTCTTAGAAAAGGTTCACATCAGTAAAGGATATCTTCTTTAATGAAGCATATATTCTCAAGAATATATCACATTTAATGAAGAACATTTATAAAAAATGGACGTTTGACAATAAATGAAATTATTTAAAAAAATCACTTTTAGGTTCACATCATTAAAGGATATCTTCTTTAATGAAGCATATATTCTCAAGAATATATCACATTTAATGAGAACGTTTATAAAAAATGGACGTTTGATAATAAATGGAATTATCTTTAAAAAATCACTTTTATCAAAGTTCGTAATAAGAATTAAGCAATCGATTTTTTTTCATATCACACATAGGTCTTACCGTGGGGCCAGACACCGCCGCTGGGCCCCCCGTCCCCCACCGGCACCGGGGGGCGTTGCCCCCCGGACCCCCCACTGGGGGCGTTGCCCCCCAGCGGGGGCGCTGCCCCCCTGGGGACGTTGCCCCCAGACCCCCACCAAGGGTGCTGCCTTCCAGACCCCCATTAGGGATCATTGCCCATAGTAACTAGTGCCTCAAATGTCGTTTAGAGTTTCCAAGAAATCCACCACTATAGTGAACAATATTATAATATTATTATATTCCAAAATATACTATTATAATATAATAATATTTTATATTATGATAATAAGTTATATTATTAAATAGTATATTAAATAATAAATATTAAAATATTATGTTATTAAATATAATATTAATTTATTGATATATTTTTTTATAAGACAACATAGAAAGTAATAAGTTAGTTACATAGGATTACTCATTTTGCATCATTTATTGCTTTGCTAAAAGAGTTCCTATGTCTACATAAATATTTCAAGAGGTGTTGAGGCTATTCTAATATTAATGCCATATAAAATAAGGTTCATATCTTGCTATTCTATTTTCATCACACGACCTTTACTTTTCATTATATGGATAAATCTACTCTTTTCAAATCTACTTCTCATATTAGTTACTTCTTGATGTATATTACTGACAATGTGCACTACATTTAGGCCATAATACCAACTATTGGTATATGATTATTCAATTTTGCATCCAAAATTATTGCTTGTGCATGCACTAACATTTGTGCTTCCCAATATATTAATAACTATTCTACTTACCACGTGGACATAAACTTTACACCAACCAAATCTTATTCATACTATGCCTGCAATACATTAAACCTTGAGAGGATTTGACCATGCGGCTAAAACATTCTCTACACTAGCACACAATAAATTGTCTTCCTTGGAAAAGTTACATATGGCCTGTAAATATTTTAAGAACGATAAGCCTTGAGAGGATTCGACCATGTGGCTAAAACATTCTCTAAACTTGCACACCATAAATTGTCTTCCCATGGAAAAGTCACATATGATCTAAGTATATTTTAAGAATGATAATCCTTGAGAGGATTCAACCATGTGCCTAAAACATTCTCTACACTAGTTCACAATAAATTGTCTTCCATGAAAAAGTAACATATGATCTATAGATATTATAAGAATGATAAGCCTTGAGAGGATCGAACCATGTAGCTAAAACATTCTCTACACTAGCACATAATAAAGTGTCCTCTGCAAAAAAGTAACATATGATCTACATATGTTTTAAGAATGATAATCCTTGAGAGGATTCAACCATGTGGCTAAAACATTCTTTACACTAGCACACAATATACTGTCTTCCATGGAAAAGTAACATATGATTTGTACATATTATAAGAACAATAAGCTTTGATAAAACATTCTTTACACTAGCACACAATATACTGTCTTCCATGGAAAAGTAACATATGATTTGTACATATTATAAGAACAATAAGCTTTGATAGGATTTGATCATGTGGCTAAAACATTCTCTACACTAGCACACAATAAATTGTCTTCCCATGGAAAAGTAATAGATGATCTACCCATGTCTTAACAATGATAAGCCGTGCGAGAATTTGTCCATGTGGCTAAAACATTATGTAGACCATCACACACACCATGAATACTTTTTATACTAAAGTAAGATATGATGTGCATATATACTAAAGTAAGATATGATGTGCATATATTATAGGCTATTGAAGTTTTGGCCATATGGTCAAAGCATCCATTTCAACTAAGCAATGATGACTACATAGACCTTTTTTATCTAGTAACTCAAGTAATCTAGATCAAGGATATACTACCATGTTCATTAAGAAAACAAGTTTTGGCCATGTGGTCAAATTTATTCTCTCTCTTATGATGTTGGAAAATGGAATACTGCACTGATTTTGCAATGTATACTTCAGCTTGTCATCTATTAATGCATGTTTTCATTATCAATGCTATGTGATTACTTGATGAATATAAGATCACTCAATCTCTTATGATTAAATGTCTTATGATGAATATAAGATCACTCAATCTCTTATGATTAAATGTCTTATGATGAATATAAGATCACTCAATCGCTTATGATTAAATCTCAAATTTTTTCACTTACTCAGGCAAAATGGACCAAGACTTTCATTGTGGGGATCGTGTCAATTTGATGATGGATCGAGATGTTGTTGCACTTGGAACAGTATGTGCAATACGTCCAACTGACACATGCCATGGGCAAGTCCTTGGAGATGGATTTTTGTCAGTTTCTATCGACAACTGCCTAAATGATGTAGCTTGCTTGCCATTTCCAAACAACAATGCAACAAAGGTCATTCAGGCAGTGGGTAGTTTTGTAAAGTGGGAAAAGAAAGATGTGGTGGTTGTTACAGGTGCCGTCATGATTGTTGATGATGATCATGCGATGCCACCTTCTAATGATTTTAATGCTGTTGGAGATGAGGACACTCCAAGTATCCGTGAAAGTTGGAAAGAGCGTAAAGTGATGCTCTAGACAGAAGGCAATGAGAAGTACGTTGGAACAGGGATTATTCTCTTAACATTTCCATATGATGTGATGAACTTTGATCTATTAGGAGAAGAAGATGTGGGTTTAGTGGTAGATCAGATCCTTGATCCAACTACAGGGACAGACACATGTGACATGCTTCAGTGCGTCAATTTGGTTAGGTGGCCTATCAAACAGGTCACCTTTGATGATGGTACACCACTGCTACATGAACAGGAAACACAAGCTTTCACATCTCCAAATGAGAGCATAAAAGATGTGTGTGAGGAAACTGAGGACTTGATTTCAGGTTCAAAATCCATTTTCTTACAGAAGAGATCATATTGTATGATCAATAGAAGGCCTAGAATTCTTGCTCTCAAAGCTTCGAACTTGAGAACCTCAATGGAATCAGTTTTACTTGTTGCTACAATTGATTGTTGTCCTGCAAAGTGTTGTCAATATGCTGATAGAGATGCAATACACCAATTGCAGAGGCACTTCTGAGGGTTACGTTTGGAAGAACGTACCAACTATGTTTATGATGTTTTGGAGTCATCATGCTGCATTGACAATATGGGTACACGAAAATACAATTTTATATTCAATGGGAAAGTTGTATGCGGTAGGGCATGGTATGGGATGCATGGCATCCCCAAAACATCTTTCTATAGGTATAGGTTGCATTTTGAGAATGGTGTAAGGAGGGCAATGCATGGCAATAAAGGAGCAATTAGAGCAACTTGGGATCACACACAAATGGGCAGGGCAATCTTGAGAGACTTTATTGAGAAGAATGCAGAGCAAATGCCACATAAAAGTAGAACCATGCAGGATGGTTCCAGAGAGACACAATTGGTCATCCCAGATGTTTATAAGCAAATAGACATATGGGGAGAAGTGAATGCCACATTAGATGCTATTGGATGTAAGCAAATGTCTTTGTCCACATTCAATCGAATTTGGAATACAGAGTTCAAGCATGTCACCTTAGCAAAGACAAGCGAGTTCTCCAAATGTAGTGTTTGCTCGGAGATCAAAGAACAACTTGCAGCAACCAAATGCCTTGAAGAACGCAACATACTATTGAGGAAGCGTCGAAGTCACATGCTGCAACAACAAAGTTGTCAAAACATATACAATGGATGGCATCTAGCATCAGTGCTAAATCCTGAAAAGAACTTGTGCATCATACATGACAAGATGGACCAACAAAAGACAGCTATCTCGAGGTTGAGAGTTTGATCAAAAGAGATAGATAGATCCACTCAACTACCAGTTTCCTTGACAAGCATGATCACACATGGGCATGGGGAAGGAAGATATGGGCACTTTGCGATTGATCTTTGGCCCCATGATCCTAACTTCACAGTTGCCTCATTGTCTCTGTGTTTCAAGAACTTGGAGCGACTTGACAGGCATGAAGCTGGTGATCTACAACTAGATGGAATGCCAAGATCAAGCTCTTTGTTGTTGCTAACTGCTTTAAACTCAAGGAAAGCACTAGACTACCATCAACAAGGTTCTCATACTACTACACAAATGGAGGACATAATACTACAGGATGGACAACAAGGTTTTAGATGACTACCAGAGAACTTGTTGCTACAGCTAGATAATTGTGGATCAGAAAACAAAAACCATTATCTCTTTGCATATTTATCATTGCTTGTGGCACGAGGGACCTTCAAGATGATCCAAGTTGGGTTTCTCATGGTGGGTCACACACATGAAGACATTGATGCAATGTTCAGCAAGTTCTCAGAGAAGCTTAGAACAAGCATGACATTCACTTTTCCTCACCTTATGCGGCATTTTCAATTGTGCCAGTCAACAAGGCCTTCTCCTTTTTTGTTGACACATGTACCAGACTTCAAGAGTTGCATTGAAGGATACTTATGTGACTCCAAGGATGCACTTGTTGGTCACTCAAAACCACTTCACTTTTGTTTCTACATGCAAGGGGATACACCTCTAATGCAATACAAGATCCATCCTAAGTCAGTAGAATGGTTTCCAAGAGAAGGTGGTATTGAACTATGGAAAAGAGACTCAACAACAGGAAAGCCTACCCTTCCAAAGGGTCTTCCAACCTTGCTACCCATGTCTGAGTATATTAAAGATCATCAAGAGGTGGTAAGTGGAATCAAAGACTATCTCAAGTATTGGGAAAGATGGTCAAGTGTACAAGGTCCTGAAGTGCAGTACACAAAGTTCATAACACCAGTGATTGATTATTGGAAAACCATGCTTGATGCACTTCAAGCTCCAAATGTCCAAGAAGCAAGAGTATTCATGGACTTTTGGCCAAGGACACAAGGTGATACATTATTTCAAGACATAGATGATGTGGATGACTTTCTTGGCTTGGAGGAGTTGAATGACCACTACTGTGGTCCTCTCAACAAGCGACCAAAAGATGCATTTCAACCAATGATAGGTGTCAAGAAAGACGACTTTGTACTTGTTCGACCTTCAGATCCAATATATCCAGTATTCATAGCATAGCGGAGGCTACACTCCAACCCACACACATTGTCAATCCGTGAATGCAACCCGGTTAGCGCATAGAGGCTATCCCGAATGGGAGAAGATTAGTTAACCACACACTAATGACTTCCAATCCTACTCAATCCTTCTTCAACAATCAAGAAATCAATCATTGATTCCTTCTAAATCTAACATAATCAACGCATCAAGATTAGGCTACACTTAAGCACAAAAATGCAACTTATGCAAAGAATCTAACATGCAAAGAGCTATCACACAAGCCTCAACTACACATCATTTCATGCACAAGCTTCATCACATGCACTCTACAATTCACAAATCAGATTTTAGCATCAAAACATCATTAAGAAATCTAGATTAGCAAGTGTGTAGACCACAACCTCAAATCATTGAATACATAGAGAATAGAGAGTACAAGATTGAAGCAAGAATGGAGATGGAGAGCCTTGGGAGAGCACACGAGAAGGAGCTATGGAGCAAGCTCTCTCTATGAGCCTCTCAACCAAATGACCAAAGAGTGTCCTATCTAGCTCTCAAATGAGCCACTTTTTCTATGGGAGAAAAGTGCCCTGGCTTGTCGATCTTATTGTGGAGTCGCTGAGCTTACCCTTGCGCTGGTGGTGGATCCGTATCCACTTCTGCTGGAAAGATGGTGTCAATTTCCTCAGGATGCAGAGACAACCCCTCACAAAAACCGGCCTCTGGAGAAGGTGGTAGAGGAAGGAGTGCTTCCTCACTAAAATATGGCATTGGTTCTATGGGAAGGTTAAGCAGACAATTTCGATTTTGGAACTGTGCAATATAGGTACTCATATTGATCCAATATTGACATGTTGAGGCTTGGGGAAGGAGGGCTTGCAAGATCGGTGGTTGCAAGTCATTTAAACTTGCATCCCTCCATTGTTGTGCTTGAACCTCCTCAGGTAATCTACGTTGATTTTGCCCTCTCTCTGGTATTCTCACATTAAGAAGATTATGGCGTTGGGGTGTAATTTCCACAATTTGTTTCATTAAGCCCGTGCCATATCATCTAAAGTAAGAGCGGCATATCCAACAAATATGTGAAGCTTCTCCTAATACGAGTCGTGCACACTCTTGACAATGTGGAAATGGGTGATGCTGTTGATAGAATAACGTGACAAAGTGATGCCCACAGCAATTTTCACCTAAGGGAGCATAGAAGTACCTAGAATGAGTTTGAAACGGAGGAGCACTATAACCCCCGCGATGATCAGGTCGAGTACTATAAGGGTCAATGCATGGTGGACATGTATCTCGCCAAATATCCATCAGGAGTTATCTGGACGTAGAACAAAGAAATTTAGAACACTCATATCCATCATTACAATTCCAATCAAAAACAAGATTATCTCAAAAAGAGCACAATCCTCTAAAGGCATAAGGAATCACATTATTCAAACATTGATTTACCAAAGAGCTTCAATTGTAGTGTTAATGCCTTATCTTTGGTTTTAGGTAATCCTTTTTAAGAGGCGGGAATTTTAGAAATTGTCTTGGAATTTGAGCAAGATAAGAGGATTTAAGTATTGAAATGCTAGAATCTATGCTCAAATGAGACTCATTTGGACTTGTCTTAGGTACACAAGTTGATGGTGGAATTGTGTAACAAGGAGAAATTGGGACAACCGGTGTTTCAATACATGTTTTAGGAAGATCAACACAAGTAGATTTGTAGGTGCTATCACAGCCACCTATCCTATCTTGAAGAGTTTGTGTTGAGTTCTTTTGCACCCACTGATATGGAAAATCAAGGGTGGCTTTTGGAATCTTTTTGAAACACCCTTTTACCCCTAGCAAAGCATGGCATTTTGGAAGCCAAACTGCTATTGCACCCTCATAATAGCCTTGTGCTTTAAGAACATGTTTTGGGACCCATCGAGTAACAATCCGAGGTTTAGGCTTGGAAATGATGTGCTTTTTAGGAGGCTTAGCAACTGGACTAGATGGTACAAGTTTGTACGCATCTTTGGGTAGCCAAATTGATAATTCCTTCTTGCCCGGTCTTCTTTGAGCAGCAACTAGAGTAGTTGGAACATGCCAGCCATGGCCCTCACTTGAGTACTCATCAATTATCCACATCATTTGTTTTGGAGCTTCAAGAGCAGATTTTGAGAGTGGGTTGTGTAAGGTAGAAACATTACCCTTTTGACACGATACAACTCGTGGAGTAGCAGATCCCAAGATGCAATCCGAATCAATTTGCAACTTGTATTGTCTATTCTTCCAATCTAATGAGCAATTGGTAGCAGTTAACCATGATCTACCGAGAACAGCCTCTACTACTGCCTTGGACTTACTTGCCACATAAAAGGGCACTGACATCTGGTGATCCTGAATGGACATCATAATGACACATTTTCCCTCTATAGGGTTATCTTCACCTGTGAGAAGCTTCGTAAGTCAACAGGAATGTGTACAAGTGTTGGTTGACCCAAGGCTATCCATGTGTCAAACGAGAGAACATTATAATCTGCACCAGAGTCAATTAAGGCAGAGACAAAGTAGGTAGTCTCATGAAGATGAAGGCACACTTGAATATTGAATGGATTGACATATGGTTCATCGGTAGCCAACTGTAAGGCCATCATAGAAGCTTTGCGATGCTCCTTGGCTTTTGCAACTCTAGCTTTAGCCTCTTATTGCGCCTGACGTTTAAGTAGGTCAAGTGCTTTCTTCCGTGTTTGTGCAGCATGCATCTGTTGAAGCATGGCTTCAGTTAATGGTTCATTGTATTTCTTGAGACGACTTCCATTAATGAAGTTAGGCATTTGCTCACCTTCTAGTGTCTCTAAATGCACTGCACCACTTGGAGTAAGTGTTTGGGACATCATAGCATAGCGGAGGCTACACTCCAACCCACACACTTGTCAATCTGTGAATGCAACCTGGTTAGCGCATAGAGGCTATCCCGAATGGGAGAAGATGAGTTAACCACATACTAATGACTTCTAGTCCTACTCAATCCTTCTCAACAATCAAGCAATCAATCTTACATAATCAAAGCATCAAGATTAGACTACACTTAAGCACACAAATGCAACTTATGCAAGGAACCTAATATGCAAAGAGCTATCACACAAGCCTCAACTACACATTATTTCAAGCACAAGCTTCATCACAAGCACTCTACAACTCACAAATCAAAACATCATTAAGAAATCTAGATTAGTAAGAGTGTAGACCAAAACCTCATATCATTGAAAATGTAAAGAATAGAAAGTACAAGATTGAAGCATGAATGGAGATGGAGAGCCTTGGGAGAGCACTTGAGAAGGAGCTATGGAGCAAGCTCTCTCTATGAGTCTCTCAACCAAATGACCAAAGAGTCCCCCCTAGCTCTCAAATGGGCCACCTTTTATAAAAAAATTCTAGAACTCCCACAAGTTCCCATGTGGGATTATTGTCAAGCCCTCTCCCACATTCATCTACAACTTTGAACTCTTTTCAAGAGCCCTAAGTGTCTTTTTTGTTGCATCCTTGTATTGATCTTCATTCGTCATGCAACACTCCCCCCTTCCTATTTTGCGCACGTCCTCGAGTGCGGTAGTAGCAAGAGCTGCAACAAAAAACAATGGATACAAGGAAAGTCTCTTATTGAAAAAAAGAAAAGAAAAGAAAAACCAGCAATGATAATTTCACACGTGAGCATACAAGTGCAAGGCTGATTAAAGTTTTAATGAGTCCTAAAATAGGTGAGTAAAGACTAGTCAAAGTGAGACTTAAGTGGTAGATAGTGCTATGCAAAGGCAAGTGTGCTTTGTACACCGCCGGTTATGACCGCAGTCTCAATGTCCTACAAGTATGTAAGTTATTCCTAAGTGGCAAACCTACTCCTAAATATGAGCAAAGGTGATTGGAACTCTTTTTTTTTTCTTTTTTTCTTCGTTTTTTTTTTCTTTGATGTGTGTGTAGAAGGTGATAAAGATTAAGGTTCCATCCCAAAGAGACACAAGCAATGGCCAAGAGACCTCCGCCAAGAGAATCTAAAGACCGCTAAGTATCTCAAGGGCGACAGACCTTTTTTCTTTCTTTTATGACCTAAGGAGTACCCCATGAAGATGAGGGCATCAGCCTCGAGGGCCCATAGTGTACCCCAGAGTCCTACCAACATCTATCAAGGCGATAGATTCCTCAAAGGTCTTTTTCTGAAGCTTTTAGACACCAGTGTTCACCCCATGGAAACCAAGGCATCGGCCCCAAGGTGCTAAGACAACCCCAGGTCCTACCAAGCATTCCACATGGCTGTAGACACATCATGTCTCAATTTACTTTGTATATATATGTTTTTTTAGGGTATAATTTTTTTATAAATTTTTATTACTCCTAGCACCTAGCTCATATCTAAGAGGTAGCTACCACTAGGGATAACTAATATACCTTGAAAGCATAAGAACTTGGCATATTCCCTTGGTATATATCCTACACTGTCTTTAGATAGAAATATCTTTTCCTAAGTCTTCTAAGACTCTAGAATTCACTCACCATATTTTAACAACTAATCAAAAACTTCAAGCAGCCAACATTGTGTGAACATGCAAACCATATATTCGAAAGATAAGAGCACATAAAGAAATAAAAATTAAGATTTGAATACACCTGTTGTAGTGCCCTGTTGATGTTGTTCGTTTGCATTGATGCATTGCTGATTTTGTGCAGATTGCTCCTCCTTGATCTTTGTAAGCGTAGCATGTCTCCCCCCTTCCTAATTTGTTTGCACGATAGGTGGACTATTGGGGCGTGTTTGATGCTCTTGTTTTTTACGGAGATTTTTGCAAAATTTTTATTAACAAACATGAAAAGAAAAGAAAAAAATAAAATTTGCCATTGGTGCCAAACACCGAATATAGCCGAGGGGAAAAACCCAATGGGAGAAAAGTGCCCTGGCTTGTCGATCTTATTATGGAGTCGTTGAACTTACCCTTGCGCTGGTGGTGGATTCGTGTCCTCGTCTGCTGGAAAGATGGTATCAATTTCCTCAGGATGCAGAGACAACCCCTCACAAAAACCGGCCGCTGGAGAAGGTGGTAGAGGAAGGAGTGCTTCCTCACTAAAGTATGGCATTGGTTCTATGGGAAGGTTAATCAGACAGTTTCGATTTTGGAACTGCGCAATATAGGTACTCATATTTATCCAATATTGACATGTTGAGGCTTGGGGAAGGAGGGCTTGCAAGATCGGTGGTTGCAAGTCATTTAGGCTTGTATCCCTCCATTGTTGTGCTTGAACCTCCTCAGGTAATCTACGTTGATTTGGTCCTCTCTCTGGTATTCTCACATTAAGAAGATTATGGCGTTGGGGTGTAACTCCCACAATTTGCTTCATTAAGCCCGTGCCATATCGTCTAAAGTAAGAGCGGCATATCCAACAAATATGTGAAGCTTCTTCTAATACAAGCCGTGCACACTCTTGACAATGTGGAAATGGGTGATGCTGTTGATAGAATAATGTGACAAAGTGATGCCCACAGCAATTTTCACCTAAGGGAGCATAGAAGTACCTAGAATGTGTTTGAAACGGAGGAGCACTATAACCCCCGCGATGATCTGGTCGAGTACTATCAAGGTCAATGCATGGTGGACATGTATCTCGCCAAATATCCATCAGGAGTTATCTGGACGTAGAACAATGAAATTTAGAACACTCATATCCATCATGACAATTCCAATCAAAAATAAGATTATCTCAAAGAAAACACATCTTCTAAAGGCATAAGGAACTACATTATTTAAACATTGATTTACCAAAGAGCTTTAATTGTAGTGTTAATGCCTTATCGTTAGTTTTTGGTATATCCTTTTTAAGAGGTGGAAACTTTAGCAATTGTCTTGGAATTTGAGCAAGATAAGAGGTTTTAGGCATTGAAATGCTAGAATCTATGCTCAAATGAGACTCATTTGGACATGTCGTAGGTACACAAGTTGATGGTTGAATTGTGTAACAAGGAGAAATCGGGACAATCGGTGTTTCAATACATGTTTTAGGAAGATCAACACAAGTAGTTTTGTAGGTGCTATCACAGCCACCTTTCCTTTCTTGAAGAGTTTGTGTTGATTTCTTTTGCACCCACTGATATGGAAAATCAAGGGTGGCTTTTGGAATCTTTCTGAAACACTCTTTTACCCCTGCCAAAGCATGGCATTTTGGAAGCCAAATTGCTGTTGCACCCTCATAATAGCCTTGTGCTTTAAGAACATGTTTTGGGACCCATCGAGTAACAATCCGAGGTTTAGGCTTGGAAATGATGTGCTTCTTAGGAGGCTTAGCAACTGGACTAGATGGTACAAGTTTGTACGCATCTTTGGGTAGCCACATTGATAATTCCTTCTTACCTGGCCTTCTTTGAGCAGCAACTAGAGTAGTTGGAACATGCCAGCCATGGCCCTCACTTGAGTACTCATCAATTATCCACATCATTTGTTTTGGAGCTTCAAGAGCGGATTTTGATTGTGGGTTGGGTAAGGTAGAAACATTACCCCTTTGACACGATAAAGCTCGTGGAGTAGCAGATCCCAAGATGCAATCAGAATCAATTTGCAACTTGTATTGTCTATTCTTCCAATCTAATGAGCAATTGGTAGCACTTAACCACGATCTTCCGAGAACAACCTCTACTACTGCCTTGGACTTACGTGCCACATAAAAGGGCACTGACATCTGGTGATCCTGAATGGTCATCATAATGACACATTTTTCCTCTATAGGGTTATCTTCTCCTGAGAAGCTTCGTAGGTCCACAGGAATTTGCACAAGTGGTGGTTGACCCAAGGCTTTCCAGGTGTCAAACGAGAGAACATTATAATCTGCACCAGAGTCAATTAAGGCAGAGACAAAGTAGGTAGTCTCATGAAGATGAAGGCCCACTTGAATATTGAATGGTTCGACATATGGCTCATCAGTAGCAACCTGTATGGCCAACATAGAAGCTTTGCGACGCTCCTTGGCTTTTGCAACTCTAGCTTTAGCCTCCTCTTGAGCCTGACATTTAAGTAGGTCAAGTGATTCTTTCCGTGTTTGTGCAGCATGCATCTGTTGAAGCATGGCTTCAGTTAATGGTTCATTGTATTTCTTGAGACGACTTCCATTAATGAAGTTAGGCATTTGCTCACCTTCTAGTGTCTCTAAACGCACTGCACCACTTGGGGTAAGCTCATTAATCACAAACGGTCCTAGGCCACGTTTTTTGAGCTTTCTCTTATGCTTCTTAAGTGTGTACAAGAGCACCAGGTCTCCTTTTTTGAATCGGCCAGTTGTTACATTTCTATCATACCATTGCTTTTGTCTCCTCTTCTCGGCATACATCCCCATTACCGCCAATAAGCGGGTCTCATCAAGCTTTTCCAATTCGTCAACGCGTTGTGAAAGCTCATGACCAGTCCAATCCAATTGTTTAGCTACTCGTAGAGTAGGTACAAGAAATTCAATGGGAAGAATTACATCCAGCCCAAAAGCAAGTTCAAATGGTGTTGTGCCCACAGATGTTTTATAGGCTGTCCTATATGCCCAGAGAACTGAGTGCAACTTTTGCTCGCAATCAGTGCTGTGTCCCTCAACAATCTTTGTGAGTGCTGTGCAGAGAATCTTGTTAGTACTCTCGGCTTGTCCATTGGTCTGGGGATGATAGGGTGCAGAACGCTTGTGAATTATCATAAATTCTTGAAGCAAAAATTCTATGACTTCATTTACAAAGTGTACACCTTGATCACTAATGATCTCAATTGGTAAGCCATAGCGTGTAAACACGTACTCATACAAGAACTTGGCTGTGGTTCTGGCATCATTTTTGACTGTTGCCTTTGCCTCAACCCATTTGGTCAAATAGTCGGTTGCGACTATAATATATTCTGCATGCGTGTTACGAGCTGGAGGTTTAATGGGACCGACAAAATCAATACCCCATTTTGCAAAGGCACGTGTGCTTAACATAGGCCGCAATGGCATATTGTCCTTTGTGATGGGAAGTTTGGTCCTTTGACAATCGTCACAACGTTTCACATATTCTTCGGCATACATTTGTAAGGTTGGCCACCAAAGCCCAGACCACCTAATCAACTTAGCTGTGGTATTGCCAGAAAAGTGTCCACCCCCAACACCTGCATGTGCATGAGTTAAGATTTTCAGATAGTCAGCTTCACATACACACATGCGTAAGTTACCATCCTTGCCCCTCTTGTAGAGTTGGCCCTCTATCAGCATATAGTTTGCCGCTTCAATTTTAATAGCCTACTTTCGATGTTTAGGAATTGTTTGATCCAAATGACCATGCTGAAGATAGTCCACAATATACTTACTCCAACTTGGTGTAGTTGAAATTTGGAATAATGTGACATTATGAATTGGCTTCTGAATTTTACATGAAGCACAGTTACGAACAAATGTTTCAGCATCTGCATGCATGGTAGGCCACCATTGCCCATCTTGAGATATACGTCGCACACAAGTAGTAGCTGTGCATGGATTCCATCGATACCCGCATGTGCCCATTCCAAGATCTCCTCATATTGGTCGGGGTTAGGTATAAGCCTCAACACTCCATCATTACCCTGACGATATAATCTCCCTGAGATTAGCTTGAATGGTCGCCATAGGTCCACATTAGGACCCGCTAGTTGTATTTGCCCACTTGTCAAAATTTCTAAAATGGATTCAGACCATCTAGGAGCTGTCTCTACAAGGAAAAGTGTTGAATCTAACATATCATCATCCACACCCACAGGAGCTTCGCTAGAGGTGATTCGAGACAAATGATCTGCCCTTAGATGAGTTGTTCCTTTTTGAACTGCAACTTCAAAATCAAACTCAAGAAGGATGATAAACCACCTTACTATCCTTCCAGTTGCACAAGGTTTATTCACCAAATATAGCAATGCTTGATGGTCCACAAAAAATATGAATTTGTTTGCCAAAAGGTAATGGCAAAACTTTTTCACTGCATATATCATGGACAATTCTTCTCTTTCTGTTGTGGTGTAATTCCTCTCAGCATTGTTCAACTGTCGACTAGCATATGAGATTGGGAAATCCTTATTGTGTTCTCCCGATTGAGCCAAAATACATCCAATTGCAAAGTTGGAAGCATCAATGTGGACATGAAAGATTTGGTTCCAATCTGGTGCCTGTAAAATGGGTGCAGTCACTAATGCTTGCTTCAACTTTTCAAAGGATTCCTCACACTCATCCATCCAATTAAACTTTACAAGAAGAGCATATAACGGTCTGGCTAGGACAGCATACATGTACTACGATAATAGCCACAATGTCCCATGAATGTTTGTACCCCTTTAGGGTTGATAGGCCGAGGTAATGAGACAATGACATCAATTTTATCCATATCTGTTGAAATCCCATTGCGAGAAACAATATGGCCCAAAATTTTCCCTTATCTTACCATGAATTTGCACTTGTCAGGATTCAAGCATATACGATAAAGTTGACACTTTTGAAACACAAGTCTCAGGTGTTCTATATGATCATCACGCTCTTGTGAGTGAACACATAAATCATCCATGAAAATCTCAAGAAATTGCCTAAGGTACTCCTTGAATACATGACTCATTAACCGCTGAAAGGTTGCTGGTGCATTTGTTAGACCAAATGGCATAACACGATAGGCAAAGATGCCATCTTCAGTAGCAAAGGCTGTCTTGTGTTGATCCTTTGGATCAATTGACACTTGGTTGTACCCGGAGAATCCATCCAAGAAACTATATGCCTTTTTCCCTGCAACTCGTTCCAGAACATGATCCGTGATTGGAAGTGGGTAATGATCACGCACAGTAGCTGCATTTACCTTCTTGAGGTTTACACATACTCGAAGTTTTCCATTTTTCTTGGGCACCACTACAATAGGGGAGACCCATTCACAGTGTGTTCAATCTCATAGATAAATTCTGCCTCTAAGAGCTTGTCTATTTCTTCCTTTATCTTCCGTGCGAAGTTTTCATTGTAAGTATAAGGACGTTGCTTGGAGGGTTTTGCATCCTCTTGCAATGGAATTGTATGCTCACATATGCTTGGATCAACTCCTTTGAGGTCTTTATAACTCCAAGCAAAAACATCGCGATACTCCTTTATTGTTTGTATTAATAACTTCTCCTCATCTAAGTACAAGTCTGTGGCAATCCACACATAGCGAGGCTCTTCTCCTGGCTTAGCAATATCAATCTTTTTTGCATCTTCTGGACCATCGTATGAAATCCCTGGCACGCTTGGTTTTTGACGCATGGGCTGTTGAAGAACAATCTTCCAATCTTGAAGAGTGTACTGTGTGAAATTGGGAGGAACATTGAGACCTTGTTCTTGTCCACTTGAGTCTTCACTCATTGAAGACCATGCGGTTTTGAGCTCTCCTTTGCTATCTTGCATCGGATTTTTTTGTTCAACCGTTGTCTTTGCACTTCCCACACTCTTTTTTGAATCGGTTTTAGACTTGAGTTTTGGTTTTTGTTTCTTCGTTTTTTTACGATTTTTGTTAACAGTTGTTAGCTTTTCCCCTGCTTGGAATCCATCTGATTGTTTGACTTGGTCTTTGATACTATCTTGTGCTTGGACATAGTATAGATATCCGTTCTTTCCTGAGAAGTGAGGTGGTGGTCGAGAGTTTTCACTCTTAGACTCCTCCTTTTCTTTTTGTAGTCTCTCACATTGTTCACGCTCATCTTGTCTACGGATTCTTTTATGGCTCTTACAGCATTTACGTTTAGGTCGGCTTCTAGGGATCTCTACCTGAACCTCCCTTCCTCTCAAGAGTAGGCGTGCCTTTCCTAACTCTTCCTCAGGGATTGTCACATCATTATTAAAATCAGAGTCCCATCCATCTTCCTTATCAGCATCATTAGCAGATTCGAGTGTCAAATCCTCCACTGAGACTTCCTCGACATGCAGAGCTGTTGTGGATGTATCTCTATAGTACAAATCATCTAGAAGGGCACGTGGTTGTACCATTCGTATAGGAATAATATCATATCCATCTGAGTCACAAAATTGAATTGGCTTCGGTAAAGCACATGTCGATAATGTTGCAAGGACATGACTCCATTCTAATGGATCAATTAAATGCTCAGGGAAGGGTTGTGGAATGTATGCCTCATCTCGATTACCCTTAAGTCTCTCAGTGTTGAAATCCCTACATGAGGCTCCACACATCCATAGATCTTCTCTTCCGTCTGACAATGTAACTCTTGAGCCCTCAGATGAAGCAGAATCAAACTCATCTATTGGAGACTTTGTTACATCACGATATGAGTGATTCCTTAGGTTGACCCTTGTGATGACAGAATCATGTCGGAGGTACAAATAATTGTATCCCCAATCTTGAATCATTTGAAATTGTCGCATGTATGGTCTACCCAATATCACTTCATAGTTTGGATGTTTTCCAAAATCCACTACTGCAAAGGTGTGCTCATATTCAATCCCACATGTGGTGACCAATATGTTCTCAAGCAGCCCAAGGGGATGTTCTAAGCTTCCATCGGCTAGCTGCAAGCGCATCCTTGTACTCCTAATAGCTGGTTTGCCCCATTTTTCCCAAATGGACCTTGTCACAATGCCCACTCCTGCGCCACTATCAAGTATTGCAGTTGAAGATACTTTTTGCACTTCTAATGGGAGGGTAGCATTTCCCTGATCGTCCTCACAAAATTTTCCTACTTTGTTGATAGGAACTGGCATTACATGCTTTGTTTCAGGGTGTATAGTACACTCATGGTGACCCTTTTGTAGCAATACCTGCTCTGACAAACATGTGGCAATATCATTCCACAACTCAGGTCGAATTTTTATCAAATCGAGCAAAGGTAAGGTACAAGCCACTGGTGCTGACAAAATAGCTTGCACCATACTTATATCTTTCTCCTTTGTCAACCTTTTATGCATGGAGGGTATCCTCAAGGTTTGAGAACAGTTCTCATATTCTCCCAGATATGATGGTAAGGTTTTCATTGTATGCTTACTTCTAGGAGAAACAATTGTTTGAACTTCCTCCTGGATGCTTGGGTGTCTAAATTTGTTTTCCGTGCCCCTGGTAAAATCCACCTCAGAGAATGGAGGCGAACTAATAGAAGACATGTTCTCATGAACTTTCTCATGAACTGCGGCCCACATCTCATTTGCCATGTCCTCATTAGCGTCAATAACTTCATCAATGCATGGGTGGACAAGGCTAGGTGGTGGCAGATTACCCCCTTTCAATCGGGTGTCAATTGGTGCAGACCTTTCGCTATGGGGTTGTGAAAGGAGCTCACTTTTCATTTCCCGACTTGATGACACTTCTGGTATGGTTTCTAATGTTGGCTTAAGAGAGGTTGGGCCCCGAGGAATAGGTGGTGGTGGTCCCTCAAGTATTGACTGAGCTTCCCTAATGAGTTGCTGATGTACAGCTAGATTGATCTTCTCCTCACGAGGGTTTGGGTATTCTTGAAGCTTCTTGGGTAGCTCAGATAAAGCTGCAATGCGACTTCTATGAGCATCAATGATGGCCTCTAGAGTCTCATTCACTTTATCCACAAAAACAGAACCTCCAGAACTATCCTCAGTCGTACTAGCCTCATTTTGTTTAGCACTATGAGGTTGATGTTCCTCATGCACTTCTTGGGAAGTAAAAGTTTTATCCCTCATGTTTTGTTTAGAGGCTTCTTGAGAACTAGTGGATGCACTTTTAGTTTGCTTGTTTCGGTTCTTCTTCCTCCTAGTGGTTTTTTTTCTATTGGACTGTAGGGTCTTGTCCACTAGATTTGTTTTTGCATCCCTAGTTCGAGGTGTCTCATCAGTTTGTATTTCGGCATTTCGTGTCTGTGATCTAGTCATGACTCTAAGTGGCACGACATCCTCATTCTCAGATGAAGGTGGTGATGGAACTGCCCCTACAAGGTTGAGTGAGACCTTTGGTTGAGAGGTGCCTTCCTCATGTGGTTTGAGCAGACAGTCTTTTGGGAAGTGTTCTACACAACACCCTAGACAATATCTTTCAATTGGTGGAAACTATTGTACTGTTGTATTGGACCGAGATGCTTGCCTTGAGCGATGTGGACAATCACGAGCCCAATGGGGTTCTTCGCACTCATAACAGGGGCCCATTGGTTTGGCCTCTACTTTCCTTGGCTGCCATTGACCTGAGGGGCCTGGAGTCCTAGGTTGGTAGCCGCCTAGCAACATTAAAGAGTTTTGTTCCCCTGGTTGAACGTCCAGTGCTGGGCTTGGGTATGCGGGACTTTCAAAGATATTTTCTTTGGATGAATATGATGCGTATTCCTCCTCCACATAGCCCGGATTTATTAAGTCTCTACACATATTTGAATTGTCGTAGTCGACAACCCTCACAGGAGCAGTCCCTAGAGCAGGAGGTTGAGCACCAAGAACAGGTCGTGCTTGCTCTTGTGCCATCGGTGGCTTACGTTCAAAATTAGTATACTGTTGAT
Source organism: Cibotium barometz (assembly GCF_041138505.1). NCBI lineage: Eukaryota > Viridiplantae > Streptophyta > Polypodiopsida > Cyatheales > Cibotiaceae > Cibotium > Cibotium barometz. Next base: position 5,529,505 of record NC_141051.1, on the reverse strand, counting down.
ACATTTGTGGAGCCACTCCACCCCTTGGCTGCTCACGTTCCTGTCTCATTCTCGCAATGCGAGTGCATTCCTGTGTGGTGTGGGTAAAGTTCCAAGCACAGGCTTGGGACCACTTTTTTGTGGGTTGGTTTGTGACTAGAGGAGAAAAGGTGTTACAATCCTCTGTTTTATGGTTACCGCCACATGCTCCACAAAGATGAGGACCTGTAGGAAGTACACTCCTCATTCTCTGCTGCTGTTGTTGTGGCTGCATGGGTGGACGATAGGTCTGTCCCAATCTCCGTAGTACTAGGTTAGCTATCTGGTCTGGATTTACTAGCGCGCTAGACCCTGAACTTTGGTCATTACCCCACTGATCTCTAGGTTTCACCTCTGGGCCAGAACCATCTTGGAACTTGAAGTTATCGGTGAAATCCATAGCATCATGGCAACACTCATTGAAATTTGTATGCTTCTTCGCATAGAGATGTGTATGCAGAGTCGAATTTTTGAGTCCTTTTAAGAAGAGAGAAATTAATCGACTTTGGGCGGGCTTCTCATCTTCAGGGCAACGATTAATGTACTGCTTCATTCTATTTACACAGTCTCTAACACTCTCATTCTCGCCTTGTTTGAAAGAGTAGATGTGTGCTACCGTGTCATGTTGAATTCCCATCAAGGAAAAAGCAGCAATGAATCTCTCTTCCAAAACTCGTAAAGAAGATTTATCTGAAGCCTCTAATGCCTGAAACCAAGCCAGGGCTTTTCCCTCAAGAGTGAGTCCAAATCCTTCAATTTGAGTATGCTTATCAGCCACTTGCTCAGCTCAAACTGCTTGTCTAAATGCTGCTACATGATCGTATGGATCTCCCGACCCTTCATACTTCTTTACCAGTTTCTGAAGAGTTGATGGTCTTACTTGTCTTGAATACTCATCATAGGGCCTAGGGCCTCTCATTCTCAGTGGGAATTGTTCCTCTCTTTGGAAAGATGGTCCACATGTTTCCAAAATTGGTGTGGGTACCCTATTACCAGCCTCACCAAACCCCTCCAAAGATCTTGTCACCCGCATTTCAGGAGGTGCATTTATGGGAGGCCGAGTTGACTCCCCTACCCTCCGATTGTTATAATGAGAAAGATGATGGTGTGGTGTGACCTGTGGTCGCACATTTGGTGTAGGACGATATCTTGGTGCTAGAGTTGGGCTACTAGCTGTGGTCCACTTAGATGTTGAAGGTCCCTCTCTAGTGAACTCTCGTAGGGGAGGAGCAACAGTTTCTCCAAGAAAGGCTGTCTCTCCTGGTTTGGCTGTATTTGTTGAGAACACTTCCATAAATAATGGTTGTCCTTTCCACGTGAGTTCCCGAATCTCTTTCCAATCTAAGGTTCGGTATTCATTGGCCCATTTATCAATTATTCTGTTCATGTGTCCTGCGAGCTTCTCAACTACCACCACATGAGCTAGAGGAAGATCCAGCTGTGGCAATCTAGTTGTGGCATAATATCCCTCTAACGAGTCCTTATAGACCTCTTGAAGTGGGTCATCCTGTAAGACCTTTGTCACAGAAATTTGTCGTACAAACTCCCATTGGCTTTCAGCCCCCTGATCCATTTTGCTCTTGCCTTTCCTATCCCTTTCCAAATTTAGATCTACAAGAAGTAAATCATCTATGGTGGATGGCTTTGAGGACTGGGCATTGGATGGTCTAGGCATGTCTGGCTCAATGAGCCAATCATCTCTAGACTCCCTTGCTCTGGAAAGTTCTGATAAGTCTAAGAACTCGGTTTTAGAGAGCTCCCCTAATTTGTCTACCTTTTCTGGATGGTAGGTGACTTCGTAGCGAACACCATCTCCACCCATGTACATGTTACCCTGGTCATTGACTAGAGGTGCTCTATCAAGTTCTGAGAAAATGTCTGCGATCTTAACAAGATACCGTTGTTGTGGATCCTTAAAGATCTCAGCTCCTTGAGCATTTGTGTAGACATATTGGAGTCTCACATTGAGTGTTAACCCCATGGTGTCGGCTTCAAATGGATTAAAGGATCTTGAGGGTGTCCTATTTGGGGCTACGGGATGACTATTTGTCGGCCCTAGATTGTCCATGGACAATGAACTAGTTGTTCTAGAGGAAAGGGTATCGGATTGGGATTCAGAAAGGGTTTCAGCAATATTTGCCAAATTTCCTACCGATTGGGTCCCACTTTCCTGCGTAGGTACTCGAGAAGGTGCCCTAGGTCCTATGGCAGAATCTACAAGACGTCCTGACCGCAAGTGCATAAGGTCAATTTTTCTTGGGTTTTTTTTTTGTGTTTTTGTTTTGTTTTGTTTTGTTTTTTTTTTTTAAATAAAAAAAATATATATATATATATATGTGTGTATATATATATATATATATATATTTTTAACCTACCTAATCACTAAACGCAACTAAAAGGAGTATGTGTGTGGCATAACTATCTATCCTTTTTTTTTCTTTTTTATTATATATTTTTTTAAATGATTTTTTTTAATGTTTTTATGTTTTTTTTAATTTATTTTTTTAAATTTACACAAAAATTATGAATCACACTAAAAAAATACTAATTATGCACAAAGTTATAAAAATTAAAAAATGCAAGAAAATACTAATTATGCAAAAAAATTAAATGAAGAATTACAAAATATGCAAAAAAATAGACTCCTAAAAAAACACTTAATTTATAGAATTTTTTTCTTTTTATTTTTGTTTTTTTTTCCTTTTTGTTTTGTTTTATTTTTTTGTTTTTTTTTGTTTTTTTAATTGTTTGTTGGTTTGTTTGTTTTTTTTAACTAATAAATTTCGTGCCAAATATAAAAAATATGAATTTGCTAATTATGCATCATTTACAAAAATTCTTTAAAAATAAAAATAAAAAATGCAAGCTACTTTAATTATGCAAAAATTTAAATAAGGAACAATGGATTCAAAAAAATAAAAATTGTTTTTTTAATTTTAATTGTTTTTCCTCTTTTTTTAAATTTTTTTTTTATTATTCTTTTTTTTCTTTCTTTTTTCTAAATTTAATTGTTTTTTCTTTCTTTTCTTTCTCTCTTTTTTCTCTTTTTTTTTATTTTATTTTTTTTAAAAAAAAATACAAAAATTATGAAAATTAAATAAAAAATAAAAAAATAAAAAATCCACCAACCTTATCCACAGCTCACCGTTCGCTTCCGGATTCGTTACTGGCGCACCCACTCGCCCTCTTCAATGCACCAGCTCACCACCTTCTACGCCGACTCTTCCCACTGCTGCAGAGCTCGCCACCTTCTGCACCGCTGTCCACTGCAACCTCCCAGCTGCCTTCTGCACCGCTGTCCACTGCAACCTCCCAGCTGCCTTCGCTTGTTTGCATGCGCCTTCTACCAGCGCTTCTACCTGCCAACACCAGCGCCGCTTTCACAAGGCCGCCCGCAGCCAGCTTTCACAAGGCCGCCCTCACTGCAGTGCCTTCGCCTTCTCACCCTCGACTGGCCGCCTACACCACCCACGCAGTGCCTTCAGTTGCTGCGCTTCAGTTCGCCCTCGACTGGCCGCCTACGCCACCCACGCAGTGCCTTCGCCTTCTCACCCTCGACTGGCCGCCTTAACGCCAGCGCCGCTTTACCTCCACGCTAACCTTCGCCACTGCTCTGCTCCCGCCTCCTTGCAGCTACCTCTCGCCGGTAGCTCTTCCTTTTTTTTCTTCTGCGCTTGCTTATGCCAACGCCGCCGGCCGCCTACACCAATCGTAAAAAAACGATTATATATATATATATATATAATTGTTTTTTTTTTAAAGCCGTCTGCTGCACGCCTCTTTTCAGCCGATGCAGCGTTTGATGCAGCCCGCAAATATATATATATATATATATATATATATATATATATATAGATTTATAAGTTTTTTTCTTAAGGCCACCCTTGGTTGCCTGTTTCTTTCAAGCAAATCGGTTAGTCATGCTGCACTAGATAAATATTCCTTATTTTTTCCTCGAGCACGGACAGCTCATATTGAGCTTAATGGCCGCCTTACATGTGCATGTATATATATATATATATATATATCTTTGCTGCGCTTGATGCGTTGGCTCCCCACACAATAACAACACAACAAAACAATAAAAGAAAGGCCGCCTCCAACACTTCCTATCTATCCCTCGCCAACCCCGTCAAAAATACAAAAACAGAAAGTACTTAAATCTGATTAGTGGCGAGATTTCTCTATCGCAAAGAGGTTTTAATTAATTTTGTTTTTTTTGCTTCTAATCAAAAAAACGAAAGCACACAAGGCGCCCTTGAGATCACACACTCAATGCCCTTGCAAACCCTACTCTAATCTACTCTAATCCACGATTTTGCAATCAATGGAGTACTTAGTAAGAAGTAATGGTTAACACCCTTCACTAACTTAGGTGTGCGTTCCCCGGCAGCGGCGCCATTGTTTGGGACATCATAGCATAGCGGAGGCTACACTCCAACCCACACACTTGTCAATCCGTGAATGCAACCCGGTTAGTGCATAGAGGCTATCCCGAATGGGAGAAGATGAGTTAACCACATACTAATGACTTCTAGTCCTACTCAATCCTTCTCAACACTCAAGCAATCAATCTTACATAATCAAAGCATCAAGATTAGGCTACACTTAAGCACACAAATGCAACTTATGCAAGGAACCTAATATGCAAAGAGCTATCACACAAGCCTCAACTACACATTATTTCAAGCACAAGCTTCATCACAAGCACTCTACAACTCACAAATCAAAACATCATTAAGAAATCTAGATTAGCAAGAGTGTAGACCAAAACCTCATATCATTGAAAATGTAAAGAATAGAAAGTACAAGATTGAAGCATGAATGGAGATGGAGAGCCTTGGGAGAGCACTTGAGAAGGAGCTATGGAGCAAGCTCTCTCTATGAGCCTCTCAACCAAATGACCAAAGAGTCCCCCCTAGCTCTCAAATGGGCCACCTTTTATACAAAAATTCTAGAACTCCCACAAGTTCCCATGTGGGATTATTGTCAAGCCCTCTCCCACATTCATCTACAACTTTGAACTCTTTTCAAGAGCCCTAAGTGTCTTTTTTGTTGTATCCTTGTATTGATCTTCATTCGTCATGCAACAGTAAGCTCATTAATCACAAACAGTCCTAGGCCATGTTTCTTGAGCTTTCTCTTATGCTTCTTAAGTGTGTACAAGAGCACAAGGTCTCCTTTTTTGAATCGGCCAGTTGTTACATTTCTATCATACCATTGCTTCTGTCTCCTCTTCTCAGCATACATCCCCATTACCGCCAATAAGCGGGTCTCATCAAGCTTTTCCAATTTGTCAACGCATTGTGAAAGCTCATGACCAGTCCAATCCAATTGTTTAGCTACTCGTAGAGTAGGTACAAGAAATTCAATGGAAAGAATTGCGTCTAGACCAAAAGCAAGCTCAAATGGGGTTGTGCCCACAGATGTTTTATAGGCTGTCCTATATGCCCAAAGAACTGAGTGCAACTTTTGCTCCCAATCAGTCCTATGTCCCTCAACAATCTTTGTGAGTGCTGTGCAGAGAATCTTGTTAGTACTCTCGGCTTGTCCATTGGTCTGGGGATGATAGGGTGCAGAACACTTGTGAATTACCATAAATTCTTGAAGCAAAAATTATATGACCTCATTTACAAAGTGCACACCTTGATCACTAACAATCTCAATAGGTAAGCCATAGCGTGTAAACACGTACTCATACAAGAACTTGGCTGTGGTTCTGGCATCATTTTTGACTGTAGCCTTTGCCTCTACCCATTTGGTCAAATAGTCGGTTGCGACTATGCGTGTGATGAGCTGGAGGTTTAATGGGACCGACAAAATCAATACCCCATTTTGCGAAAGCACGTGTGCTTAACATAGGCCGCAATGGCATATTGTCCTTTGTGATGGGAGGTTTGGTCCTTTGACAATCATCACAACGTTTCACATATTCTTCGGCATCCATTTGTAAGGTTGGCCACCAAAGCCCAGACCACCTAATCAACTTAGTTGTGGTATTGCCTGAAAAGTGTCCACCCCCAACACCTGCATGTGCATGAGTTAAGATTTTGAAATAGTCAGCTTCACATACACACATGCGTAAGTTGCCATCCTTGCCCCTCTTGTAGAGTTGGCCCTCTATCAGCATATAGTTTGCCGCTTCAACTTTAATAGCACGCTTTCGATGTTTAGGAATTTTTTGATCCGTATGACCATGCTGAAGATAGTCCACAATATACTTACTCCAACTTGGTGTAGTTGAAATTTGGAATAATGTGACATTATGAATTGGCTATTGAATTTGACATGAAGCACAGTTACGAACAAATGTTTCAGCATCTGCATGCATGGTAGGCCACCATTGCCCATCCTGAGATATACGTCGCACACAAGTAGTAGCTGATGCATGGATTCCATCGATACCCGCATGTGCCCATTCCAAGATCTCCTCATATTGGTCGAGGTTAGGTATAAGCCTCAACACTCCATCATTACCCTGATGATATAATCTCCCTGAGATTAACTTGAATGGTCGCCATAGGTCCACATTAGGACTCGCTAGTTGTATCTGCCCACTTGTCAAAATTTCTAAAATGGATTCAGACCATCTAGGAGCTGTCTCTACAAGGAAAAGTGTTCAATCTAACATATCATCATCCACACCCACCACACAAGAGCTTCGCCAGAGGTGATTCGAGACAAATGATCTGCCCTAAGATGAGTTGTTCCTTTTCGAACTGCCACTTCAAAATCAAACTCAAGAAGGATGATAAACCGCCTTACAATCCTTCCAGTTGCACAAGGCTTATTTACCAAATATAGCAATGCTTGATGCTCCACAAAAAATATGAATTTGTTTGCCAAAAGGTAATGGCGAAACTTTTTCACTGCATATATCATGGACAATCCTTCTCTTTCTGTTGTGGTGTAATTCTTCTCAGCATTGTTCAACTGTCGACTAGCATATGAGATTGGGAAATCCTTATTATGTTCTCCCGATTGAGCCAAAATACATCCAATTGCAAAGTTTGAAGCATCAATATGGACATGAAAGATTTGGTTCCAATCTCGTGCCCGTAAGATGGGTGCAGTCACTAATGCTTGCTTCAACTTTTCAAAGGATTCCTCACACTCATCAGTCCAATTAAACTTTACAAGAAGAGCATATAATGGTCTGGCTAGGACACCGTACATGTAGATGAATCTACGGTAATAGCCACAATGTCCCATGAATGTTTGTACCCCTTTAGGGTTGATAGGCCGAGGTAATGAGACGATGACATCAATTTTATCCATATCTGTTGAAATCCCATTGCGAGAAACAATATGGCCCAAAATTTTCCCTTGTCTTACCATGAATTTGCACTTGTCAGGATTCAAGCATATACGATAAAGTTGACACTTTTGAAACACATGTCTGAGGTGTTCTATATGATCATCACGCTCTTGTGAGTGAACACATAAATCATCCATGAAGATCTCAATAAATTGCCTAAGGTACTCCTTGAATACATGACTCATTAACCGCTAAAAGGTTGCTGGTGCATTTGTTAGACCAAATGGCATAACACGATAGGCAAAGATTCCATCTTCAGTAGCAAAGGCTGTCTTGTGTTGATCCTTTGGATCAATTGACACTTGATTGTAACCGGAGAATCCATCCAAGAAACTATATGCCTTTTTCCCTGCAACTCGTTCCAGAACATGATCCGTGATTGGAAGTGGGTAATGATCACGCACAACAGCTGCATTTACCTTCTTGAGGTTTACACATACTCGAAGTTTTCCATTTTTCTTGGGCACCACTACAATAGGGGAGACCCATTCAGTGTGTTCAATCTCATAGATAAATTCTGCCCCTCTAAGAGCTTGTCTATTTCTTCCTTTATCTTCCGTGTAAAATTTTCATTGTAAGTATAAGGACGTTGCTTGGAGGGCTTTGCATCCTCTCGCAATGGAATTGTATGCTGACATATGCTTGGATCAACTCCTTTGAGGTCTTTATAACTCCAAGCAAAAACATCGCGATACTCCTTTATTGTTTGAATTAATAACTTCTCCTCATCTAAGGACAAGTCTGTGGCAATCCACACATAGCGAGGCTCTTCTCCTGGCTTAGCAATATCAATCTTTTTTGCATCTTCTGGAACATCGTATGAAACCCCTGGCATGCTTGGTTTTTGTCGCATGGGCTGTTGAAGAACAATCTTCCGATCTTGAAGAGTGTACTGTGTGAAATTGGAAGGAACATTGAGACCTTGTTCTTGTCCACTTGAGTCTTCACTCATTGAAGACCATGCGGTTCTGAGCTCTCCTTTGCTATCTTGCATCGGATTTTTTTGTTCAACCGTTGTCTTTGCACTTTCGACACTCTCTTTTGAATCGGTTTTAGACTTGAGTTTTGGTTTTTGTTTCTTCATTTTTTTACGATTTTTGCTAACAATTGTTAGCTTTTCTCGTGCTTCGAATCCATCTGATCGTTTTACTTGGTCTTTGATACAATCTTGTGCTTGGACATAGTATAGATATCCGTTCTTTCCTGAGAAGTGAGGTGGTGGTCGAGAGTGTTCACTCTTAGACTCCTCCTTTTCTTTTTGTAGTCTTTCACGTCGTTCTCGCTCATCTTGTCTACTGATTCTCTTATGGCTCTTACAGCATTTACGTTTGGGTCGGCTTCGAGGGATCTCTACTTGAACCTCCCTTCCTCTCAAGAGTAGGCATGCCTTTCCTAACTCATCCTTAGTGATTATCACATTATTATCAAAATCCGAGTCCCATCCATCTTCCTTATCAGCATCATTAGCAGATTCGGGTGTTAAATCCTCCACTGAGACTTCCTCGACATGCATAGCTGTTGTGGATGTATCCCTATAGTACAAATCATCTAGAAGGGCACTTGGTTGTACCATTTGTATAGGAATAATATCATATCCATCTGAGTCACAAAATTGAATTGGCTTCCGTAAAGCACAGGTTGATAATGTTGCAAGGACATGACTCCATTCTAATGGATCAATTAAATGTTCAGGGAAGGGTTGTGGAATGTATGCCTCATCTGATACACTTCGATTACCCTTAAGTCTCTTAGTGTTGAAATCCCTACATGAGGCTCCACACATCCACAGATCTTCTCGCCCGTCTGATAATGTAACTCTTGAGCCCTCAGATGAAGCAGAATCAAACTCATCTATTGGAGACCTTGTTACATCACGATATGAGTGATTCCTTAGGTTGACTCTTGTGATGACAGAATCATGTCGGAGGTACAAATAATTGTATCCCCAATCTTGAATCATTTGAAATTGTCACATGAATGGTCTACCCAATATCACTTCATAGTTTGGATGTTTTTCAAAATCCACTACTGCAAAGGTGTGCTCATATTCAATCCCACATGTGGTGACCAATATGTTCTCAAGCAGCCCAAGGGGATGTTCTAAGCTTCCATCTGCTAGCTGCAAGTGCATCCTGGTACTCCTAATAGCTGGTTTGCCCCACTTTTCCCAAATGGACCTTGTCACAATGCCCACTCCTGCACCACTATCAAGTATTGCAGTTGAAGATACTTTTCGCACTTCTAATGGGAGGGTAGCATTTCCCTGATCATCCTCACAAAATTTTCCTACTTTGTTGATAGGAACTGGCATAACATGCTTTGTTTCGGGGTGTATAGTACACTCATGGTGACCCTTTTGTAGCAATACTTGCTCTGACAAACATGTGGCAATATCATTCCACAACTTAGGTCGAATTTTTATCAAATCAAGCAAAGGTAAGGTACAAGCCACTGGTGCTGACAAAATAGCCTGCACGATACTCATATCCTTCTCCTTTGTCAACCTTTTATGCATGGAGGGTATCCTCAAGGTTTGAGAACAGTTCTCATATTCTCCCAGATATGATGGTAAGGTTTTCATTGTATGCTTACTTCTAGGAGAAACAATTGTTTGAACTTCCTCCTGGGATGTTTGGGCGTCTAAAGTTGTTTTCCGTGCCCTTGGTAAAATCCACCTCAGAGAATGGAGGCGAACTAATAGAGGACATGTTCTCATTAACTTTCTCATGAACTGCAGCCCACATCTCATTTGCCATATCCTCATTAGTATCAATAACTTCATCATTGCATGGGAAGACAAGGCTAGGTGGTGGCATAATACCTCCTTTCAATTGGGTGTCAATTGGTGCAGACCTTTGGCTATGAGCTTGTGAAATGAGCTCACTTTTCATTTCCCGACTTGACACTTCTGGTATGGTTTCTAATGTTGGCTTAAGAGAGGTTGGGCCCCGAGGAATAGGTGGTGGTGGTCCCTCAAGTATTGACTGAGCTTCCCTAATGAGTTGCTGATGTACAGCTAGATTGATCTTCTCCTCACGAGGGTTTGGGTATTCTTGAAGCTTCTTGGGTAGCTTAGATAAAGCTGCAATGCGACTTCTATGAGCATCAATGATGGCATCTAGAGTCTCATTCACTTTATCCACAAAAACAGAACCCCTAGAACTATCCTCGGTCGTACTAGTCTCATCTTGTTTAGCACTAGGCCCAGGTTGAGGTTGATGTTCCTCATGCACTTCTTGGGATGTAAAAGTTTTATCCCTCATGTTTTGTTTAGAGGCTTCTTGAGAACTAGTGGATGCTCTTTTAGTTTGCTTGTTTCGGTTCTTCTTCCTCCTAGTGGTCTTTTTTCTATTGGACTGTAGGGTCTTGTCCACTAGATTTGTCTTTGCATCCCTAGTTCGAGGTGTCTCATCAGTCTGTATTTCAACATTTCGTGTCTGTGATCTAGTCATGACTCTAAGTGGCACGACATCCTCATTCTCAGATGAAGGTGGTGATGGAACTGCTCCTACAAGGTTGAGTGAGACCTTTGGTTGAGAGGTGCCTTCCTCATGTGGTTTCAGCAGACAATCCTTTGGGAAGTGTTCTACACAACACCCTAGACAATATCTTTCAATTGGTGGAAACTGTTGTACTGTTGTATTGGATCGAGATGCTTGCCTTGAGCGATGTGGACAATCACGAGCCCAATGGGGTTCTCTGCACTCATAACAGGGGCCCATTAGTTTGGCCTCTACTTTCCTTGGTTGCCATTGACCTGAGGGGCCTGGAGTCCTAGGTTGGTAGCCGCCTAGCAACATCAAAGAGTTTTGTTCCTTTGGTTGAATCTCCAGTGCTGGGCTTGGGTATGCGGGACTTTCAAAGAGATTTTCCTTGGATAAATATGATGCATATTCCTCCTCCACATAGCCTGGGTTTACCAAGTCTCTACACATATTTGAATTGTCGTAGTCAACAACCCTCACAGGAGCAGTCCCAGGAGCAGGAGGTTGAGCACCAAGAACAGGTCGTGCTTGCTCTTGTGCCATCGATGGCTTACGTTCAAAATTAGTATACTGTTGATACATTTGTGGAGCCACTCCTCCCCTTGGCTGCTCACGTTCCTGTCTCATTCTTGCAATGCGAGTACATTCCTGTGTGGTATGGGTAAAGTTCCAACCAAAGGCTTGGCACCACTTTTTTGTGGGTTGGTTTGTGACTAGAGGAGAATAGGTATTACATTCCTCTGTTTTATGGTTACCGCCACATGCTCCACAAAGATGAGGACTTGTAGGAAGTACACTCCTCATTCTCTGCTGCTGTTGTTGTGGCTGCATGGGTGGACGATAGGTCTGTCCCAATCTCCTTAGTACTAGGTTAGCTATCTGGTCTGGATTTACTAGCGCGCTAGACCCTGAACTTTGGTCATCACCCCACTGATCTCTAGGTTTCACCTCAGGGCCAGAACCATCTTGGAATTTGAAGTTATCGGTGAAATCCATAGCATCATGGCAACACTCATTGAAATTTGTATGCTTCTTTGCATAGAGATGTGTATGCAGTGTTGAATTTTTGAGTCCTTTTAAGAAGAGAGAAATTAATCGACTTTGGGCGGGCTTCTCATCTTCTGGGCAACTATTAATATACTGCTTCATTCTATTTACACAGTCTCTAACACCCTCATTCTCGCCTTGCTTGAAAGAGTAGATGTGTGCTACCGTGTCATGTTGAATTCCCATCAAGGAAAAAGCAGCAATGAATCTCTCTTCCAAAACTCGTAAAGAAGATTTGTCTAAAGCCTCTAATGCCTGAAACCAAGCAAGGGCCTTTCCCTCAAGAGTAAGTCCAAATCCTTCAATTTGAGTATGCTTGTGAGTCAGCTTGAACTGCTTGCCTAAATGCTGCTACATGGTCGTATGGATCTCCCGACCCTTCGTACTTCTTTACCAGTTTCTGAAGAGTTGATGGCCTCACTTGTCTTGAATACTCATCATAGGGCCTACGGCCTCTCACTCTTAGTGGGAATTGTTCCTCTCTTTGGTAAGATGGTCCACATGCATCCAAAATTGGTGTGGGTACCCTATTACCAGCCTCACCAAACCCCTCCAAAGATCTTGTCACCCGCATTTCAGGAGGTGCATTAATGGGAGGCCGAGTTGGCTCCCCTCTCCTCCGATTGTCATAGTGAGAAAGATGTTGTGGTGTGATCGGTGGTCGCACATTTGGTGTAGGACTATATCTTGGTGCTAGAGTTGGGCTACTAGCAGTGGTCCACTTTGATGTTGAGGGCCCCTCTCTAGTGAACTCTCGTAGGGGAGGGGCAACAGTTTCTCCAAGAAAGGCTGTCTCTCCTGGTTTGGCTGTATTTGTTGAGAACACTTCCATGAATAATGGTTGTCCTTTCCACGTGAGCTCCCGAATCTCTTTCCAATCTAAGGTTTGGTATTCATTGGCCCATTTATCTACTACTTTGTTCATGTGTCCTGCAAGCTTCTCAACTACCACCACCAGTGCTAGAGGAAGATCGAGCTATGGCAATCTAGTTGTGGCGTAATATCCCTCTAACGAGTCCTTATAGACCTCTTGAAGTGGGTCATCCTGTAAGACCTTTGTCACTGGAATTTGTCGTACAAACTCCCATTGGTTCTCGGCCCCCTGATCCATTTTGCTCTTGCCTTTCCTATCCCTTTCCAAATTTAGATCTACAAGAAGTAAATCATCTATGGATGGCTTTGAGGACTAGGCATTGGATGGTCCAGGCATGTCCGGCTCAATGAGCCAGTCATCTCTAGACTCCCTTGCTCTGGAAAGTTTTGATAAGTCTAAGAACTCGGTTTTAGAGAGCTCCCCTAATTTGTCTACATTTTCTGGATGGTAGGTGACTTTGTAGCGAACACCATCTTCACCCATGTACATGTTACCCTGGTCATTGACTAGAGGTGCTCTATCAAGTTCTGAGAAAATGTCTGCGATCTTAACAAGATACCGTTGTTGTGGATCCCTAAAGATCTCAGCTCCTTGAGCATTCGTGCCATATTGGAGTCTCACATTGAGTGTTAACCCCATGGTGTCGGCTTTAAATGGATTAAAAGATCTTGTGGGTGTCCTATTTGGGGCTAAGGGATGACTATTTGTCGGCCCTAGATTGTCCATGGACAATGAGCTAGTTGTTCTAGAGGAAAGGGTATCGGATTGGGATTCAAAAAGGGTTTCAGCAATATCTGTCAAATTTCCTACCGATTGGGTCCCACTTTCCTGCGTAGGTACTCTAGAAGGTGCCCTAGGCCCTATGGCAGAATCTATAAGACGTCCCGACCGCAAGTGCATAAGGTCAAATTTTTTTGGTTTTTTATGTGTTTTTGTTTTTTTTTTGTTTTGTCTTTGTTTTTGTTTTTTTTTTTTTTGTTTTTTTTTTGTTTTTTATAAAGTTTTGATAAGTCTAAGAACTCGGTTTTAGAGAGCTCCCCTAATTTGTCTACATTTTTTGAATGGTAGGTGACTTCATAGCAAACACCATCTCCACCCATGTACATGTTACCCTGGTCATTGACTAGAGGTGCTCTATCAAGTTCTGAGAAAATGTCTGCGATCTTAACAAGATACCGTTGTTGTGGATCCCTAAAGATCTCAGCTCCTTGAGCATTCGTGTAGACATATTGGAGTCTCACATTGAGTGTTAACCCCATGGTGTCGGCTTCAAAGGGATTAAAAGATCTTGTGGGCTAAGGGATGACTATTTGTCGGCCCTAGATTGTCCATGGACAATGAGCTAGTTATTCTGGAGGAAAGGGTATCGGATTGGGATTCAGAAAGGGTTTCAGCAATATCTGCCAAATTTCCTAAGTGCTACCAATTGCTCATTAGATTGGAAGAATAGACAATACATGTTGCAAATTGATTCGGATTGCATCTTGGGATCTGCTACTCCACGAGTTGTATCGTGTCAAAAGGGTAATGTTTCTACCTTACACAACCCACTCTCAAAATCTGCTCTTGAAGCTCCAAAACAAATGATGTGGCTAATTGATGAGTACTCAAGTGAGGGCCATGGCTGGCATGTTCCAACTACTCTAGTTGCTGCTCAAAGAAGGCCAGGCAAGAAGGAATTATCAATTTGGCTACCCAAAGATGCGTACAAACTTGTACCATCTAGTCCAGTTGCTAAGCCTCCTAAAAAGCACATCATTTTCAAGCCTAAACCTCGGATTGTTACTCGATGGGTCCCAAAACATGTTCTTAAAGCACAAGGCTATTATGAGGGTGCAACAACAATTTGGCTTCCAAAATGCCATGCTTTGCTAGGGATAAAAGGGTGTTTCAAAAAGATTCCAAAAGCCACCCTTGATTTTCCATATCAGTGGGTGCAAAAGAACTCAACACAAACTCTTCAAGATAGGATAGGTGGCTGTGATAGCACCTACAAATCTACTTGTGTTGATCTTCCTAAAACATGTATTGAAACACCGGTTATCCCAATTTCTCCTTGTTACACAATTCCACCATCAACTTGTGTACCTAAGACAAGTCGAAATGAGTCTCATTTGAGCATATGTTGCATGACGAATGAAGATCAATACAAGGATGCAACAAAAAAGACACTTAGGGCTGAAAAGAGTTCCAAGTTGTAGATGAATGTGGGAGTGGGCTTGACAATAATCCCACATGGGAACTTTTGGGAGTTCTAGAGTTTTTGTATAAAAAGTGGCCCATTTGAGAGCTAGAGAAGACTCTTTGGTCATTTGGTTGAGAGGCTCATAGAGAGAGCTTGCTCCATAGCTCCTTCTCATGTGCTCTCCCAAGGCTCTCCATCTTCATTCTTGCTTCAATCTTGTACTCTCTATTCTCTACATTTTTAATGATATGAGGTTATGGTCTACACACTTGCTATTCTAGATTTCTTAATGATGTTTTGATGCTAAAATCTGATTTGTGAATTGTAGAGTGCATGTGATGAAGCTTGTGCATGAAATGATGTGTAGTTGAGGCTTGTGTGATAGCTCTTTGCATGTTAGATTCTTTGCATAAGTTGCATTTTTATGCTTAAGTGTAGCCTAATCTTGATGCTTTGATTATGTTAGATTGATTGCTTGAGTGTTGAAGAAGGATTGAGTAGGACTAGAAGTCATTAGTGTGTGGTTAACTAATCTTCTCCCATTCGGGATAGCCTCTATGCACTAACCGGGTTGCATTCACGGATTGACAAAGTGTGTGGGTTGGAGTGTAGCCTCCGCTATGCTATGATGTCCCAAACAATGGCGCCGCTGTCGGGGAACGCACACCTAAGTCAGTGAAGGGTGTTAACCATTACTTCTTACTAAGTGCTCCATTGATTGCAAAATCGTGGATTAGGGTAGATTAGAGTAGAGTTTGCAAGGGCATTGAGTGTGTGATCTCAAGGGCGCCTTGTGTGTTTTCTGTTTTTTGATTAGAAGGAAAAAAATTAAAACCCAATTGCGGTAGAGAAATCCCGCCATTAATTAGGTTTAAGTGCTTTCTGTTTTTGTATTTTTTGGCATACCTTGTGTCACTAATCAACTAAAACACTAACATTTGTGTTTTTGTGTTGCGGTTGGGAGGGATTTGTGACGCGAAAATTTCCTTCCATCATCTAACAAGATCTTTGGAGGCGACTTATTAAAATATATATATATATATATATATTTACACTGTGGAACAACAGCAAAGAAATATATATATATATATATATATATATATATATATTTATTTATTTCGTTGAAGCGTGGCTGTTAGGCGCCGGTAGAAAGCGAAGTGGGAGTGGAAGGTGTCGGCGTCGACAGCACTGAGTGTTAGGTGCCGGCAGAAAGCGCAGTGGAAGGCATCGGAAGTCGGAGTGGAAGGCAGTCGGAGTGTAAGGCGTCGGCAGTGCAGTGGAAGGAGTCGGCAGAAAGCGAAGTCGGAGTGGAAGGCGTCGGCTGGCAGTTGGAGGCGCAGCCTGCAGAGCGTTGGCCGGTGTGGAGCTGCAGTTAAGGCGCGGCTGAAAGAAGGCGAAGGCCAGAGAGGCCGGTGCGAAGGTGAAGGCCGACAGCTGCGAAGGCTGCAGTGGCCGGCGGGATCAGGTGGTTAAGCAGCAGCAGCAAGAAGGCAAGAAGGCAAGAAGGCGAAAGAAGGGTGAGGCGACGAAGTGGCCTGTGTCGCCGTCAGCAGCACCGCGGTGAGGAGGCGTGAAGAAGATGTCGACCTCGCTTGTGGTAGACTGACTGAGCGAAGGAGCGGTGAAGAGAGAAGGCGGTGCATTGAAGACGCCGGCGAGCGGTGAGGCGCACAGAACGGCGCGAGGCGAGAAATGCGGAGCGAACTGATAAGGTTGGTGCATTTCTTATTTTTTTTATTTTTTTATTTTTTTTATTTTTAATTAATTTTTCATGTTTTTGTATTTTTTAAAATAAAAAAAATAATAATAAATTAAAAAAAAACAACAAAACAATAAAAGAAATATAAATTTTTTTTTTAAAAAGAAAAAAAAAAGAGGAAAAAAAAGAGAGAAAAGCGAAAAAAGAGAGAATAGAAAGAAAAAAAATATTTAAAAAAAAAAAGAAAACAATTTTTATTTTTTGTATTTTGAGTCCATTTTTCATTTCTTAAATTTTTGTAAAATTTTGCATAATTAAAGTAGCTTGCATTTTTTTTAGAATTTCTGTAAATTGTGTGCATAATGAGTAATTTTTTTAGCGTGATTCATAATTTTGTGTAATTAGTACGAAATTTATTAGTATTAAAAAAAAGAAAAAAAAACAACCAAGGAGAAGAAAACAAAAGAAAACAAAAGAAAAGAAATAGAAATAAAAAATAAAAAAATAAAAAAATAAAAAAATTATATATTTTAGGAGTCTACTTTCTTGCATATTTTGTAATTCTTTATTTTTTTTAATTTTTTGCATAATTAGTGT
This sequence comes from Cibotium barometz, assembly GCF_041138505.1. Classification (NCBI taxonomy): domain Eukaryota; kingdom Viridiplantae; phylum Streptophyta; class Polypodiopsida; order Cyatheales; family Cibotiaceae; genus Cibotium; species Cibotium barometz. The sequence continues at coordinate 5,512,282 of NC_141051.1, read as the reverse complement.
AACTTACCTTCTTTTTAAATTTTTATAACTTTGTGCATAATTAGTATTTTTTTTTAGCGTGATTCATAATTTTTGTAATTTAAAAAAAAAGTAAAAACATAAAATTATTTTAAAAAAATCATTTAAATATATATATAAATATATATATATAATAAAAAAAGAGGATAGATAGTTACACCACACATACTCATTTTAGTTGCATTTAGTGGTTAGGTAGGGTAAAATATATATATATATATATATATATATTTATAAAAAACAAAAAAAAACAAAAAACAAAAACAAAGACAAAACAAAAAAAAAACAAAAACACATAAAAAACCAAAAAAAAATTTGACCTTATGCACTTGCGGTCGGGACGTCTTATAGATTCTGCCATAGGGCCTAGGGCACCTTCTAAAGTACCTACGCAGGAAAGTGGGACCCAATCAGTAGGAAATTTGGCAGATATTGCTGAAACCTTTTTCGAATCCCAATCGGATACCTTTTCCAGAACAACTAGCTCACTGTCCATGGACAATCTAGGGCCGTCAAATAGTCATTCCGTAGCCCCAAATAGGACACCCACAAGATCTTTTAATCCATTTGAAGCTGACACCATGGGGTTAACACTCAATGTGAGACTCCAATATGTCTACACAAATGCTCAAGGAGCTGAGATCTTTAGGGACCCACAACAACGGTATCTTGTTAAGATCGCAGACATTTTCTCAGAACTTGATAGAGCACCTCTAGTCAATGACCAGGGTAACATGTACATGGGTGGAGATGATGTTCGCTACGAAGTCACCTACCATCCAGAAAATGTAGACAAATTAGGGGAGCTCTCTAAAACCGAGTTCTTAGACTTATCAAAACTTTCCAGAGCAAGGGAGTCTAGAGATGACTGGCTCATTGAGCCGGACATGCCTGGACCCTCCAATGCCCAGTCCTCAAAACCATCCATAGATGATTTACTTCTTGTAGATCTAAATTTGGAAAGGGATAGGAAAGGCAAGAACAAAATGGATTAGGGGGCTGAGAACCAGTGGGAGTTTGTACGACAAATTCCAGTGACAAAGGTCTTACAGGATGACCCACTTCAAGAGGTCTATAAGGACTCTTTAGAGGGATATTATGCCACAACTAAATTGCCGGAGCTAGATCTTCCTCTAGCACTGGTGGTGGTAGTTGAGAAGCTTGCAGGACACATGAACCGAATAATTGATAAATGGGCCAATGAATACCGAACCTTAGATTGGAAAGAGATTCGGGAGCTCACGTGGAAAGGACAACCATTATTCATGGAAGTGTTCTCAACAAATACAGTCAAATCAGGAGAGACAGCCTTTCTTGGAGAAACTGTTGCTCCTCCCCTACGAGAGTTCACTAGAGAGGGACCTTCAACATCTAAGTGGACCACTGCTAGTAGCCCAACTCTAGCACCAAGACATTTTCCGACACCAAATGTGCGACCACCGGTCACACCACCACAACATCTTCCTCACTATAACAATCGGAGGGTAGGGGAGCCAACTCAGCCTCCCATAAATGCACCTCCTGAAATGCGGGTGACAAGATCTTTGGAGGGGTTTGGTGAGGCTGGTAATAGGGTACCCACACCAATTTTGGATGCATGTGGACCATCTTTCCAAACAGAGGAACAATTCCCACTGAGAGTGAGAGGCCGTAGGCCCTATGATGAGTATTCAAGACAAGTAAGGCCATCAACTCTTCAGAAACTGGTAAAGAAGTATGAAGGGTCGGGAGATCCATACAACCATGTAGCAGCATTTAGGCAAGCAGTTCGAGCTGAGCAAGTGGCTGACAAGCATACTCAAATTGAAGGATTTGGACTCACTCTTGAGGGAAAGGCCCTTGCTTGGTTTCAGGCATTAGAGGCTTCAGACAAATCTTCTTTACGAGTTTTGGAAGAGAGATTCATTGCTGCTTTTTCCTTGATGGGAATTCAACATGACACGGTAGCACACATCTACTCTTTCAAGCAAGGCGAGAATGAGAGTGTTAGAGACTGTGTAAATAGAATGAAGCAGTACATTAATCGTTGCCCAGAAGATGAGAAGCCCGCCCAAAGTCGATTAATTTCTCTCTTCTTAAAAGGACTCAAAAATTCAACACTACATACACATCTCTATGCGAAGAAGCATATAAATTTCAATGAGTGTTGCCATGATGCTATGGATTTCACCGATAACTTCAAATTCCAAGATGGTTCTGGCCCAGAGGTGAAACCTAGAGATCAGTGGGGTGATGACCAAAGTTCAGGGTCTAGCGCGCTAGTAAATCCAGACCAGATAGCTAACCTAGTACTAAGGAGATTGGGACAGACCTATCGTCCACCCATGCAACCACAACAACAGCACAACAGAGAATGAGGAGTGTACTTCCTACAGGTCCTCATCTTTGTGGAGCATGTGGCGGTAACCATAAAACAGAGGAATGTAATACCTTTTCTCCTCTAGTCACAAACCAACCCACAAAAAAGTGGTGCCAAGCCTGTGCTTGGAACTTTACCCATACCACACAGGAATGTACTCGCATTGCAAGAATGAGACAGGAGCGTGAGCAGCCAAGGGGTGGAGTGGCTCCACAAATGTATCAACAGTATACTAATTTTGAACGTAAGCCACCGATGGCACAAGAGTAAGCACGACCTGTTCTTGGTGCTCAACCTCCTGCTCCAGGGACTGCTCCTGTGAGGGTTGTTGACTACGACAATTCAAATATGTGTAGAGACTTGGTAAACCCAGGCTATGTGGAAGAGGATTACGCATCATATTCATCCAAAGAAAATCTCTTTGAAAGTCCCGCATACCCAAGCCAAGCACTGGCAGGGGAACAAAACTCTTTGATGTTGCTAGGCGGCTACCAACCTAGGACTCTAGGCCCCTCAAGTCAATGGCAGCAAAGGAAAGTAGAAGCCAAACCAATGGGCCCCTGTTATGAGTGCGGAGAACCCCATTGGGCTCGTGATTGTCCACATCGCTCAAGGCAAGCATCTCGATCCAATACAACAGTACAACAGTTTCCACCAATTGAAAGATATTGTCTAGGGTGTTGTGTAGAACACTTCCCAAAAGATTGTCTGCTGAAACCACATGAGGAAGGCACCTCTCAACCAAAGGTCTCACTCAACCTTGTAGGGGTAGTTCCATCACCACCTTCATCTAAGAATGAGGATGTCGTGCCACTTAGAGTCATGACTAGATCACAGACACGAAATGCCGAAATATAGACTGATGAGACACCTCGAACTAGGGATGCAAAGGCAAATCTACTGGACAATAGAAAAAAGACTACTAGGAGGAAAAAGAACCAAAACAAGCGAACTAAAAGTACATCCACTAGTTCTCAAGAAGCCTAGTAAACAAAACATGAGGGATAAAACTTTTACATCCCAAGAAGTGCATGAGGAACATCAACCTCAACCTGGGCCTAGTGCATGAGGAACATCAACCTCAACCTGGGCCTAGTGCTAAACAAGATGAGACTAGTACGACCAAGGATAGTTCTGGGGGTTCTGTTTTTGTGGATAAAGTGAATGAGACTCTAGATGCCATCATTGATACTCATAGAAGTCGCATTGCAGCTTTATCTGAGCTACCCAAGAAGCTTCAAGAATACCCAAACCCTCGTGATGAGGAGAAGATCAATCTAGCTGTACATCAGCAACTCATTAGGGAAGCTCAGTCAATACTTGAGGGACCACCACCACCTATTCCTCGGGGCCCAACCTCTCTTAAGCCAACATTAGAAACCATACCAGAAGTGTCATCAAGTCGGGAAATAAAAAGTGAGCTCATTTCACAAGCTCATAGCGAAAGGTCTGCACCAATTGACACCCAATTGAAAGGAGGTATTCTGCCACCACCTAGCCTTGTCTTCCCATGCAATGATGAAGTGATTGATGCTAATGAGGACATGGCAAATGAGATGTGGGCCGCAAATCATGAGAAAGTTAATGAGAACATGTCTTCTATTAGTTCGCCTCCATTCTCTGAGAGGTGGATTTTACCAGGGGCACGGAAAACAACTTTGGACGTCCAAGCATCCAGGAGGAAGTTCAAACAATTGTTTCTCCTAGGAGTAAGCATACAATGAAAACCTTACCATCATATCTGGGAGAATATGAGAACTGCTCTCAAACCTTGAGGATACCCTCCATGCATAAAAGGTTGACAAAGGAGAAGGAAATGAGTATCGTGCAAGCTATTTTGTCAGCACCAGTGGCTTGTACCTTACCATTGCTTGATTTAATAAAAATTCGACCTGAGTTGTGGAATGATATTGCCACATGTGTGTCAGAGCAGGTATTGCTACAAAAGGGTCACCATGAGTGTACTATACACCCAGAGACAAAGCATGTTATGCCAGTTCCTATCAACAAAGTAGGAAAATTTTGTGAGGACCATCAGGGAAATGCTACCCTCCCATTAGAAGTGCGAAAAGTAGTTTCAACTACAATACTTGATAGTGGTGCAGGAGTGGGCATTGTGACAAGGTCCATTTGGGAAAAGTGGGGCAAACCAGCTATTAGGAGTACCAGGATGCACTTGCAGCTAGCAGATGGAAGCCTAGAACATCCCCTTGGGCTACTTGAGAACATATTGGTCACCACATGTGGGATTGAATATGAGCACACCTTTGCAGTAGTGGATTTTGAAAAACATCCAAACTATGAAGTGATATTGGGTAGACCATTCATGCAACAATTTCAAATGATTCAAGATTGGGGATACAATTATTTGTACCTCCGACATGATTCTGTCATCACAAGGGTCAACCTAAGGAATCACTCATATCGTGATGTAACAAGGTATCCAATAGATGAGTTTGATTCTGCTTCATCTGAGGGCTCAAGAGTTACATTGTCAGACGGGCGAGAAGATCTGTGGATGTGTGGAGCCTCATGTAGGGATTTCAACACTGAGAGACTTAAGGGTAATCGAAGTGTATCAGACGAGGCATACATTCCACCACCCTTCCCTGAGCATTTAATCGATCCACTAGAATGGAGTCATGTCCTTGCAACATTATCAACATGTGCTTTACCGAAGCCAATTCAATTTTGTGACTCAGATGGATATGATATTATTCCTATACGAATGGTACAACCACGTGCCCTTCTAGATGATTTGTACTATAGGAATACATCCACAACAGCTATGCATGTCGAGGAAGTCTCAGTGGAGGATTTAACACTCGAATCTGCTAATGATGTTGATAAGGAAGATGGGTGGGACTCAGATTTTGATAATAATGTGATAATCACTGAGGATGAGTTAGGAAAGGCACGCTTACTCTTGAGAGGAAGGGAGGTTTAAGTAGAGATCCCTCGAAGCCGACCTAAACGTAAATGCTGTAAGAGCCATAAAAGAATCCGTAGACAAGATGAGCGGGAACGACGTGAAAGACTACAAAAAGACAAGGAGGAGTCTAAGAGTGAACATTCTCGACCACCACCTCACTTCTCAGGAAAGAACGGATATCTATACTATGTCCAAGCACAAGATAGTATCAAAGACCAAGTAAAACGATCAGATGGATTCCAAGCAGGGGAAAAGCTAACAACTGTTAGCAAAAATCGTAAAAAAACGAAGAAACAAAAACCAAAACTCAAGTCTAAAACCGATTCAAAAGAGAGTGTCGGAAGTGCAAAGACAATGGTTGAACAAAAAAATCCGATGCAAGATAGCAAAGGAGAGCTCAAAACCACATGGTCTTCAATGAGTGAAGACTCAAGTGGACAAGAACAAGGTCTCAATGTTCCTCCCAATTTCACACAGTACACTCTTCAAGATCGGAAGATTGTTCTTCAACAGCCCATGCGACAAAAACCAGGCATGCCAGGGGTTTCATATGATGGTCCAGAAGATGCTAAAAAGATTGATATTTCTAAGCCAGGAGAAGAGCCTCGCTATGTGTGGATTACCACAGACTTGTCCTTAGATGAGGAGAAGTTATTAATTCAAACAATAAAGGAGTATCACGATGTTTTTGCTTGGAGTTATAAAGACCTCAAGGGAGTCGATCCAAGCATATGTCAGCATACAATTCCATTGCGAGAGGATGCAAAGACCTCCAAGCAACGTCCTTATACCTACAATGAAAATTTCGCACGGAAGATAAAGGAAGAAATAGACAAGCTCTTAGAGGCAGAATTTATCTATGAGATTGAACACACTGAATGGGTCTCCCCTATTGTAGTGGTGCCCAAGAAAAATGGAAAACTTCGAGTATGTGTAAACCTCAAAAAGGTAAATGCAGCTACTGTGCGTGATCATTACCCACTTCCAATCACGGATCATGTTCTGGAACGAGTTGCAGGGAAAAAAGCATATAGTTTCTTGGATGGATTCTCCGGTTACAATCAAGTGTCAATTGATCCAAAGGGTCAACACAAGACAGCCTTTGCTACTGAAGATGGCATCTTTGCCTATTGTGTTATGCCATTTGGTCTAACAAATGCACCAGCAACCTTTCAGCGGTTAATGAGTCATGTATTCAAGGAGTACCTTAGGCAATTTCTTGAGATCTTCATGGATGATTTATGTGTTCACTCACAAGAGCGTGATGATCATATAGAACACCTCAGACTTGTGTTTCAAAAGTGTCAACTTTATCGTATATGCTTGAATCCTAACAAGTGCAAATTCATGGTAAGACAAGGGAAAATTTTGGGCCATATTGTTTCTCGCAATGGGATTTCAACAGATATGGATAAAATTGATGTCATTGTCTCATTACCTCGGCCTATCAACCCTAAAGGGGTACAAACATTCATGGGACATTGTGGCTATTACCGTAGATTCATCTACATGTACGCTGTCCTAGCCAGACCATTATATGCTCTTCTTGTAAAGTTTAATTGGACTGATGAGTGTGAGGAATCCTTTGAAAAGTTGAAGCAAGCATTAGTGACTGCACCCATCTTACGGGCACCAGATTAGAACCAAATCTTTCATGTCCATATTGATGCTTCAAACTTTGCAATTGGATGTATTTTGGTTCAATCGGGAGAACATAATAAGGATTTCCCAATCTCATATGCTAGTCGAGAGTTGAACAATGCTGAGAAGAATTATACCACAACAGAAAGAGAAGGATTGTCCATGATATATGCAGTGAAAAAGTTTCGCCATTACCTTTTGGCAAACAAATTCATATTTTTTGTGGACCATCAAGCATTGCTATATTTGGTAAATAAACCTTGTGCAACTGGAAGGATTGTGAGGTGGTTTATCATCCTTCTTGCGTTTGATTTTGAAGTGGCAGTTCGAAAAGGAACAACTCATCTTAGAGCAGATCATTTGTCTCGAATCACCTCTGGCAAAGCTCCTGTGGGTGTGGATGATGATATGTTAGATTCAACACTTTTCCTTGTAGAGACAGCTCCTAGATGGTCTGAATCCATCTTAGAAATTTTGACAAGTGGGCAGATACAACTAGCAGGTCCTAATGTAGACCTATGGCGACCATTCAAGTTAATCTCAGGGAGATTATATCGTCATGGTAGTGATGGAGTGTTGCGGCTTATACCTAACCCGGACCAATATGAGGAAATCTTGGAATGGACACATGCGGGTATCGATGGAATCCATGCATCAGCTACGACTTGTGTGCAACGTATATCTCAGGATGGGCAATGTTGGCCTACCATGCATGCAGATGCTGAAACATTTGTTCGTAACTGTGCTTCATGTCAAATTCAACAGCCAATTCATAATGTCACATTATTCCAAATTTTAACTACACCAAGTTGGAGTAAGTATATTGTGGACTATCTTCAGCATGGTCATACGGATCAAAAAATTCCTAAACATCGAAAGCATGCTATTAAAGTTGAAGCGGCAAACTATATGCTGATAGAGGGCCAACTCTACAAAAGGGGCAAGGATGGCAACTTACGCATGTGTGTATGTGAAGCTGACTATTTGAAAATCTTAACTCATGCACATGCAGGTGTCGAGGGTGGACACTTTTCGGGAAATACCACAGCTAAGTTGATTAGGTGGTCTGGGCTTTGGTGGCCAACCTTACAAATGGATGCCGAAGAATATGTGAAACGTTGTGACGTTTGTCAAAGGACCAAACCTCCCATCACAAAGGACAATATGCCATTGCGGCCTATGTTAAGCACACGTGCTTTTGCAAAATGGGGTATTGATTTTGTCGGTCCCATTAAACCTCCAGCTCATCACACGCATGCTGAATATATTATAGTCGCAACTGACTATTTGACCAAATGGGTTGAGGCAAAGGCAACAATCAAAAATGATGCCAGAACCACAGCCAAGTTCTTGTATGAGTACGTGTTTACACGCTATGGCTTACCTATTGAGATCGTTAGTGATCAAGGTGTACACTTTGTAAATGAAGTCATAGAATTTTTGCTTCAAGAATTTATGGTAATTCACAAGCGTTCTGCACCCTATCATCCCCAGACCAATGGACAAGCTAAGAGTACTAACAAGATTCTCTGCACAGCACTCACAAAGATTGTTGAGGGACATATGACTGATTGGGAGCAAAAGTTGCACTCAGTTCTTTGGGCATATAGGACAGCCTATAAAACATCTGTGGGAACAACCCCATTTGAGCTTGCTTTTGGGCTAGATGCAATTCTTCCCATTGAATTTCTTGTACCTACTCTACGAGTAGCTAAACAATTGGATTAGACTGGTCATGAGCTTTCACAACGAGTTGACGGATTGGAAAAGCTTGATGAGACCCGCTTATTGGCGGTAATGGGGATGTATGCTGAGAAGAGGAGACAAAAGCAATGGTATGCTAGAAATGTAACAACTGGCCGATTCAAAAAAGGAGACCTTGTGCTCTTGTACACACTTAAGAAGCATAAGAGAAAGCTCAAGAAACGTGGCCTAGGACCGTTTGTGATTAATGAGCTTACTCCAAGTGGTGCAGTGCGTTTAGAGACACTAGAAGGTGAGCAAATGCCTAACTTCATTAATGGAAGTCGTCTCAAGAAATACAATGAACCATTAACTGAAGCCATGCTTCAACAAATGCATGCTACACAAACACGGAAGGAAGCACTTGACCTACTTAAACGTCAGCCTCAAGAGGAGGCTAAAGCTAGAGTTGCAAAAGCCAAGGAGCGTCGCAAAGCTTCTATGATGGCCTTACAGTTGGCTACCGATGAACCATATGTCGATCCATTCAATATTCAAGTGTGCCTTCATCTTCATGAGACTACCTACTTTGTCTCTACCTTAATTGACTCTGGTGTAGATTATAATGTTCTCTCATTTGACACATGGATAGCCTTGGGTCAACCCACACTTGTACACATTCCTGTGGACCTATGAAGCTTCTCAGGGGAAGATAACCCTATAGAGGGAAAATGTGTCATTATGATGTCCATTCAGGATCACCAGATGTCAGTGCCCTTTTATGTGGCAAGTAAGTCCAAGGCAGTAGTAGAGGCTGTTCTCGGTAGATCGTGGTTAAGTGCTACCAATTGCTCATTAGATTGGAAGAATAGACAATACAAGTTGCAAATTGATTCTGATTGCATCTTGGGATCTGCTACTCCACGAGATTTATCGTGTCAAAAGGATAATGTTTCTACCTTACACAACCCACTCTCAAAATCTGCTCTTGAAGCTCCAAAACAAATGATGTGGATAATTGATGAGTACTCAAGTGAGGGCCATGGCTGGCATGTTCCAACTACTCTAGTTGCTGCTCAAAGAAGACCGGGCAAGAAGGAATTATCAATTTGGCTACCCAAAGATGCGTACAAACTTGTACCATCTAGTCCAGTTGCTAAGCCTCCTAAAAAGCACATCATTTCCAAGCCTAAACCTCGGATTGTTACTCGATGGGTCCCAAAACATGTTCTTAAAGCACAAGGCTATTATGAGGGGGCAACAGCAATTTGGCTTCCAAAATGCCATGGTTTGCTAGGGGTAAAAGAGTGTTTCAGAAAGATTCCAAAAGTCACCCTTGATTTTCCATATCAGTGGGTGCAAAAGAAATCAACACAAACTCTTCAAGATAGGATAGGTGGCTGTGATAGCACCTACAAATCTACTTGTGTTGATCTTCCTAAAACATGTATTGAAACACCGGTTGTCCCGATTTCTCCTTATTACCCAATTCCACCATCAACTTGTGTACGTGAGACAAGTCCAAATGAGTCTCATTTGAGCATAGATTCTAGCATTTCAATGCCTAAATCCTCTTATCTTGCTCAAATTCCAAGACAATTGCTAAAATTCCCACCTCTTAAAAAGGATATACCTAAAACCAAAGATAAGGATATACCTAAAACCAAAGATAAGGCATTAACACTACAATTGAAGCTCTTTGGTAGATCAATGTTTGAATAATGTGGTTCCTTATGCCTTTAGAAGATGTGTTCTTTTTGAGATAAATCTTGTTTTTGATTGGAATTGTAATGATGGATATGAGTGTTCTAAATTTCATTGTTCTACGTCCAGATAACTCCTGATGGATATTTGGCGAGATACATGTCCACCATGCATTGACCCTGATAGTACTCGACCTGATCATCGCGGGGGTTATAGTGCTCCTCCATTTCAAACACATTCTAGGTACTTCTATGCTCCCTTAGGTAAAAATTGCTGTGGGCATCACTTTGTCACGTTATTCTATCAACAGCATCACCCATTTCCACATTGTCAAGAGTGTGCACGACTCGTATTAGGAGAAGCTTCACATATTTGTTGGATATGCCGCTCTTACTTTAGATGATATGGCACGGGCTTAATGAAGCAAATTGTGGGAATTACACCCCAACGCCATAATCTTCTTAATGTGAGAATACCAGAGAGAGGACCAAATCAACGTAGATTACCTAAGGAGGTTCAAGCACAACAATGGAGGGATACAAGTTTAAATGACTTGCAACCACCAATCTTGCAAGCCCTCCTTCCCCAAGCCTCAACATGTTAATATTGGATCAATATGAGTACCTATATTGCGCAGTTCCAAAATCGAAACTGTCTGCTTAACCTTCCCATAGAACCAATGCCATATTTTAGTGAGGAAGCACTCCTTCCTCTACCACCTTCTCCAGAGGTCGGTTTTTGTGAGGGGTTATCCCTGCATCCTGAGGAAATTGATACCATCGTTCCAGCAGACGAGGACACGGATCCACCACCAGCGCAAGGGTAAGCTCAATGACTCCACAATAAGATCGACAAGCCAGGGCACTTTTCTCCCACTGGGTTTTTCCCCTCGGCTATATTCGGTGATTGGCACCAATAGCAAATTTTATTCCTTTCTTTTCTTTCCTTGTTTGTTAATAACCATTTTGCAGAGATCTCAGCTAAACAAGAGCATTAAACACGCCCCAATAGTCCACCTACCATGCACACAAATTAGGAAGGGGGGAGACATGCTATGTCTACAAAGACCAAGGAGGAGCAATCTGCACAAAATCAGCAATGCATCAATGCAAACGAACAACATCAACGGGCACTACAACAGGTGTATTCAAATCTTAATCTTTTGTTCTTTATGTGCTTTTATCTTTTGGATATATGGTTTGCATGTTCACACAATATTGGCTGGTTTAAGTTTTTCATTAATTGTTAAAATATGGTGAGTGAATTCTAGATTCTTAGTGAACTTAGTAGAAGATATTTCTATTTAAAGAGAGTGTAGGATATATACCAATGGAGTATGCCAAGTTCTTATGCTTTCAAGGTATATTAGTTATCCCTAGTGGTAGCTACCTCTTAGGTATGGGCTAGGTGCTAGGAGTAATAAAAATTTATGAAAATATACCAAAATATATATATATATATATATATACAAAGTGAATTGAGACATGACATGTCTACCGCCATGTGAAATGCTTGGTAGGACCTGGGGTTGTCTTAGCACCTTGGGGCCGATGCCTTGGTTTCCATGGGGTGAACACTGACATCTAAAAGCTTCAGAAAAAGACCTTCAAGGATTCTATCGCCTTGATAGATGTTGGTAGGACTCTGGGGTACATTATGGACCCTCGAGACCGATGCCCTCATCTTCGTGGGGTACTCCTTATGTCATAAAAGAAAGAAAAAGGGTCTGTCGCCCTTGAGATACTTAGCGGTTTTTAGATTCTCTTGGCGGAGGTCTCTTGGCCATTGCTTGGGTCTCATTGGGATGGAACCTTAATCTTTATCACCTTCTACACACACATCAAAAAAAATAAAAAAAATAAAAATAAAGAGTTCCAATCACCTTTGCTCATATTTAGGAGTAGGTTTGCCACTTAGGAATAACTTAAATACTTGTAGGACATTGAGACTGCGGTCATAACCGGCGGTGTACAAGCACACTTGCCTTTGCATAGCACTATCTACCACTTAGTCTCACTTTGACTAGTCTTTACTCACCTATTTTAGTACTCTTTAAAACTTTAATCAGCCTTTCACTTGTATGCTCACATGTGGAATTGTCATTGCTGTTTTTTTCTTTTCTTCTTTTCTTTTCTTTTTTTCAATAAAGACTTTACTTGTATCTATTGTTTTTTGCAGCTCTTGCTACTACCGCACTCGAGGACGTGCGCAAAATAGGAAGGGGGGAGTGTTGAATGAAGATCAATACAAGGATGCAACAAAAAAGACACTTAGGGCTCTTGAAAAGAGTTCCAAGTTGTAGATGAATGTGGGAGTGGGCTTGACAATAATCCCACATGGGAACTTTTGGGAGTTCTAGAGTTTTTGTATAAAAAGTAGCCCATTTGAGAGCTAGAGAAGACTCTTTGGTCATTTGGTTGAGAGGCTCATAGAGAGAGCTTGCTCCATAGCTCCTTCTCATGTGCTCTCCCAAGGCTCTCCATCTCCATTCTTGCTTCAATCTTGTACTCTCTATTCTCTACATTTTCAATGATATGAGGTTATGGTCTACACACTTGGTAATCTAGATTTCTTAATGATGTTTTGATGCTAAAATTTGATTTGTGAATTGTAGAGTGCATGTGATGAAGCTTGTGCATGAAATGATGTGTAGTTGAGGCTTGTGTGATAGCTCTTTGCATGTTAGATTCTTTGCATAAGTTGCATTTTTATGCTTAAGTGTAGCCTAATCTTGATGCTTTGATTATGTTAGATTGATTGCTTGAGTGTTGAAGAAGGATTGAGTAGGACTAGAAGTCATTAGTGTGTGGTTAACTAATCTTCTCCCATTCGGGATAGCCTCTATGTGGTGCTAACTGGGTTGCATTCACTGATTGACAAAGTGTGTGGGTTGGAGTGTAGCCTCCGCTATGCTATGATGTCCCAAACAGCATAGATTCTAGTATTTCAATACTTAAATCCTCTTATCTTGCTCAAATTCCAAGACAATTGCTAAAATTCCCGCCTCTTAAAGAGGATATACCTAAAACCAAAGATAAGGCATTAACACTACAATTGAAGCTCTTTGGTAAATCAATGTTTGAATAATGTGGTTCCTTATGACTTTAGAGGATTGTGCTCTTTTTGAGATAATCTTGTTTTTTATTGGAATTTTAATGATGGATATGAGTGTTCTAAATTTCTTTGTTCTATGTCCAGATAACTCCTGATGGATATTTGGCGAGATACATGTCCACCATGCATTGACCCTGATAGTACTCGACCTGATCATCGCGGGGGTTATAGTGCTCCTCCGCCGTTTTAAACTCATTCTAGATACTTCTATGCTCCCTTAGGTGAAAATTGGGGTGGGCATCACTTTGTCACGTTATTCTATCAACAGCATCACCCATTTCCACATTGTCAAGAGTGTGCACGACTCGTATTAGGAGAAGCTTCACATATTTGTTGGATATGCCACTCTTACTTTAGACGATATGGCACGGGCTTAAAGAAACAAATTGTGGGAATTACACCCCAACGCCATAATCTTCTTAATGTGAGAATACCAAAGAGAGGGCAAAATCAACGTAGATTACCTGAGGAGGTTCAAGCACAACAATGGAGGGATGCAAGTTTAAATGACTTGCAACCACCGATCTTGCAAGCCCTCCTTCCCCAAGCCTCAACATGTCAATATTGGATCAATATGAGTACCTATATTGTGCAGTTCCAAAATCGAAATTGTCTGCTTAATCTTCCCATAGAACCAATGCCATATTTTAGTGAGGAAGCACTCCTTCCTCTACCACCTTCTCCAGAGGCCGGTTTTTGTGAGGGGTTGTCTCTGCATCCTGAGGAAATTGACACCATCTTTCCAGCAGAAGTGGATACGGATCCACCACCAGTGCAAGGGTGAGCTCAACGACTCCTCGATAAGCCAGGGCACTTTTCTCCCACTGGGTTTTTTCCCCTCGGCTATATTCGGTGATTGGCACCAATAGCAAATTTTATTCCTTTCTTTTCTTTCCTTGTTTGTTAATAAAAATTTTACAGAGATCTCCGCTAAACAAGAGCATCAAACAAGCCCCAATAGTCCACCTACCGTGCACACAAATTAGGAAGGGGGGAGATACGCTACGCCTACAAAGATCAAGGAGGAGCAATCTGCACAAAATCAGCAATGCATCAATGCAAACGAACAACATCAACGGGCACTACAACAGGTGTATTCAAATCTTAATCTTTTGTTCTTTATGTGCTTTTATCTTTTGGATATATGGTTTGCATGTTCACACAATATTGGCTGGTTTAAGTTTTTGATTAGTTGTTAAAATATGGTGAGTGAATTCTAGATTCTTAGAGGACTTAGTAAAAGATATTTCTATCTAAAGACAGTGTAGGATATATACCAATGGAATATGCCAAGTTCTTATGCTTTCAAGGTATATTAGTTATCCCTAGTGGTAGCTACCTCTTAGGTATGAGCTAGGTGCTAGGAGTAATAAAAATTTATGAAAATATACCTAAAAAAAATATATACAAAGTGAATTGAGACATGACATGTCTACAGCCATGAAGCACAAAAATGCAACTTATGCAAAGAATCTAACATGCAAAGAGCTATCACACAAGCCTCAACTACACATCATTTCTGTAAGATTCCTCTCCCAACCCCTTTTTGATGTCTAGTATCTTCCCCTGTAATCAACCCCTCTTCAGAAATATAAAGGCCTTGTTTTTAACTAGAGAGAGAAAATATTCTAGAGAGAGAATATTCAGATTTTGAATATTTTTGGATAGAAAAATATCTCTTATAATTCAGATGAGTTCCCCTGAAACAGAAATTCAAAAAGAATTTTCCAATGTGCAATTGGAATTAATTGGAAATAGGTATAAAGAACCTTAGTCTAAGGGTCTAGATTTTCAGAAATCTTTAGACTATGGTCCAATTAAGGTTCCTATGGGCCAATAGCATCAATCCATGTGTAGGGAGTAGATAAATCCAATTTGTAAAAAAGAAGATACCCAAAAATGAGTAAATGCTCACATAAGGTGAAGAGTTGAAAATGTACAAGGTTTATTAGTAAAAAACTATGAGCAATATTAAAAATATGAGATATTTTGGGAATAATGATTTTATTATGACACATATGTAAGGAAGGGGAGTCCCTTAAATGCTCACATAAGATGAAGAGTTGAAAATATACAAGGTTTATTAGTAAAAAACTATGAGCAATATTAAAATGATTCCATTATGACACATATGTAAGGAAGGGGAGTTCTTTAAAGGATGTGCATATTTCACATAAGATGAAGAGTTGAAAATGTACAAGATTTATTAGTAAAAAACTATGAGCAATATTAAAATGATTCCATTATGACACATATGTAAGGAAAGAGAGTTCTTTAAAGGAGGTGCATATTTCACATGCTTGAATGAGTTTTAAACTCATAAAAATTGAGATATTTCATCTCTCCTCTCTCCTCATTTAAGTCTAGTTCCAAAAAGTTAGCTTAACTGACCTAAAAATGGTCAAATATTGACCAAACTGATTTAGAAAATTCTAGAATCAGTTTGTTTGGTTAGGAGCTCAATTTTTCCTATAAATAGAAGCCTCCCCCTTGTTGAAAAATATATAGTGTTTATGCATCGTTACTCTACTCCACCTAAGCCAAGAACTGTGAATTCATTTAATAATTCACTAGTTTTTGGAGCTTCCCTCTTTCTTCAATCCCCATTAGTGGCTCCATCAACATACTTAACCAATTGATTGGTTGGGGGCCTCTACCGTGAACAAAGAATCAAGCAATTTGTAAGGTAATTAGTGAATATTGATCTTTCTATAATTTCTCAATGTTTCTCTCTTCTCAACCCCTCTCAAGCTTGAGAAGTTTAATTGGTATGGTTTTTTTTAAAATGCTAATGAAGTTTGAATAGTAGTGAAGAGTTACATAATGCTATTGAAGTTAATTTTCATTTATGTTTAAATTCTAATGATTTTTATGTAAATTCCCTCTCTCACTCAAGAAATGGTCATACTCATGACCCATTCTTAATCCAAATCAAGCTTTTCATAAAGCTTTTCCTTAACCCAAGATTAAGCTATGCTTGAGGCCAAATTATTGGCTTTTTTCTATGCTTTTAGTTTATGTATATTAATGATTCAATCCATTATGGATTAATAATCCAATTAGAGATTATTTTATCCCTTAGAAAAATTGAGATTTATCAGTCATAGCAGCGGAGCTATGGTAAAATTTTTATAAAAATTATGCATAAAATAATCTCATTCAAAGCATAAAAAGAGGACTTCCTATCATATTCTAGGAATTATCATCCTAGATTAATTGAAAAAATTTCATTACAATCATGGAGAAATTGAATTTTAATATCATGCATAAAGGATAAGTTTTTATATCAAAAGTGTTATATTTACCATTTTTATTTCATGCATAGAAGTATGCATAATGGATAAATTTTTATATCAAAAGTGTTATTTTTATCATTTTTAATTTTCATGCATAGAAGTATGCATAAAAGAAATTTTTATATCAAAAGTGTTACTTTTATCATTTTTAATTTTCATGCATAGAAGTATGCATAAAAGAAAATTTTTTATATCAAAAGTGTTACTTTTATCATTTTTAATTTTCATGCATAGAAGTATGCATAAAAGAAAAATTTTATATCAAAAGTGTTACTTTTATCATTTTTAGTTTTCATGCATAGAAGTATGCATAAAGGAAAATTTTTTATATCAAAAGTGTTACTTTTATCATTTTTAATTTTCATGCATAGAAGTATGCATAAAGGAAAAAATTTTATATCAAAAGTGTTACTTTTATCATATTGGATTTCATGCATATAGGTATGCATAAAAGATATTCTTTTTATACTAAAAGTGTGATTTTCCTCATAAATGGATTTTATGCTTAACTTAGATACATAAGAGAAATTCTTTTATTCTAAAAGTGTAATTTCCTACCAAACTGAATTTATGCATAAGAAGATGCATAAAAGATTGATTTTAATTTCGAAAGTGTTAGTCTCCTTAAATGGAATTTATGTATAAATAAATGTGTAGAGAAATCTTATATTAAATATAAGAATTCTCTTTTTTTTTAAAAAAGAGAGGTATGAGATGTGATAAGAATTGATAAGATGCGTATGGAAAGTGATAGGATGTGATAAGATGTGTATGGGATGAGGTAAGAAGTGTATGTGATAGAATAGGATGTATATGGGTTGTGATAGGGCGAGAAATGATGTGATGTAAAAGATTAGATGTGAAGACATATGGGGTTACATGAATGGGAATGTGGAAATGGATGTATGTATGTGGATGTGTGGATGTGGAGATAGGAGTATGGATGTATGAATGTGAAAATGGATGTATGCATGAAGATGTATATGCATAGATGTGAATGTGGATGTAGATGTGGATGTATAGATGTGAATGGGAATGTGGATGTGGATGTATGTATGCATGTGGATGTAGATGTGAATGTATAGATGTGAATGGGAATGTGGATGTGGATGTATATGAATGTGGATGTAGATGTGGATGTATAGATGTGAATGGGAATGTGGATGTGGATGTATGTATGTATGTGGATGTAGATGTGGATGTATAGATGTGAATGGGAATGTGGATGTGGATGTATGTATGTATGTGGATGTGGATGTATGTATGTATGTGGATGTGGATGTATGAATGAGGACGTGATAATGGATGTATGCATGTAGATGTGGATATATGGATGTGAATATGAATGTGGATGTGGATGTGGATGTATGGATGTGGATATGGATGTGTATGTATGAATGTAGATAAGGGATGTGGATGTATAAATGAGGATGTGAAAATGGAGGTATGCATGTAGATGTGGATGTATGGATGTGAATATGGATGTGGATGTGGATGTATAAATGAGGATGTGAATGTGGATGTGAATGTGAATGTGGATGTGAATGTGGATGTGGATATGGATGTGTATGTATGAATGTGGATATGGGATGTGGATGTATAAATGAGGATGTGAAAATGGATGTATCCATGTAAATGTGGATGTATGAATGTGAATGTGAATTAATGTGTCGTCGATATGAGGAAATGGATGAGAATGAGTACACATTGAATGGAATGTGGAATAAGTAATGTGGACTAAGGAGGGATAATGTGGAAAGACGAGAGTTTGATTTAGAAACTGTATTTTGTGACTGTTTGTAAATGACTGTTTTATGTCAAGAATGCTGGGGAAGCATTTTGACCATCTTGTGGATTAAGGTCATGAAGACCTAACTGTTAAAGTTGCAACTGCTGACGGAGAGTCAATGGAGGACGTCTCGCGTAGCAAGGTCGATCGAGGTCTTGACCAGCCTCGGCTCGATTTAAATGGTGAGCTTCCGGTACGGTGGATGAGGGACCAAGGAAGCGGCCTATGAGTGAAGCGCTAGGTCACCTGCGAAGGATCCTAGAGGGTGCTGACCATACGGTGCTCGGGCTCTGGGTCGCCGAAGATACCCACACGTGCATCGTGGAAGATATTGGAACAAGGAGTAAGAGTTGTTTTGTGAAACCGGGCATGGATCTGGTTGATTGACCTTGCTGGTCTTCAATGGATGAGTCCATGGCTCTTTATATGGATCTGTTGGTTGATCTTGCTGATCTTCAACGAGAGTCCATCTTGATTTTTATAAGTGATTATATTGCCGAGTATTATGGGCTAGGAACTATTGAAAAGGCCCCCTGTGTGGACAGGTGGTGAGCGTTCTAGTTGCCAATGATGCCATAGATACTCTGATGAAGGAATGATAGGAAATTATGAATCAACCGGATAAATTGGAAGATTATGATCAGTGGTACTATGGTTTCATTAAAGGATTGTTTTAAAGTTAGTTGATGCTAAGAAAAAGGCAATTTCATATTGGGTGTGTAAGTGGTGTGGCTAGTTCTATGTTTACATGAACTTCCGGCTAGGGGGCCTTGGAACTCTTTTCCTTGGTACCCGGGACAAAACCTAACCAAATTCCAAAATTGGATCCCATCACTACAGTGGTTGGGCGGTTGGCTAACCCATGGGATCGGATGGGGTTAGGCTGGACTGATGGATCCGTAAATCGAGATTTAATTTCTATTATTACGATAGATGAAGTAAATCCCGGATAGAAATTGTTCTATGGATAGGAATCAACGGCTGTGCCTCTTGATGGGGAAAAAAGCGTTGATCCCAATGATCCAAGTGCAAGTTCTTCCTTGATTTGACCAAGTACCGTTAAAGGTGCAGTCAGATCAGTTTGATCAGTAATGATCTTGACTACGTTAGAGTAAAGAGTTATCCTGGTGGAATCGCCCGTGCTTTCCGGGTAAAGGAAGTTTTTCCGGTTTCGGTTTTGGACAAACCGACGGATTAGTCTCTTGTCCGGATATCCGTGGGCGAGGCCCCGAGTGTGGGACCCCTGTCCCGCGCGAGAAGTGCTACTTCCGCTGCTAGTACCCCGAATCCGTTGCTCGGTGGGAACAGGGATCTCACAGTTGGTATCAGAGCGGTTTTGAAAGCTAATAAAGATAATTAAATTCTTATCTGAAATTGGTAATAAGAATTCAGAAACAGCATTTTCATAATGTATTTTCATTCCGTAAGCTTCTTTAATGAAGAAATTTTAATCAAAGAAATTGTTTTTATAGATGGAAGTTCCCCATTTATCTGGTATTCCCGACCTCACCCAGTCTCAAGATATGATTGCATTTGCCTTCGAGCATCTCATCTCTTCCGCTTCAACTCAAACAAGCCGAGCAAGACTCGCACGCCATTTCGCGGATTTATATTTCCCTACCCCAGCGGAGAGAATACAACATAAGTGGTTTGCAGGGCAATATGTCCACGCCCATTGCAACCACCATACAATGCTGTGGCAGAATCTCTCATTGACTATGATCCTGTTAAAGCTGAAAATGGTGCGTGGTGTCATTCTATATCATTCGACACCTCGAAATTTCAGACTTTCATGTCGAGTTTATAAACTTCTTAGTCGATTTATCCCTAAGGAGAAAATAATAGCTCCCTTCGCAGTTAGAGAACTTATGTAACAGGGCATGACTATGGCCCAGTACCGTCATCTTATGCGTCTCTCGAAGAGATTTTGAATTTTGGAGCCGAGCCACTCTATGTAATTATTGCAACTTGTATATAAATATACAAATGTTTTTTTTTTTTACGGACGATCGGATAAAGAAAAATCTATTTATCAGACTTAAGTCATAGATCTCCAATAAGATCAACTGAGGAGCAAATTATGTCAAAAGTTTATCAAGACGCACAAAAAGGTTGTAATTGTTTGATATAATTCATACAAATTGTTAATTCAAATTGAAATTCGTAAATTAGTAATTGGGTCTTCAATTGGAAGTACCGCAATTGTATGGAACCCTGACTTGCTTGAGACCTAGACATGATGGTATTTACCTTATAGTTTCGAGTATCATGACTATCCGTATATACCGAGGGTATAACTGCAGCTCTTTACCAACAGTATATACGAGTAAATCTAAGACTTGAAATTATAAGCGTTAATGCTATCCAGATGATGATTTTGAATGTGGTTGATATGATTTTTAATTCTGTTTGGGAACTGATGAATTGATTTGGATTCTGATTGAAAAATGATGATCCTTGAAAATGGGTTGAAATGTAATAAGCTGAGCAAAACCACAATGTGGATGATTGGGACGAGTCCCTGTAATGATAAATGATAAAAATGATTCAGCAAATCACTATGAGATTAGTGGATTATGTTGTCAAATTGCTACTGTTAATACTTGAGACGGTAGATCAAGTTAAGGGATGACAAATTGAGAACTTGTTTAACTTAAATTCCATGGAGGAATGTTCAGAAGGAAATTTTCGGTCTAATGGACCAATATCGTGTTAAAGATATGAATGATATGATTTGAATGAATTGTTATTTAATGATGAATTCTATATAAGGGATATTTATCCCCATATTCTGTTGGGTTGACCGGAATATAAGGAACCCCAGAATAAATTGGATTTTAAGCAAAAAAGTTATCCTCTACTTGCGAGATGAGGACATCTTGCACCTTTTAAGTGGGGTAGAATGTAAGATTCCTCCCCCAGCCTTAGAGGTATACAGGAGTAAGAATCTCCCTTTCTGATCTTATAATTATTCTCTCTCTAAAATAAAGAAAGATTCTGTTTAAAAAAGGAAGAACCTTTTTCCTGAATACTTCTCAAGAGTCCCACCTGTTTTAAGGATTCAGAACAACGAGTTCAGAAGTGAGAATCGATGTTTTGGATATCAAGATTTTGGTCTCGAGTACGGCCCAAAAGAAGTTCTTTATCTCTTGGGAAGTATAAGAAGTTATCTCCCAGATATTGTGGACCAAAGAAAGTAGGTGATTTAGCTTACGAACTTCTTTTATCTCCTCATCTCAAAGTTCTGAATGCCTTCTATAGAAAAATGTGCCAAACCCAAATCATGGAAAGACGGTAAAACTTCAGTGGTAAGTTACCGTTGGCTTCTAAGTTACGCTAGCTCCTTCCTTTATATAAGTCGCAACTTTTACTTGTCGTTCACAGTAATCTTACTTCCATCGATCTTCTTTCTTTCTTAATCTCCTTCATGGCTTGGCAACAAGAATTAGTTTTATCCATGATGATTTCTCACCTTCAAGACGCAAGGGAGTCTGTGAAGAAAGATTTTATAGAACAGTATGAGCGCTCACTTTTCCCTCACTTGGGAACTTCTGTAGCGCAGACAAAATGGCGGACCTATCAAGACATAACTAGGGTAACACCCTAGGGTCAGCAGCACTTTCGTAACAATGTCCGCTTGGCCATGGTTATTGAAGCTTTGGGTTTGGGACCCCGATACTACTGCGTCATGAGATCAAGGCATCCTGGGTTTTCTGAGCGGGTCTTCTTACTGGCGTGTTTTCTTCCTCATGAGAAGATATGCCTTTACCCCGTTTTTGGCTTGCCTCTTAGAGGTCCTTTTGTTAGAACACCTCATACCACTGAGATAGGCGCAGCAATAACCCACAGAATCATTCCCATAGATGAGTTACCTTATACTTGTGCAGCTTGTGAGGACTGCTTTTGTGATCATATGATGGATGGACTTATGGAAGTGTAAAGAGTTCTTCTATCTTTACTGTATAAGTTCCGAGAATGAATAAAGTTTAAATCTTGTTCTTATCTTGAATCTTGCTCTCTTGAGACTTTTTTTTTAATTGGTGGTTAATCTTAATTTTAAAAAAAAATTCTCTCAGTCTCATACTTGTGCATCTTGCGAAATTACCCCCAGTTTGCGAGATGAGGGCATCTCGCGTTTTTTAAGTGGGGTAGAATGTAAGATTCCTCTCCCAACCCCTTTTTGATGTCTAGTATCTTCCCCTGTAATCAACCCCTCTTCAGAAATATAAAGGCCTTGTTTTTAACTAGAGAGAGAAAATATTCTAGAGAGAGAATATTCAGATTTTGAATATTTTTGGATAGAAAAATATCTCTTATAATTCAGATGAGTTCCCCTGAAACAGAAATTCAAAAAGAATTTTCCAATGTGCAATTGGAATTAATTGGAAATAGGTATAAAGAACCTTAGTCTAAGGGTCTAGATTTTCAGAAATCTTTAGACTATGGTCCAATTAAGGTTCCTATGGGCCAATAGCATCAATCCATGTGTAGGGAGTAGATAAATCCAATTTGTAAAAAAGAAGATACCCAAAAATGAGTAAATGCTCACATAAGGTGAAGAGTTGAAAATGTACAAGGTTTATTAGTAAAAAACTATGAGCAATATTAAAAATATGAGATATTTTGGGAATAATGATTTTATTATGACACATATGTAAGGAAGGGGAGTCCCTTAAATGCTCACATAAGATGAAGAGTTGAAAATATACAAGGTTTATTAGTAAAAAACTATGAGCAATATTAAAATGATTCCATTATGACACATATGTAAGGAAGGGGAGTTCTTTAAAGGATGTGCATATTTCACATAAGATGAAGAGTTGAAAATGTACAAGATTTATTAGTAAAAAACTATGAGCAATATTAAAATGATTCCATTATGACACATATGTAAGGAAAGAGAGTTCTTTAAAGGAGGTGCATATTTCACATGCTTGAATGAGTTTTAAACTCATAAAAATTGAGATATTTCATCTCTCCTCTCTCCTCATTTAAGTCTAGTTCCAAAAAGTTAGCTTAACTGACCTAAAAATGGTCAAATATTGACCAAACTGATTTAGAAAATTCTAGAATCAGTTTGTTTGGTTAGGAGCTCAATTTTTCCTATAAATAGAAGCCTCCCCCTTGTTGAAAAATATATAGTGTTTATGCATCGTTACTCTACTCCACCTAAGCCAAGAACTGTGAATTCATTTAATAATTCACTAGTTTTTGGAGCTTCCCTCTTTCTTCAATCCCCATTAGTGGCTCCATCAACATACTTAACCAATTGATTGGTTGGGGGCCTCTACCGTGAACAAAGAATCAAGCAATTTGTAAGGTAATTAGTGAATATTGATCTTTCTATAATTTCTCAATGTTTCTCTCTTCTCAACCCCTCTCAAGCTTGAGAAGTTTAATTGGTATGGTTTTTTTTAAAATGCTAATGAAGTTTGAATAGTAGTGAAGAGTTACATAATGCTATTGAAGTTAATTTTCATTTATGTTTAAATTCTAATGATTTTTATGTAAATTCCCTCTCTCACTCAAGAAATGGTCATACTCATGACCCATTCTTAATCCAAATCAAGCTTTTCATAAAGCTTTTCCTTAACCCAAGATTAAGCTATGCTTGAGGCCAAATTATTGGCTTTTTTCTATGCTTTTAGTTTATGTATATTAATGATTCAATCCATTATGGATTAATAATCCAATTAGAGATTATTTTATCCCTTAGAAAAATTGAGATTTATCAGTCATAGCAGCGGAGCTATGGTAAAATTTTTATAAAAATTATGCATAAAATAATCTCATTCAAAGCATAAAAAGAGGACTTCCTATCATATTCTAGGAATTATCATCCTAGATTAATTGAAAAAATTTCATTACAATCATGGAGAAATTGAATTTTAATATCATGCATAAAGGATAAGTTTTTATATCAAAAGTGTTATTTTTACCATTTTTATTTCATGCATAGAAGTATGCATAATGGATAAATTTTTATATCAAAAGTGTTATTTTTATCATTTTTAATTTTCATGCATAGAAGTATGCATAAAAGAAATTTTTATATCAAAAGTGTTACTTTTATCATTTTTAATTTTCATGCATAGAAGTATGCATAAAAGAAAATTTTTTATATCAAAAGTGTTACTTTTATCATTTTTAATTTTCATGCATAGAAGTATGCATAAAAGAAAAATTTTATATCAAAAGTGTTACTTTTATCATTTTTAGTTTTCATGCATAGAAGTATGCATAAAGGAAAATTTTTTATATCAAAAGTGTTACTTTTATCATTTTTAATTTTCATGCATAGAAGTATGCATAAAGGAAAAAATTTTATATCAAAAGTGTTACTTTTATCATATTGGATTTCATGCATATAGGTATGCATAAAAGATATTCTTTTTATACTAAAAGTGTGATTTTCCTCATAAATGGATTTTATGCTTAACTTAGATACATAAGAGAAATTCTTTTATTCTAAAAGTGTAATTTCCTACCAAACTGAATTTATGCATAAGAAGATGCATAAAAGATTGATTTTAATTTCGAAAGTGTTAGTCTCCTTAAATGGAATTTATGTATAAATAAATGTGTAGAGAAATCTTATATTAAATATAAGAATTCTCTTTTTTTTTTAAAAAGAGAGGTATGAGATGTGATAAGAATTGATAAGATGCGTATGGAAAGTGATAGGATGTGATAAGATGTGTATGGGATGAGGTAAGAAGTGTATGTGATAGAATAGGATGTATATGGGTTGTGATAGGGCGAGAAATGATGTGATGTAAAAGATTAGATGTGAAGACATATGGGGTTACATGAATGGGAATGTGGAAATGGATGTATGTATGTGGATGTGTGGATGTGGAGATAGGAGTATGGATGTATGAATGTGAAAATGGATGTATGCATGAAGATGTATATGCATAGATGTGAATGTGGATGTAGATGTGGATGTATAGATGTGAATGGGAATGTGGATGTGGATGTATGTATGCATGTGGATGTAGATGTGAATGTATAGATGTGAATGGGAATGTGGATGTGGATGTATATGAATGTGGATGTAGATGTGGATGTATAGATGTGAATGGGAATGTGGATGTGGATGTATGTATGTATGTGGATGTAGATGTGGATGTATAGATGTGAATGGGAATGTGGATGTGGATGTATGTATGTATGTGGATGTGGATGTATGTATGTATGTGGATGTGGATGTATGAATGAGGACGTGATAATGGATGTATGCATGTAGATGTGGATATATGGATGTGAATATGAATGTGGATGTGGATGTGGATGTATGGATGTGGATATGGATGTGTATGTATGAATGTAGATAAGGGATGTGGATGTATAAATGAGGATGTGAAAATGGAGGTATGCATGTAGATGTGGATGTATGGATGTGAATATGGATGTGGATGTGGATGTATAAATGAGGATGTGAATGTGGATGTGAATGTGAATGTGGATGTGAATGTGGATGTGGATATGGATGTGTATGTATGAATGTGGATATGGGATGTGGATGTATAAATGAGGATGTGAAAATGGATGTATCCATGTAAATGTGGATGTATGAATGTGAATGTGAATTAATGTGTCGTCGATATGAGGAAATGGATGAGAATGAGTACACATTGAATGGAATGTGGAATAAGTAATGTGGACTAAGGAGGGATAATGTGGAAAGACGAGAGTTTGATTTAGAAACTGTATTTTGTGACTGTTTGTAAATGACTGTTTTATGTCAAGAATGCTGGGGAAGCATTTTGACCATCTTGTGGATTAAGGTCATGAAGACCTAACTGTTAAAGTTGCAACTGCTGACGGAGAGTCAATGGAGGACGTCTCGCGTAGCAAGGTCGATCGAGGTCTTGACCAGCCTCGGCTCGATTTAAATGGTGAGCTTCCGGTACGGTGGATGAGGGACCAAGGAAGCGGCCTATGAGTGAAGCGCTAGGTCACCTGCGAAGGATCCTAGAGGGTGCTGACCATACGGTGCTCGGGCTCTGGGTCGCCGAAGATACCCACACGTGCATCGTGGAAGATATTGGAACAAGGAGTAAGAGTTGTTTTGTGAAACCGGGCATGGATCTGGTTGATTGACCTTGCTGGTCTTCAATGGATGAGTCCATGGCTCTTTATATGGATCTGTTGGTTGATCTTGCTGATCTTCAACGAGAGTCCATCTTGATTTTTATAAGTGATTATATTGCCGAGTATTATGGGCTAGGAACTATTGAAAAGGCCCCCTGTGTGGACAGGTGGTGAGCGTTCTAGTTGCCAATGATGCCATAGATACTCTGATGAAGGAATGATAGGAAATTATGAATCAACCGGATAAATTGGAAGATTATGATCAGTGGTACTATGGTTTCATTAAAGGATTGTTTTAAAGTTAGTTGATGCTAAGAAAAAGGCAATTTCATATTGGGTGTGTAAGTGGTGTGGCTAGTTCTATGTTTACATGAACTTCCGGCTAGGGGGCCTTGGAACTCTTTTCCTTGGTACCCGGGACAAAACCTAACCAAATTCCAAAATTGGATCCCATCACTACAGTGGTTGGGCGGTTGGCTAACCCATGGGATCGGATGGGGTTAGGCTGGACTGATGGATCCGTAAATCGAGATTTAATTTCTATTATTACGATAGATGAAGTAAATCCCGGATAGAAATTGTTCTATGGATAGGAATCAACGGCTGTGCCTCTTGATGGGGAAAAAAGCGTTGATCCCAATGATCCAAGTGCAAGTTCTTCCTTGATTTGACCAAGTACCGTTAAAGGTGCAGTCAGATCAGTTTGATCAGTAATGATCTTGACTACGTTAGAGTAAAGAGTTATCCTGGTGGAATCGCCCGTGCTTTCCGGGTAAAGGAAGTTTTTCCGGTTTCGGTTTTGGACAAACCGACGGATTAGTCTCTTGTCCGGATATCCGTGGGCGAGGCCCCGAGTGTGGGACCCCTGTCCCGCGCGAGAAGTGCTACTTCCGCTGCTAGTACCCCGAATCCGTTGCTCGGTGGGAACAGGGATCTCACAATTTCATGCACAAGCTTCATCACATGCACTCTACAATTCACAAATCAGATTTTAGTATCAAAACATCATTAAGAAATCTAGATTAGCAAGTGTGTAGACCACAACCTCAAATCATTGAATACATAGAGAATAGAGAGTGCAAGATTGAAGCAAGAATGGAGATGGGGAGAGCACATGAGAAGGAGCTATGGAGCAAGCTCTCTCTATGAGCCTCTCAACCAAATGACCAAAGAGTGTCCTCTCTAGCTCTCAAATGAGCCACTTTTTATACAAAAACTCTAAAACTCCCAAAAGTTCCCATGTGGGATTATTGTCAAGCCCTCTCCCACATTCCTCTACAACTTGGAACTCTTTACAGGAGCCCTAAGTGTCTTTTTTTGTTGCATCCTTGCATTGATCTTCATTTGTCATGCAACATGTATCTACACTCAAGACACTGAATATGCAAAGTACAGGAAACAGGAATAAGACAGATAGACTGACAAACTATATCTTGCATTCAGAAATTCCCCATAGCTACACAGAAAGTCCGCCTAGTATCAAGAACGTCCATAACTGAAAAGCCTTCCCCCTTTTCAAGAGCCAAACGACCTTTTAACTTCTAAGATATGAAAAGTCCCCAAAATAGACTAAGGATTCATACATATGATAAAAGTAATTCCTCCTAAGGTCTACCCCAAATAATTTCCACTCTCAGAAAAGACAGGCGCTGCCTTCGTTGTTTGCAATGCTCCTCCTCTCTGTTCTGGAAAAAATCCACCGCCCATGGCCTGAATTGGGATTCCTCCCTTCTCGAATAATCTCCTTGCGCCATCTCTCTCCTGCCATGCACACACGTAGCCACATCACCCTTCTCGAATCTTCTTTAATCTTGGACATTTTCACCCCTCATACACATATTACATTGGCACTCCCAACAATTAATTGCCCCCATGATGGTTATGTGACACATCACTATGCATACATGGAAAAAGTTGTACAGGTTGTAGAGCCCACATGCATTGATGAGGCTATTGGAAATGTGTGTTGGGAGAAAGCTATGGATGAGGAGATGGATGCACTATATGGAAATGAGACTTGGGATTTAGTGCAATTGCTTGAAGGCAAGAAAGCTATTGGATGCAAGTGGGTCTACAAAGTAAAACATAACAATGATAGAAGCATAAGCAGGTACAAGGCTAGATTGGTAGCCAAAGGATATGCGCAAACATAGGGCATTGATTATGAGAAAACTTTCAGCCCAGTTGCCAAGATGGCAACAGTGAGAGTTGTGATAGCAGTGGCTGTGTCAAAGCAATGGTCTTTACATCAGATGGATGTAAAGAATGCATTCTTGCATGGGGATTTGTAGGAAGAGATGTATATGTTACAGCCACCTGGTTATGAGGATGTGAGTCACCCCGAGCATGTTTGCAGGTTGAAGAAAGCCTTGTATGGCTTTAAAAAAGTACCAAGAGCATGGTCTGACAAGATTTTTGAATATCTTGTCACTATTGGCTTTCATGTAGCCAATGCAGATTTCTCGTTGTATGTGAGACATAGTGATAGAGGGGGGTTGTGCTTGTTGTCATCTATGTAGATGACGTGATCATTACTGGGGACCATGATGGAGAGATCTTTGATGTAAAGATATTGCTTAGACAGAAGTTTGAGATGAAGGATCTAGGGGAGCTCAGATATTTCTTGGGCATTGAGGTGATTAGATCACCACATGGTATTGGATTACTGTAGAGACAGTATGGCTTGGACATGTTGTCCAAGTATGGTATGACAGGCTGTAAGCCTATCTCAGTGCCATTGAATCAGAATGGCAAGTTGAGTGCAGATTCAAGAGAGATTTTGGAGGATCCTACTATGTAAAGGCGCATAGTAGGAAGCTTGATCTACATGACGATCACCACGCCAGATTTGAGCTATGCTGTTGGGTTGGTGAGTTAGTTTATGTAGGTTCCTCCTTGGAATCCGCATTTGGATGCATTGAGATGCATACTGAGGTATGTGAGGTCTACTTTGCATTGTGGACTATTTTATGAAACTGGGACAGAGATATGTGTACATGGGTACACAGATGCTGATTGGGCTGGTAGTATCTCAGATAGAAGATCTACTAGTGGCTTCATGTTTTCTTTGGGGAGTGCTGCTGTGACTTGGAGCAACAAGACGCAGCCTACGGTTGCTCTATCGAGTACAACAGAGGCTGAGTACAGAGGTGCTACTATGGCAGCATGTGAGGTAGCTTGGTTGAGAAAGCTACTTGCAGATTTGGGTCTATCATTGGATAGAAAAGTTTTCATTTTCTGTGACAACATTAGCAGTATACAGTTAGCCAAGAACCTAGGTTTCAATGCTCGCACGAAGCATATAGAGGTCCACCACCATTTTGTCAGAGAGAAGGTTTTGGAAAGAGATGTTGACCTTGTTTATGTCAGCACACACAGGATCAATTCGCTGACATCTTCACCAAAGCATTGGGTACAGAGAAGCTTTGCAGATTCAAGGCTTTGCTTGGTGTACATGAGATGGAGTTGAGCTCGAGGGGGAGTGTTGAGATATCGAGCTCATCTAGTGAGGCGGTGTGGACACTGATGACCCGCCTAGGGAATAGGCCCCACACTTACACCACTGGCATGGTTGGTGAGATCATGGGTGATATGCGGCCAGTGGGATGATAGGCTGTGTGACAGCCATTCTAGAGACTGGCATAGTTATAGCGCCAGCTCATTTAGTAGTTGGGTTCACACTATAGAGAACCCTAGTATGTATTTGGTTGGGTACCTTTCATATTGTGTGTACTCTTATCTTTGTATATGGTGTGTTCTCTTTTAGGGTTTTGTGAGTGTGTGCGTGGTTGCAAGAGCTCAAGCTCTCTTCTCCCCTGCATCTTTTCAATTCTTGCACCGGTTGTGCATGAAAAGAATGGCCCTATGGCCATTCTTGTTTGCCCAAGAGCATGCAAGAAGGTTGGGTGTAGCACCAAGGCTATGCTAGAATGGCCCTAGGGACATTGTTGCATACATAAGAGTATCAAGATTGGCCCTAGAGCCATTCTAAGATGACCCATGGCCATTCTTGCACCTGTTGTATAAGAAAAGAATGGCCCTAGGACCAAGAGCATGCAAAAAAGTTGGGTGCCACCAAGGCCATGCTAGAATGGTCCCATATCCATTCTTGAATGTAGAAGAGCATCAAGAATGGCCCTAGGGCCATTCTTGGATGCCCCATGGCCATTTCCAACATGACCTATGTGCCTTGGGGTCATGCAAGAATGGGGACATACATACCTTTCTAGCCATTCTAGCCCTTTCAAACATACCCTAGTATTATGAACAAAATTGAGTAGATTATGTTTTCATCCCTGGAGATTTGTACGATCTACTCTTCTTGACTCTATGATGTTATCATTGATAGGTATGGATGCTCGACCTGGAGACAAGGTCTTTATGATGCAGTAAGTGAATGTGTTGGAGTTGGTTGCATCTCTAGAACAGATCCAGAGATGCTTTGCAGTGGCTCTAAGATCGGTCAAGGGAATGTGTCTGTGTTTGTAGAGAAATGTGTGAAGGATGTAGACCTTCCCCTTCCAACTACGGATGTAAGAGATCTAAGAGGTGCAGTTTGGACTTCCTTCCATTGGCCTAAAGTTATGTTAATGTCTTTTAGAGATTCTCCAAATTTTGGAGAGCAAATGGAAAATGCAGATGGACAAGCCGGTCCTATGGAACCTCCAATTGTGGATACTATACCAGTAACATCTTTAGAGTCTGACATCAAAACTCGAGAGTCTTGGAAGAGAAAAAATATCCTTTTATGGGATGAGAGCAACACCTAGATGATGTACAAGGGTTTGATACTGTATGTGCTTCCAGAAAACTGTGTTAACTTTGAACAACTTGGTGAGCATTGCGTAGGTGTCGCTATTGATATGGCACAAGAGGGTACATTAAGTGGAAATGGTTATGAGGTGGACAACATCAACTTAGTTAAGTGGCCTATTAACCAAATTACAATGTTAGACAATACTCCATTGCAGCGCAATGTAGCCTTTGAAGATATGCAGGGTGATGGCAAGCAGAACACTATTGAGTATCCAATGGTGGCTCAGGAGGTCCCAACCTCTCTATTGATTGTTGTAAAAACAAATGTAGCTTGCATATCACGACATGATAATGCGCATATGCCAAGATTTTTGGGGACAATCTCAAGAAATTCAGACAAACTATGTATATGATGTTCTCTCTATGTCTTGGCTACAAGACTCAAAAACAAAGACGATTAAATATGAGTTTAAACTTAATGGGGTGTGTTTCTGTTTTTGATCATGGTATGAGGTGCATGGAATCCCGAAGATATCCTTTTACCGCTACAGGGAAAAGTTTGAGGCTGGTGTGCATCAACATGTACATGGAAACACAGGGATAGTCCGAAGAAGCCTTGAGCATACTGGTATGGCTAGAGAACTACTTGAGGACTTCATCAACATTAACTCAGAGCAGATGCCTAACAAGAGTAGAACTATGCTGGATGGCTCAAGGGAGACTCAGTTAAGGATACCTGAAACATACAAGCAGGTTGACATATTAGATGAGATCAATCCAACTCTTGATCAATTGGGATATGAAAAGAAGTTATCTAAGTCTTCTTTTGGGAGAATATGGAATCAAGAGTATCCCCACGTAGCATTGACAAAGACAAGTGAGTTTTCTAAGTGCAGTTTGTGTAGTTCATTGAAGGCTAGAATGGGAGCCAAGCCAAGTCTACAGGAAAGAGCAAAGATCAAGGAGGAAATAAAAGTTCACATGAGTCAGCAACAAAGTTGTAGAAACATGTACTATGCATGGTGTGCATTTTTCAAAATTACAACCAGAGAAATATGTGTGCATCATCCATGATAAGATGGATCAAAAGAAGACGGCCATTCCTAGACTACGAATGATACCAAAGGACACAAATTCAGCATGGCAGCTCAGTGGCATTGATTGGTATGATCACTCATGGACATGGGGAGGGGCATTACGGTCACTTTATGCTAAATGGGTTATGGCCATCGCATCCTAATCTCACAATTAGATCAATTGCATTGTGTTTGCATAACCTAGAGCGGTTGGATAAGCACCCCCTTGGTGATCTAGCTATAGATGGGGCTTCAAAGAGCAATGTTTTGCTTCTCCATGCCTTGAGCTCAAGGGAAGCTTTAGATTACCACTATGATACTAAAGAGATTATTGGCCAGCGGGTATGGAGTGACAATGCACATGCAAATTCCACAATAACCATTGTTCCAAGAGAACATGCATCAGGTCCAAATGATTTACAAGGTGTCAATGTGATTTCAGCTTTTTGCAGATTGCCAGAGAACTTGCTATTGCAACTAGATAATTGTGCAGGTGAAAACAAGAATCGATATTTGTTTGCATATCTATCTCTTCCAGTTTTGCAAGGGGGTTTTTTAAACTGTTCCATTAGGGGAAGGTTGAGGTCTATAGGGGCCCTTTAAGCTGCCATATTATGATTTTAATGACTTTTTGTTAAAACGTTAAGTTTCTTTGACTTTAGATACCTAGAAGTTTGAATTTCAAAGTTTCTCGCCAAAATTGAATTTGAAATTGAGTGAGCAAAACTATATCATGTGACATATCTATGGAAAGAGCTCGACGAGTAGATTCTGGATCTATAATCTCCGACAAATTTTGAGCTCATATGTAAAAGTTATGGACGTCCGAAATTTCAAAAACTTTCCCCCCACTTTTTGGAAATGAAAAGTACAAAAAGGCATCTTCTAGAGAATCTTTTGACCACCTTTGATCACCCAACATTTTTGTATACATGGCATCACATGATTGGCTCTTTTTCTTAATAACCTTTTAATCACATGGCATCTTAAAGGGCCCCTATAGACCTCAACCTTCCCCTAATGAATTGGGATTTTTAATGGTCGTACACACACATGAGGACATAGATGCAATGTATAGTAGGTTCTCAGAAAAATTGAGAGTCGCATAGACCTTCACTTTACCACATTTGTTGATGGACACCTTAAGAACCAGCTCAAGATCTTCACCAGTGCCTTTTTTGCGAGCTCGTGTCTGACTTCAAGTTATATTGTGATGGATACATTTGTAATGGGCAAGATGCATTTATAGGCCACTCTAGGCCACTTCAATTTTTATTCTTCATGAATGGGGACACACCAGTAATGCAATATAAAGTGCATGTAGCAACACCTAATTTGAGGCCTAGTGTGACGGAGGTATTCCACTGTGGAAGAAAGATAGTGAAGGTAAGCCAATGTTACCACACCAGGTAATCCACCTTTGTTGTTGATGGGGGCAGAGCATGTAAAGGGGGCCTGAGGATGTGATATCAGGTATAAAGTCTTATATTAGATTTTGGCAAAATCTTGGAAACAGTTCTTTTGTTCCAAGATATTATAGACCTATGAGATAGATTACTGGAATAATGTAATCCAAGATCTTGATAAACCAATTATAGCATTGGAGGCTAGATTGTACACACATTTTTGGTCAAAGTCTCAAGGCTCTCAACAACGAGACATGGATGCTTCCTTTGAGCCTGAAAGGTTCTTAGGTTATGAGGAGTATAATGATCATTATTGTGGGTCTCAACAAGAGAAATCAAGGAAATAATTCAACCCAATTCTGGATTTCCAGCAGGGGGACTTTATCTTGTTGCTCCCACCAAATAGAGATGTGTATCCTATTTGGCTTGCTATGGCTGAATCAAACATTGATATGGATAGGAAGTCACCAAACTACAAGAAGGTTATGATACATTATTGGGCACCGTGTGCAAGAAAAGGTGGTTTAACAGATGTAAAGGCCTATGTTGATTGTTGGAAGGGGTTTTGGGTGGAGAACAAGGTAGATCCTTGGATGTGGGAAGAGGCAGATGTAATTGTTTGGTCATGGAGGCCCAAAAAACCAAGGCCTTATACGAGAATCAAGATATCAATCAAGGAAGCCAAAAAAGAACAAGAAGGAATGTGCCTAGGTGGAGCAGATCAACCTCATGATGATGAAGACTTTGACAGTGCCTGCCTTGGAGAGTTATGACTTTTATGGGTGCTATGACTTTTGTGCTTTAAATTTGCATGATAGTAAAAATGCAGCAATCTCACTTATTTGAAATTTTCTATTTCTCACAACCTAATTTGCAAACGAGATTGTTTTTCCACCATCATAATCTACCATCGTACTCGTTCAAGACTTGGTATTTAAATTTAAATATTGTTTCATTTAATTGTTGCCATTAAAGGTAGAGTTTCATTTATTAGTTTGATCTACAATCATGAGGTCTATGGGTATTTATGTACAAGACATATGCGTCTTCCTTATTATGGTGTTTATCAACACCACCTTCCTACATGATCTATCTATCTCCTTGCAACTATGGAATGGCCCAACGACCATTCTTTACACACATACAAATTCTCACAATAAGTGGGAAATTCCCAATTTATATGCGAAACATACCAATTTCAAAATTCCCAAAATGCAAGATTTTTCCCATTTTATCTAATATGGACTTGAAACTAATCCTCCATGAAGCTCATGATAATCCCACTGCACGGCATCCAAGCTATGCGAATACATTAAATGCCGTAAGGAGGAGCTTTCATTGGGCAAGCCTAAGAAATGATGTCCTTTGGTACTTGAAGCAATGTCTCTCATGCCAAAGGATGAAAGCTGAAAGGGTCAAGATGCCTGGGAAACTTCAACCCTTGGATATTCCCCAAATGAAGTGGGAATGCATTAGTATGGATTTTGTCACAAGTCTCCCCACTATATAAGGAGAATATGACTCCATTTTGGTAACAGTGGACTTGCTTACCAAAGTAGCTCATCTTATACTAGCAAAGAAGACCTTCAAAGCTTTTGATGTTACTCGATTATTCATCAAGGAAGTCTTCAAACTTCATGGTCTCCCTAAGAGAATAGTAAGTGACCGGGATTCTGACTTCACTTCAAAGTTCTGGCAGTCCTTATTTCAAGCCTTGGGCACTCAACTTTGCTTTAGCACAGCTTATCATCTAGAGACCGATGGCCAAGCTGAGAGAGTCAATCAGGTATGGGAACCAAGAAGATGGATTCAATACCTTCCTCTGGTACAATACATCTTATCATCAAAGCAGCATAGGAATGTCACCATTCAAAGCACTCTATGTGCAAGAGTTCTTAACTCCTCTAAATTTCTTTGATCTGACCACCATAAGAGTTGAGGCATCCAGGAAAATGCTCGAAGAGATGGAGGAATAGACCAAGACAATCCAAAAGGATATTAAAGCTGCTCAAGATCGGCAAAAGCATTATGCTGACACCAAGAGGTCTAAAAGGATCTTCAAGGAAGGAGACAAAGTTCTTCTATGAGTGAGACCCAAACATAGTTCTCTGTCACTTGGGAAATATAAGAAGCTCAGCCCAAGGTATTGTGGTCCCTATACAGTTATAGGTAAAAGTGCCTATAAACTCCAGCTTGTGATCCCTACTCAAGGAGTTCGTGAATTAGAGCCTAGTAAGATCATAGATTCTAGAGAAAGGAAACTCCATAATAGAACTCTTGTAGAACATCTAGTGCAGTACCCTGAAGAGGATGCAACTTGGGAAGATGAAGCTACACTCTTAAAGGATTACATCTTGATTTCTTTAAGGGGGGAAGGATGGAACATGCACCCCTTCTAAAAATGCTAGTAGAGATAAGGTCTCAATCCTCAAGTTCAATGGTGAAGGATCAATGTAATATTCCTCCCCAGCCCCTCAAGATGTCCAGTATCTTCCCTTGTAATCAATCCCCTCTTCAGATTAATAAAAGATCTTATTTCTACCTATTTTGGCTTAGAGAGAGAAAATGTAAAAGAGAAAGGTTATTCAGATTTTAGATATTTTTGGATGGAAAAATATCTCTTCTGATTAAAATAAATTCCCCCGAAACAGAAGTTCAAAAAGATTTTCAGAAGGTGCATTAGAAATAAATCGCTTGGAGGAATCACTGCGAGACTAACCATCTCGACCGGAAGACCTAGACCTGGACCAATCTTAAAGCTTACCTTAGAAAGAGGTTTTGTCCTCCGAGCTTCCTTGAAACTAAAATGAATGAGTTCTTGGAACTAAAGCAGGATAGCCAGATAATTGAAGAGTATCATCAAGCTTTTGCCCGAGGATGGATAGCCAAAACCTGATTGCATCATAGATTGAACAATAAGGATAGCCACAATCAAGTTTACACAATGTAGCATTCTTCTCATGGTGGAAGGAGAGCCATAATAGATCTCTACTGAGATCTAGAAGTTATTAACACTATTAAAAGCAGGTCCCATAGAAGTTATTAACACTATTAAAAGCAGGTCCCATAGAAGTGGTAAGTGCAAAAATCCATAAACTCAAGGCCTCCTCCAACCAGTCCTCTCCACCAAATGACTTGTAGCACCAAAAGCCAAGAAGGTTAAAGTCCAACCACAAGAGGAGAAGCTTCATCAAAAACCAAGGAAACACTGCACATTGCACAAGAAACCAAAGGCTAGCAACTAATGCCTTTAATTTGTCTACCTCAATCTCTCAAAGGAAGCAAGTGTGGGTACCAAAGACACCAAGGAAACCAAGTTATGTTCCCAGATAGCTGCAGCCCAAGAACAAAAAGCCAAAATAGGTATAGATTCCAAAGGAAAGTATCCCTAAAATTTTGACAAAAATCGATGATAAGTTGGTGTGGATTTTGAAGCCAAGAAGGAATCAAAAGTCATATAGTGATTCAGACACATAGGGATATCTAGGCTATTAGTGACCACATAAAGGTCACCAAAAGCCCAGGGATACTACCAATAGCCCAGGGATACTACCAAGGAAGGAGCTAAATCTGGGCTATTAGTGACCAGATAAAGGTCACCAATAGCCTAGGGGGATACTACTAAGGAAGAAACTAAATCTGGCTTCAAGCCAAACAACGATGCAACCCTCCTATAGAGCGATAAAGGAAAGGTTACCGAAGCCATCATCATGCTCAAGGACCATACATCAACAAGTCAAACCAAAGCAGGTATGGATTCCTAAAAAGCAAGATAAAGGGAAAGATAAGATTAAGCACACACGGTCTATGGAAGAGTAGGGAGAATAACTCCAGAGAAAAATCCAAGAACTACCCTCTTCTTCATCCCTACTGCGTGAAATCCCAACATGACTATCCCATCGAAACCTCCATAAAAGAGAATGCAGAGGAGAAGGAGGGCTTGAGTTCCTTGCAACACACAAACAAGAGAGAGCAAGACACACAAGAGAGATCGATGGCTAAATTTTCTTCTATCTTCTTCTTCTCTCTACAACCATATAACTAAAAAGATAAGAGTACATATTATAAGGGAAAGTACTCTCCTACAAAATAACATATAAAGGTCGGTCCATAGTGTGAAATTGACTATATGAGCTGGCGCTATAACTATGCCATAAGTCTAGTACTTGAAAGTGGCTGTCACACAGTCTATCATCCATTGGCAGCATATCAACCATAATCTCACCAACCATGCTAGTGGCATAAGTGCAGAAGCTATCATCCAAATGGGTCATCAAAGTCCACAGCACTAGTTCAATATCTCAACACCCCCCCTTGAGCTCAACTCCATACACTACACTCCAAGTAAGCTCCTAAACCTTTGGAGCTTCTCTGTGCCCAATGCCTTCCTAAAGATGCCAGCCACCACTAGATCCTCTGTGTTGACATATACCAGATCTACATCACTTGCTAGGACTTTCTCCCTCAAAAAGTGATAATGCACCTTAATGTGCTTTGTTCTAGTATGGGGTATATTGAGTTACTGGCCAAATGTATGCTACTCATGTTGTCACAATAAATGACAACTTCCCTATCCACGTGCTTACCTATATCACGAAGTAGCTTTTGTTGAAACTAAGCTACGTCACAAGCTTCCATAGCAGCACCCTTGTACTCTACCTCTGTAGTTGACAAAGCGGCTATTGGCTGTTTTTTACTGCTCCAACTGACAACAGAACTCCCAAACAAAAACATAAAGCCATTCGTCGACCTCATGTCTGTGACACTACCAACCCAATCAACATCTATATACCCATATAGCTGTATCTCTCTACTAGCCTCATAGAAAAGTCCATAATCAACTATGTCCATAATCAAAGATGGACTGTATGTACCTAAGACTCCACCTAGTCACATCCAAGCATGGCTTCCTAGGAGCCTCCATAAACTGACTCACAAGTTCAACATCATAGCTCAAGTCTGGCCAAATATTGTGTCAAGAATTGAGCATGGTACCTCAAGCTTGGATATGGAAGCTTGACATAAACCCTAATCCTACACTAATGATTAAGACTAAGCCAAGGTGGGTGATACCTAATTACATACATGGTTATGTGAATGTGCAATAGACTCAAATCAATTAGGTTCCAAGATAGATTAGCTTAGACTCATAGAGAGACTTGAGATGTGTGCAAGTGCTTGTACTTCCATTGCTTGAGAATGATCCCTTTTATAGGAGTTGGGCACAATCCTTGAGCTCATGTGGGATAAACCGCTTTGCCATATGGCTTCATGCTCACCTACTCACTCCCTGCCTCTACATGTGCACTATGGCACCATACGTCTCAACACCCCCCCTTGGTGCCATATCTCTGGGCTACTCAAGGTGGTCAGATGTGAGCTACACAACAATCATTACCCCCCTGGGTTCTTAAGGTGGTTGGGTAGATACAAACAACAAAGAAAAGATGATAAGATGGGTGTCTACTCATATGGTGACCCTTCTTTTACAACAGATGGCTAGGGTAGTGGTGGGTGTCACCTCCTTGCTCTTTAGAGGAGCTAATCACTCTAGGGATCTCTATGTACTTGATGGTCGAAGTAGTCCCCATAAAGTTGCCTTCGTTTTTCTTCAATCTGTGATCTTCTTCTTTGTGCCCAAACTTGTTGCAGTAGTTACACTTTGGCTTGTTTTTGAACTTACATTTATTTTGAAAGTGCCATTTTCTACCACAATTATGACACTTCAAATTGCTTTTGGTGAATAATGCCTGCTCCCTAGTGCTGGAATTGCTTCCTTTTAACTCTCTCTCCTTCTCCAAAAGGGAGAAGACACATCTATCAAATGTTGGCTCTGGTAGATTCTTCAAGGTTGTGACAAGTGCATTGTATTCCTTTGGCATGCTTTTTAAGATTATTGCAATTGCATCTTTATCTCTAATCCTAGCATCTAGGCCATCTAACTGGGTCATAATGCTTTTCATTTTACTGACAAACTGAGCCAAAGATTTATTATAGTTCATTTCTAGACCATAGAACTCAATCTTTAAGTGAATTTCCTAGTTCTTTGCCTTAGCTCTAAACACAAGATTTAATGTATCCCATGCATCTTTTGAGTGTTCCTTAGAGTCGATGTGATGAATAATATTTTTGCCCAGATTTAAACCAATGAATGATAATTATTGTTTATCCTTTTCGATCCATTCATCATTTGGTGAAATAGGTTCATCTTCTTTGACTAGCCTCCATAGCTTTTTATGCATGAGAAGGTACTTCATTTGTGTTGCCTAGGTGTGAAACCCCTCCCCATCGAACTTCTCTATATATGTGAAGTGATGCTTGTTGATGATGCTATAGAGGTATTACCAATGAGCTTATGATGCTTCAATTGGTAGTATCTAATCTCATACAACTTGGCAAACGTGAATGCTTTAAATAAGATGAAATACAAGTAGTGTGTGAGCTCTCAAATTTTATTTTTTTCTTCTAGAGCTTCTTGATGGTAGCCCCAATGCAAAATTAGTGTTTTTGATGTGTAAACACACTAAATGCAACCCTAATTGCTCAATTGTATCCCCAAATGTACCTAATTTTTACTAATACTACACTAATGACACTGAATGCTTAATCATAAATGATTAATGGAGGCTTCAATTGAGCTTGAGGAAGCAAGAATTGAAGGGGATTTTTTCATGAGAGTGTTTCCCTTAATTAATAGATAAGGCAAACTAAAAAATAACCAGCTTCATCCACAAAAGGCCCAAATTATCAAAAAATCGACGATTGGTTTTTTCTTCCTTCTGGCTCATGTAGTTGATGAAACACTTTGAAATTCAAGTTGTGGGTAGGTACTATGGTCCAAGTTCAACTCTAATAGGGCTTGGGCCAATTTTGTGTGTGGTGGGAGAATGGAGAGAAAGACCAGTCGGCACACATGCACGTTTTTCTGCCTGAAGACCATGAAAAACATCGATTCCTCTTGGCTGTAGGTTAGCCTAGGGTTGACCCATATTCTCCTAAGAGAGCTTGGCTAATGGTGGGAGGAACAAGCAATGCCAAGCACCTGAAATTTGGGCCACAAAGAGGAAGAGAGGATAAGATGATGATTAGTGGGATTAATGATATGATTAGCCTAATATGAGCTGAGATTAATGCAATGAGAGGCTAGAGAGGCTCATGGGTTGAAGGGGATGGCTCTGATACTATGTCAAGAATTGATCATGGTACCTCAAGCTTGGCTATGAAAGCTTGACATAAACCCTAAGCCTACACTAATGGTGATTAAGACTAAGCTAAGGTAGGTGACACCTAATTACATACATGGTGATGTGAATGTGCAATAGACTCAAATCAATTAGCTTGGACTCATAGAGAGACTTGAGATGTGTGCAAGTTCTTGTACTTCCATTTCTTGAGAATGACCCCTTTTATAGGAGTTGGGTACAATCCTTGAGCTCATGTGGGATAAACCACTTTGCCATATGGCTTCATGCTCACCTACTCACTCCTTGCCTCTACATGTGCACTATGGCACCACACTTCTCAACATAATGGTCATGTAGATCAAGCTATCTACTATGCACCTATACGTAGAGCGGGGCCCTCCAAAATCTCACCTATATCTACGAAAAGCTTTGTGTTCTGCTCTAATGGCACTGAAATAGGCTTATAGCCTATCATACCATACTTTAACAAAATGTCCAAGCCATGCTACCTATGTAATAACAAAATGCCATGAGGTGATCTCACCACCTCTATGCCCAAGAAATACCGTAGCTCACCCAAATCCTAATCTCAAACTTTAGCTCCAAAAGCCTCCTGACATCATGTATGTCACCATCATTATCACTAATGATAATCAAGTCATCCACAAAAATGAATAATAGCATGATCCCTATATTTGTGTAAGTGAAAAATTTGCATTGGATATCTGAAATCCAATGGTAACAAGATACACCTTGATCTTATTTAACCATGCTGTAGGTGTTTGCCTTTGCTACAACCATATCAATGACAGCTCTCACGATTTCCATTCTCGCAAAACTGGGCTGAATGTCTAATGTCTCCTCTCATAGTCAATGCCATAAGTTTGTGCATAGCCCTTGGCAACCAATCTTGCGTTATACCTTCTCATTGAACCATTTGTGTTATGCTTGACCTTATACACCCACTTACACCCAATTGCCTTCTTTTCCTTAGGCAAAGGCACTAACTCCCATGTTGCATTTGCAATCCAATGCTTCCATCTCCTCATTTATGGCATCTTCCTATTTTTTATTTTCAATTGCCTACTCAAAACAAGTGGGCTCCAACTCTTATACTACTAACCAAATAAGCATAATGATGGGTTGTATATCTATCATATCTCAACTTGTCAATAGGGTACCTAACCTCGTAGACCTGCGTACACCTGGATCACTGCCAGGTGTCCTTCAAATAGTCTTGGTTCTCCTTACACCATGAGTAACCATAGACAGAATGCCAAGCTCCTCATTAAGGCTCTGTTTGGAGCCATTAGAGTCAATATCCACATATGAGTGACATGTTGACAAATCATGCACAAAAGGTTTATCTATCTTTTTCTTCCCTTTGCATAATACATGTG
The DNA here is from genome assembly GCF_041138505.1 of Cibotium barometz. NCBI lineage: Eukaryota > Viridiplantae > Streptophyta > Polypodiopsida > Cyatheales > Cibotiaceae > Cibotium > Cibotium barometz. The sequence continues at coordinate 5,469,828 of NC_141051.1, read as the reverse complement.
TACCTACATCTGTCCTCAACTTGCCTGACCATGGACTAACACTGGATCTACTACTAGAGGACTCTCCAAGTCCACTGGATCTACTACTAGAGGACTCTCCAAGTCCACTAAGCACGTGTGATTGTTGCTGCTCTACATGTGGTGTAGCATAAATACTTCTTACATCTACATCTTTTATTACCTTCACTGCTCGTGCATACCAGCTACTCATCTCATCAAAGAAAACATCTCTGCTTACTCACATCTCACGAGTGGTAGGGTTATAATATCTTTAACATTTCTTCTCCAAAGAATAACCAATGAAGATGCATTTCTCTACCTTTGGATCTAACTTTGTTCATTCTTAATCAAGAACATGAGCATATGCAATACACCTAAACACTTTCAAGAGAGACCTAAGTTTACGCTTGTAAACTTTTGTTCAAGCATCATACCATGAACAATAGAGGGAATCCTGTTCATAATGTACACATTGCTACTGCTTCTTCCCAAAGATAATGTGGCATATTCTTTTTAAACATCAAGGCACGTGTCACTTTTGCAATGTGCGCATTTTTTTCTTTCTGCAACACCATTCTTGTGGAGTGTACCTATATGTAAACTGTCTCTTGATTCCCTGCTTTTTCAAGAACTCACTGAACTCATTGGAGAAATACTCTGCCCCACCATATGATCTCAGGTATTTTATTTATATGCCTTTTTCCTTCTTAACCAAGACTTTCAATCTTTGAAAGTGAGCAAAAAACTCACTTTTCTCCTTCATGAAATAAACCTACACTTTCCTAGTGTGATCATCAATGAATGTAACATAATACATGCAACCTAAATTGTTGCAGTCTTAGTGGGTCCCCATACATCTGAATGTATAACATCTAATGTCCTTGCACTGATAAGATTTTCATGTGGGAAAGCATGTTTGGCGTGCTTACCAAGCTAACCAACTTCACATACTTTATGCATACCATCAACCTTAAACCTTGGCAAACCTGCAACAATATTTTGGGCCTACATAGACTTTAGTTGTTGTATATTCACATGACCAATGCGCTTGTGCCATATGTTAATATCTGTAGTAGTGACACTTCTTTCATATATGCAAATATGGCTGCCTTTACCTTAGGCATGTTCACATCCAAAGTAAACATCTTGCCATTTCTATTACCCTTTGCAACCAAGCGACACTGATTTTTTAAGTCTTTTGTAAAACATCCTTGAGGATTAAACTTCACTTAGAGACTTCACTACAAAGAACCAAGGTGGTTTACCAATACTACAATATATGACTTTCCTTGCACTCTGGTTCCAGTCCTTGAATGCCTTTATATCTCCTAGAGTGACATCCTCTTTAGACAACTCTAGAGACTCCTCATTATCTCCTTCGATATAGTCCCAAAATACTTTACCCATTAGGAAATTGATCATTCTAAACTTCCAAGCATGGAAGTTGTTCTTGTCTGGTTTCTCACTGACAATTTGATTGAGTCTATCACATGTTTGCCTGCAAACCAGAAACCTACAAACAGATAATTTATGTATGCAACCTTTAACACACAATAGTTATCTTCTGTGTGTGACTGCTTTGTAGTGGTACTTCAGCACAACAATATCTTCTATAATTGCTATAGACGGTACTTCAACACAACCTGTATGTCACTAGATGTGACATGCACATGTACTCTGGTCACTAGATGTGACCAGAGTACATGTACATACACCCAAGATCAGCAATACATGTGCAAACACTGTCTACACTCCCAAAATGTATTGCTACACCACAGTAACCATATTTTTCCAAAACTACAGAAAACACCTTGCACAGTGACCAAATGGAGACCGAAACGAGAAGTTGGCTGCAAAACTTCAATATAAAGTACTTTGAACCTTATAGGCACCTATAAGCCTATGAAGATAGCTCCTCAATCTCGGAGATATGTTGCTCGCACAGCTACCCAAGGGGTGGCGTACCTAAACAAGAAGGGAAAGAGATGATGATACTCTTACCTATGTATCGCTTCCTTGCTTACTTTGTTCTTGCCTCTTGCTTGCCTCCTTATCTCTCACACAAACTAGAGCTTTGATACTATAAAGAGAATGCAGGGAAGAGGGAGGGCTTGAGTTTCTTACAAGCAAACACACAAACACACAAGAGAGATGGATGGCTGAATTTTATTCTATCTTCTTCTCTTCTCTACAACCATATAACTAAAAAGATAAGATTACATATTATAAGGAAAATTACTCTACTATAATAACATACAATGGTCAGTCCATAGTATGATCCATAAATTTGAAATTTGTCTTTGGCATAGTGTTGTCAGCAATATAAGGACTAGCCTACAAAGTGTTGGCCCCAAATGGATTTTTTAAAATTCCAACCCTCCTTAGTAACCTCATTTGTTGGGTTCTTCTACCTTGTTATTTTTAGTCAGTGGAAAGTAAGAAAGTGTGTTGGAATATCCAATAGTGCTAACCATTATATACACATAACCTGTATGCCTGATCTTATGCCAAACTGATACTGTTTGCATCTAGAATAGATTGGATGATCAAAGTTTGCTTAGAAAACTTTGTTCATGGGCTGGAAATTAAGTCCAAGCCAAAAATCTTGGATTTCTATGATTGACCATAACTTTTAGCTAGTGAACTGAAATTTGACAAGGTTTCACATAGACAAAGCCCTAGACACATATGAAAATATGCAGGGGAGAGAAGAGCTTCAGTTCTTGCAAAGCACACACACACACTCACACAAACCCTAGAAGAGAACGAACAAGGTGAGAGGCTGAAAATTCTTCTTCTTATTCACACAACAAAAGAGGTCTACAAAGAAGATAAAGTGACTAACACACATAATAGAGTATCTAAAAGAGGTCTACAAAGAAGATAAAGTGACTAACACACATAATAGAGTATCTAAAAGCAGTCTATAATGTGAACACGCTAAGTGGAGTGGGTAGGTGTGGACTAGTTGGTGTAGTCTAGCTGTAGAATTTCTGGCGAAGATATGTCGGTGCCATCTACCAAACCCGCCAATGATGTAAATGTTGAACGGTCATACAGGTGCCTCATGAGTGTCAGCTCATGTTGAGCTTAACATATCAACACTCCCCCTCAAGCTCAACTCTAGCTTATGAACTCCAAGCATATCTGGAAATCTGCGGAGCTTCTTAGCTCCCAAGGCCTTCGTGAAGTTGTCCTCTGAATGTCATTCTTTTGTAAGAATCTGAGAACTCATTGGAGAAGTATTCTCCCCCTCCATCTGAATGTCATTCTTTTGTAAGAATTAGAGAACTCATTGGAGAAGTATTCTCCCCCTCCATCTGACCTTAGGCACTTCAAATGCTTTCCTATCTATTTTTTAGCCATCACTCCAAAATTCTGAAAATGTAAGAGGCAGGGGGAGTCAAAGAGGTCGTGGTACTTGTTGGAAAAGGTAGCATAACGATACACGAGGCTGTATTTACTATGGTAAGCTTGGACATGTGCAGGTAGATTGCTATAAGAAGCAGAGTGACATGCGAAATGGAAAAGTGTAGCAAAATAACTATGCATCCTCTATAGCAGAAATAATGAGGATAATGAGAGGTTGTTTGTTATGTAACATGTAGTTAATGCTGTGTCTGGAAATGATGTAACAGCATGTAAGGATGATGTATGGTATGTTGATTTAGGTGCTTCAAACCACATGACAAGTCATGGTGAGTGGTTCAAGGAAATGAAGAGTCTTGAGAGACCAAGTTTTGTTGAAATAGGGGATGACACTACTCATCCAATTGCCCATGTTGGAGATGTGCCATTGTCTATGCAGAGGATGGTAAGGTGAAGTACCTTGAAGATGTACTTCATGTTCCGAACATGACAAAGAATCTGGTTTCAGTTGGCCAGATGATTGAGCAGGGTTTGCAGGTCCAATTTAACCCTAATGGCTATTATGTAGAAGACTTTAAAGATAACTGCAAGTTGGTTGCAAAAGGCAACAGAGTGGGTAGAATGTTTACATTGAATAAAAATATGTCTGAAGTGAGTGCAGCAATGTTTGCAAATGGTTCAAGAGTTGTTATACAGATACAAACATTTGGCATAAGAGAATTGGGCATGTAAATGTGCAAAGAATGAAGTCTATGTAGACTAAAGAAATTGTGACAGAGCTGCCTAAGTTTAAGGTTGAAGGTATGCAGAAAGTATGTGAAGCATGTCAATTCGGAAAGAAAACAAAGCATGTATTTCCACATGACAAAAATAAGAGCAAGAATGTACTAGATGCTGTGCATTTAGATGTATGGGTTCCTACGAAGACTTTGTCTATGGGGGGCTGCAATGTGTTGTTGTTGTGAATCTTGGGACTGTCGTCGGCGCTGCTGCTGCTGCTGCCGCTGGACCATAATTTTGATTACCTGTTCGACCACCACCTTGGCCACGTCCACGACCTCTACCTCATCCTCTACCTGCACTTGTGTGTAGAAGGCCTTTTGCTCTCTGAACTATTTTTGTTTTGTGAAGACTGTTGATCTTCACCCAAGTTCTTCTCTTCACAATGATCTGCATGTGAAGTTGGGAATGTTCTTCCAAGTTGAATAGACATATTGTGAACGCCTTGTATTGTGGCTCGAGACCATGTAGACACACTTTGTAAGATTTCTCCTCTTCATTATCTAGAAGGTTAAGACATCACTGTACACTTTCCCCTAACTTTAATCTTTGAAATAGTACATTTTCTCTTAAATTGATTTAGAGAGAGAAAATATTCTAGAGAGAGATAGTATAGTTTTGAGATATTTTTGGACACAAAGTTACCCTTTAATTTTAAGATGAATTTCCCTGAAACAGAAGTTTAAAAATATTTTTCCAATGTACATTAGAAATTAATTGAATATGTGCACTGAACACCTTAACCTAGGGGTACCTATTTTTAGAAAAATTTTGGATTAAGGCCCAAAGAGTGTTCTAATGGGCCTATGGGATTAATCCAAGTGTTTGGATAAGAAAAATGCAAGAAGAAAAGAAAATCCACAAAAAATGAGTAAATTTTCACATAAGATGAAGAGTTGACTAGTACTGGTATTAGTCTTTAAAAAATGTGAATTTTGATACCTCAGGGGGTGGGAAGCATGCTTCAAGGAGGCACCTAGAAGTCCCATCAAACCCCCATTTTTTTAATTCAAAAATACTCCAAAAGCATGGGATATTACCTAGAAGTCCCATCAAACCCCCATTTTTTTAATTCAAAAATACTCCAAAAGCATTGGATATTTCATCTCTCATCTCTCCTCTTCCAAACTAGATCAAATAGTGGGCACAACTAGTCGGAATCTTGTCCAATTTGGCCCAAGCTGAAGCTCGAAGCCTCTAGATCCCAGTTGGGCTCGGTTGGTGGCCTCCCTCACCATTAAATGCAACCCCATTCCTTTGTATTTTCATTCTAGTGTATTCTCATGTTGGTGTTAAGTTCATTTTAGTGTATTTCCATCATCCCTCTTCCTTGCCTCTCCATTGTGAAGCTTTGGTGCTTCACTAAACCTCTTCTTCTCTTGAAGACTACCCTCTTCTCTTGGTGGCCAAGCCTCTTCCTTGAGGTCTACACATCTCCTTGCAAGATAAAGAATCAAGCTCACACCAAGGGTAAGCCTAACCAATGATGCTTATACTATATTCTTCTCCTCTACATGCTTTGAAAGCATGAAGATGCATGATTCTCTTCTTGAAGTCTTGTTTTATGGATTAGGTAGATGATTAATCTCTTTCTTAAGCATTAGGAGATCTTCTTTTGTCTTCCATATGTTTTAAAAGCTCTCTAATCCATGGTTCTTCTCTTAAACCATGTGGAGTTGGTTTATATTCTAATCTTTCATGCCTATGGTCATGATTTATGATAAGTACTCATGTTTAGAATGAAGATAGTCTTTCTTTTTGGTTATGCATCCATGAAGGATGAATCTCCTCCTTCTCTTCTCCTCCACATGCTTGGGAGCATGTTATTTTCATGGTTATCTCTTTAAACCATGCTTTCTAAATCAAGTAGATGATTAATGGTAAAGATATTAACCTTCATGCTTAATACTTTATTTTAAGGGTTATAATGATGTTTAGATGCATATATGTTTATGCATAAATATTCTAAATGCTAAAAGAATGATTTTCATTATATTTTTGTGTATACATTCTTAGTATGTGTATACATAAATGTTTAAATGTCAAAAAGTGGAATTTTTACCATATTAGATACTTGGATAATGTGGGGAAGCTATGGCAAAATTTTTAGAAGTTGAATTTTATGCATAACAAATTTTTATGCTAAAAGTGAAATTTTGAGCATTCTCATTTCATAGAGAATGCGGGGAAGCTATGGCAAATTTTTTAGAAGTTGAATTTTATGCATAATAAATTTTTATGCTAAAAGTGGAATTTTGAGCATTCTCATTTCATAGAAAATGCGGGGAAGCTATGGAAAATTTTTATCATTAGAAAATGAATTTAAATTTATGCATAATAAATTTTATGCTAAAAGTGGATTTTTGAGCATTATTCATTTGCCAAAAAATAAAGAAGGTTATGCCCAAATGTTTCTAGATTCATTGAATTTATGGGAATTATGGAAAGATTCACATAAATTTTTCCTTTCATCAAAAGTGGAATTTTGAGTATATTATATTTTAGAAATTACAAGAATGTTATGTACAATTCTTCTCTAATTTTATAATGGGATTATTAATATAATTCATTTATATAAAAATGAATTAGTATGTTTGCATAAATATTTTATGCTGAAAGAGGAATTATGGGTATAATTGATTTTGTAAATCCCATAAGGATGTATGCATAAATCTTTTATTCAAAAAGAGGAATATTGAGCATATTTTATTTTGGGAAAATTGAGAAAAGAATGTGAAAATATTCATAGGAATGCATCGAGAAAACATGGATAAATTCTTAATAAGAAAGAGGAATCATGAACATATTTAACTTTTGGAATTATGAAGTATATGTCTAGATTCTTGAAAAATAGAATCTTAATTACATTCTGATGGGAAAAAGGTAAGTGGAAACTCTTACCAGAATTATTGGTTAAATCAGGAATTCCACCATAATCAGATTTAATGATTTATGGACAAGGGAATTACATAAAGGCTTTCTCTACGATGATTAAAGAATTGGTTGAGACTGACTGAAATAACTTGATAAAGAATCTAATCCTACCCGTATTCCGTCTCTTGTTAGGTTTTTGATGAGAAAAGGATTTCCTAGCAAAAGACCAGAAACATGCTTAGTTGGATGAATGTAAATACTTGAGATTAACTTATTCCAAGATTCCTTGGGAAAGGATTCTGAAATTCTTGAAAGGATCGAGGATCCAAAAGTGAACGAAAATTCAAAATTAATTGAATTAAGTCGAGAATAAAGTTGTCTTTAACTAAGCCAAGTAATGGCCGAGACTTAGAAAGTTCTGTCACTATGAAAAGTAGAGTAACTTTACTCTTAACCTGGTTGGTTGGTTGCGGGACAAAATTTCTGATAACTAGGTCAAGGAAAGTTGATAATCAAACATGATTCGCTCAAAGCGAAAAGAGACCATCTTGTTTGTGGAAATGCAAATAAGATGTGAAATGATGTGGAATAATGTGAAATAATATGGAATGATGAGAAATGATGTGGAATGATGAGTGTAAGATTCCTCCCTCCAGCTTTTGAGGTGTAAAGTTATAAGAACCTCCCCTTCTGTTCTTGAAATTATTCCCCTCTCTGAAATAGGAGAAAGAGCTTGTTTTACCTTGTTTTGGCCTAGAGAGAGAAAATATCTAGAGAGAGGTAATCCAAAATTGAGATATCTTTGGATATAAAAATCCTCCTAGTGTCTAAAATGGTTTCCCCTAAAATAGAAGTTCAAAATTAACTTTCCAATGTGCATTAGGAATCAATTAAAAATGATGTAAGGGACCTTAGCCTAAGGGTCTAGATTTTCAAAAATTTCTAGATTATGGTCCAATTATTAAGGTTCCTATGGACCAATAGGATTAATCCAAGTGTTGGGATGAGATAAATCCAAAGAATAAAAGAAAATACCCAAAAATGAGTAAATGCTCACATAAGATGAAGAGTTGACGGAGTACAAGGTTTATTAGTTAAAAATTAAGAGATATTACTAAAAAAATGAGATATTTTAGAGAAATGATGAATTTTTGACACCTTGGTAAGGAGGGGGAGACCTTTGAGGTGGGCGCCTATTTCACACATTTGGATGAGTTTTTAATTCAAAAAAATTGTGATATTTTTATCTCTCCTCTCTCCTGGATCAAACCAAATAAAAAAGGGAGCCAAACTGATCCAAATCTTATCCAAATTCAACCAAATTAAAGCTGGAAAATTCTAGAACTTAGTTGGACTTAGTTAGTGGCCTCCCTTACCTATAAATAGATCCTTAGTATTTTGTTAAAAAGTGTGTGAACTATATCATGCCAGTATTACATTAAAATAATGATATGTGGATGTGATAAGATGTGATGTGATGTTAATGGATGTGGATGAGATGTGATGTGATGTAAAGGGATGTGGATGTGAATGTGATAAGATGTGATGTGATGTAAAGGGATGTGGATGTGAATGTGATAAGATGTGATGTGATGTAAAGGGATGTGGATGTGAATGTGATGAGATGTGGATGAAATGTGATGTGATGTGAATATATGTGGATGTGGATGTGATAAGATGTGATGTGAAGTAAATGGATGTGGATGTGGATGAGATGTGATGTGATGTAAAGGAATGTGGATGTGAATGTGATGAGATGTGGATGAAATGTGATGTGATGTGAATATATGTGGATGTGGATGTGATAAGATGTGATGTGATGTAAATGGACGTGGATGTGGATGTGGATGAGATGTGATGTGATGTAAAGATGAATGTGATGAGATGTGAATCGAGATAGATGTGAATGGATGAGATGTGATGTGAATGGATGTGATGTGAATCGGGATAGATGTGATGTGATGTGATGTGAATTGGGATAGATGTGGATGTGATGAGATGTGATGGGAATGGATGTGATGTGAATCAGGATAGATGTGAATGGATGAGATGTGATGTGAATGGATGTGATATGGATATGGGCAGATGAGAATGGATGAGATGTGATGAGGATAGATGTGGATAGATGTGATGAGATGTAATATGATGATGTGACTAGATGAGAATGGATGAAGGACAATGGGAATACATATGGGCAGATGAGAATGGATGAGATGTGATGAAGATAGATGTGGATAGATGTGATGAGATGTAATATGATGTGACTAGATGTAATATGATGTGACTAGATGTAATATGATGTGATGAGAATGGATGAAGGACGATGGGAATACATATGGGCAGATGAGAATGGATGAGATGTGATGAGGATAGATGTGGATAGATGTGATGAGATGTAATATGATGTGACTAGATAAGAATGGATGAAGGACGATGGGAATACATATGATTGGATGTAATATGATGTGACTAGATGAGAATGGATGAAGGACAATGGGAATACATATGGTTGGATGTGGATTAAGCAATGTGAATTGATGTAGAAGAATATGGAATAACGAGAAATGATGTGGAACAATGTGAAAAGATGAGAGTTCGTTAGAAACTGTATTTATGACCTGTTTTTAAATGACTGTTTTATGTCAAGAATGCCGGGGAAGCATTTTAACCATCTTGTGAATGAGGTCGAGACCTAAGTGATAAAGTTGCAACAACTGACGGAGAGTCAACGGAGAATGTCTCACGTAGCAAGGTCGGCCGAGGTCTTGACCATGGTGAGCTTCCGGTACGGTGGATAAGGGACCAAGGAAGCAGCCTATGAGTGAAGCGCTGGGTGACCTGCGAAGGAGCCTAGATGGTGTTGACCATACGGTGCTCGGGCTCTGGGTTGCCACGAAGATACCCATGCATGCGTCGAGGAAGAAAAATAGAACAAGGTGTTAGAGTTGTTTTGTGAACTCGGGCATGGATCTGGTTGATTGACTTTGCTGGTCCTCCACGGAGGAGTCCATGGCTCTTTTATATGGATCTATTGGTTAATCTTGTTGATCTTCAAAACGGAGAGTCCATCTCGATTTTTATAAGTGAGTATATTTTCGAGTACTATGAGCTAGGAACTATTGAAAAGGCCCCTGAGTGGACAGGTGGTGAGCGTTCTGGTTTGCCCCTGAGTGGACAAGTGGTGAGCGTTCTGGTTTGCCAATGATGCCATAGGTACACCGATGAAAGAATGATTGGAAATTAGAATTCAACCAGATATTTTGGAGGATTATGATCAGTGATACTATGGTTTCATTAAAAGATTGTTTTAAAGACATTTGAATCTGTGAAACATGCAATTTCATATTGGGTGTGTAAGTGGTGTGACTAGCTTGAAGTTTGCTTGAAGCGCCGACTGGGGGCCTGGGAACTCTTTTCCCTAGTACTCGGGAAAAAACATAACCAAATTCCTAAATGGATCCTATCATTACAGTGGTTGGGTGGTTGGCTAACCCATGGGACTACTGGATGGGGTTAGGCTAGACCGATGGATCCCTAAAATGAGACTCAATTCTGTTATGGTATGATAGATGAATTAAATACTGGATAGTCTTTGTTCTATGGAAAAGAATCAACGGCTGTGCCTCTCGATGAGGAAAAAAGCGTTGGTCTCTATGATCCAAGTGCAAGTATTTTCCTAGATCTGACCATGTGACTTACGGGTTTGGTCGGATCAGTTTGGTTAGTTAAGGCTCTTGACTACGTTAGAATAAAAATATCCTGGAGGAATCGCCCATGCTTTCGGGGTGAGGGAAGTTTTTCTGGGTTTGGTTTTGGAAGAACCAAGGGATTAGTCTCTTGTCTGGACCGTGGGGCAAGGCCACAAGTGAGAGGCTTTGCCCTGCGTAAGAAGTGTTACTTCCACTGCTAGTACCCCCGATTTCATTGCGCGGAGGGGGCAGGGATCTTTCAATGAGGAATGATGTGTAAAGATGGGAATCTTACTTGAAAAATGTATTTGCATGGGAAACCTATTTTTAAAGATTATTTTATGTCAAGAATGCTGGAGGAAGCATTTTGACTATCTCTTCTGGAAAGAGGTCATGGACCTAGGTTGAGAATGTTGCAACAGCCAGGACGGAGAGTCAAAGAACGACGTCTCACATGGCAAGGTCCGGCTGAGGTCTTGACCAGCCTCGGTTTGGTTAAAATGGTGAGCTTTCGGTATGGTGATGAGGGGCCAAGGAAGCGGCCTATGAGTGAAACGCTAGGTCACCTACGAAGGATCCTAGAGGGTGCTGACCATACGGTGCTCAGTGCCCAAGATACCCATGTGTGCGTCGAGGAAGAAATGTAACATTGAGTTGGAGTTGTTTTCTGAACATGGGCCTGGATCTGGTTGGTTGACCTTGCTGGTCTTTAGTCCATGGCTCCTTTTTGGTAAATTGGATCTCGTTGGTTGATCTAGCTGATCTTCAATGGAGAGTTTTTATGCATAAAAGAGATCATACTCTTGGGTACTATGAGTTAGGAACCATGAAACAGCCCCTCCATGAAGTACTAGGTGAACCTAGAGGGACTGACCAGGTGGTGGACGCTCTGGTGCCGATGATGCCATAGGTACGCTGAGGAAGGTATGAATGGAATTTGGATTTTATGGTTGGAAATTGAAAAAGTTGAAACTTAGACCTGGAACTAGAATACTGAGGATTATGATGGAAACACTGGTTTTATTGCAATTCTGTCTTGAAAATAGTTGAATATGAGAAAAAGGCAATTTCATATTGGGTGTGTAAGTGGTGTGTCTATTTAATACTTTTGCATGAGTGCTGGCTAGGGGGCCTGAGAACTCTTTTCCCTAGTACCCGAGAACACAACCAAATTTTTATAAAGAGGGATCCCACCAATACCGGTGGTTGGGTGGTTGGCTAACCCATGGGCCAGTTGGCTGGATTGGTGGATTCCTACAATAAAGTTCAATTCTGTTCTAAGTTACGATAGTTGAAGTAAGTCATGGGATAATTCTTGTTCTATGGGAAAGAATCAATGGTTGTGCCTCACTTGAGGGGAAAAAAGTGTTGATCTCTATAAACCAAGTGTAAGTTCCTCCTTTGATTCTTTGGGCCCTGTGACCCCCGCAGTTTCAGTCGGGATACGAAGGATAGTTAAGGCTCTTGATTACATTAGAAAGATTCAAAAAAAAAATACTTGGAGGAATCGCCTATGTTTTCCCAGTAAGAAAATTTTTACCAGGATCGATTTTGGAAAGAGCTAAGGGATTAGTCTCTTGCCCAGATATTCATGGGCGAGGCCTTGAGTAAGTCGCTCTACCCTGCATAGTCGTTATTCCACTGCCTGTTTTGTAGTTAAACTATAGGGTAGGGGTCTTACACACTTCCACCTTATCATCATCATTAACAGAAACACCAATTGATGCAAGGGATTCCACAATGCCCTTGATCTTCAAGGCATAATCATTTACATACATATTTTTCTTCTCCAGAGTATAAAGCTCATTCTTCAACTAAATCTTTGGTGTCTTGGTGTTAGTTTCATACAACTTCACCAAGGTGTCCCATGTCTCCTTAGGTGACTTAGCATCCTGTATGTGCCCAATCATAGTGTCCTGTATGCTGATAAGAAGCTAATACATGAATTTCCTTGCTCCCTGATTCCAATCCTTGAATTCTTTTACATTTGCACAGTTGGATTAATCTCCGGTATCTCTAGTGCCTCCTCATGTTTACCTTCAACGTAGTCTCAATAACCTTTCCCCATTGAGAAATTTGTTAATCTAAACCTCCAAGCATGGAAGTTTTTATTGTTAAGCTTCTCTACAAACAACATGGTTTATTCCATCATTCGATATCTTGTCTGCAACACAAATTTACCAAAAACAGCACCCTTGTTTGACTTGCCACAAACTGATGTATTCTCTGCAGTGGTACTATACTGCATACCCTAACCTTGTCAAGACAAAAGTTGGAAATCTTGCATTGGGTAGTCATGCAACCTCGACTAGGAAACCTCTTGGATTTCCATGCCTATCTTTAATTCATCCCTAGAGCACTGAAAATCATATTTGATTGGACACCAGTGATAATGGAAGCTTGGACTACCTACACACCAAATTTGGTCAGCACAATTTCAGCACAGTTGAGTCACTGCCTATTTTTAGCATTTCCTATTAAAATTAGCTGTTATTCTTGAAAAATTAGGTTTGAAGCATCCACAGGGTGCTTAGTACTCTAAACATCTTAGCTATCAATTTTGGAGCCATAAAGGCAAATTATGGATAGGCTAGAAGCCTTTTATGGCCTCTTTTGAAGTCTCTTATGGCTTCTTTTGAACTTAGAAGCGAAAATTTTTCTAAGTATGGAACTCCAAAACCATTAGAAAAAGAGCATTCTTGATCTAGCCATAAATCACAGATGGCTTATTAGAACTAGACAAGATTTTACACAAAGGAGATCCATACCATACAGGACCCAATAATCTCACTTTCTAAAATTTCTCATCGGGGTGCAAGTGTGAACCAGTAGACTAGGAAACCTCTTGGCTTTCCATTCCTGACTCTAATTCATCCCTCGAAAACCTATTTTAGAATCTGAGCATACATTTGTGCTAATTGAACATAGGAGCACCTACACACCAAATTGGGTTCAATTCTGGCAACCTTGGGTCATTGCTGCCTATTTTTAGCCTTGCCTACTAAATTTAGTTGTAATTCACAAAAATCTAGGTTCTTGAATCCTTAGTGTGCCTGACCATTTGAAGATCGTATGTGTCAAGTTTGATCTTATTTGGGCAAGAATCAGATGAGTTAGAAGCAATTTATAGCTTCTTTTAGCCTAAAAAGAAGAAATTTGTCTGTTTGGAACTTTAAGAAATTTTGGAAGAAGTGCATATTTTTGGAAGAAGTGCGTATTTAGAGGAGCCCCTTAGAGTATCAAAGGAACTTTGTTGATCAAAGGCCCCTCAAAGTTTAGACTAATTAGGGCTATATCTCTATGCACTTGTGTTAACCCTCATTGGACACCTCTCGAGTGTCATTGTATATTTTACGTGTGTGATTGCTGCTTGTCTATGAAAGGCATGCCACAGGATTAATTATGGAGATTGTATTCTTAGATTAAGTGTTTGCACAAGTCTAGGTGGCCGTGGATAGCCATGGCCCTATTTTTAAGTATGGTCTCCCAAGGTGTGAAGGCCGGGGGCCAAGATAAGGGTCATTTTGTAGTCTCACCACTCATTCTCTTATGCAACTAATAGAGTGCTCTTCTTCTCTACTCTCTTGTACTCTTGTGTGTTTTGCTTACTTGCTTACTTACTTTAATTAGAGCTACTATATGCTCTTTGTGTATGTGTGAGTGCATGTGAGAGAGGGATATTGAGTGAGAGGAGGGTCGAGCTTCCATTGGAGTGCGACAGCAGTGTTGGAGTGGAACTTGGAGGGTGGCTGTGCAGCAACATTGTCTCTGAGGAGAATCTGAGTACAAGCATTCATGAGGTGAGTGACACATCTTGCTTATGCAATTGTGGGCTAGGTTATGGTAGATTAGCTTCTCGATTTGAGCTATTTATGCTCCCAAGTGCGGTGAGGTAGAGTCTCATGACCTCGGCTAGTTCCTGCATTCTTTGTATGGTGCAAGGGCTTCCCATAATTGGCGTCGCTATCGGGGTATAGCCATATCACATAGCCATAATGCATTTTGAATGCGTGTGTGTGTATGAATGAATTTTATTCAAATTCTGTTTTCTATTTTTTCAAGAAGGGTAGCAATGAATGGCTAAAAATGTGTCCATTTTGTGGCATTGTTGTTGATTTCTGTAATTTTTTCATATTGTTCAATTTCTGTGATTCCTAAATATTTCTCAATTTTTGCTTGTTTTTCATTTTTAGTGAGTGCTGCAATTAGTGCATTTAGATTAATTCTTCTCCCACATATCATTATGCTCGATGGTAGGACATTAGAAGAAGTGTAGGCAATAGAGGCACTAATCCAAGTTGCTAGAACAAAGGAAGAAGAAACATTGCAATTTCCACAACAATGATTAGCAACCAAATACACCCAAAATGAGTCCCAAACTAGGACTACATAGTGTCCGGATAGTCTCGACACAAGCAATAACATTGTGTCTACCTCGAGAGAAACATTGCAATTGGCACAACAATGATTAGCAACCTAAACAACCTAATACACCCAAAACAAGTCCCAAACCAGGACTGTGCAGGTAGTGCCCATAGTCTTGACACAAGAAATAACATTGCGTCTACCTTGAGGAAAGAGATAGGCTTGCAAATCATGGATCGACGTCTTCTTGCAAATTATTGGGAGTATGATGCCTCGATAGAGACTCTTGTGGATTTTGCCACAGGCCAAGCGTATGGTGTTAGTTTGGGAAGGGATTGTCCAATCCATATCTGGGGCCGCAATAGAGGAAGAAGGATTATAGGGTATCTGCGATTGAATATATAGGGTAATTGAATATGAAAGGATCCAAATACCCATGGCGCAAGTTGGGACATCCAAAGAAAGAATGTCCACAATGAGCGAAATGGTAACACCTCCTGTGAGCCCAGTAGATCCTACTTTTGTAGTATCACCCGGTTATGCCATGGACTAACCCACATCTTCTAACCCACAAGGCCATGCTACATGGACTCAAGGGAAGACTAGCATGAGCTTCACCTTCTTAGATCCTAGAGCTTCCTCGCCCAAGACAATACTAGTATACTGCCTCATCCAGTGGATAGCATCACATCAACTAGGGCACCTATGATTGATACAGAGTTGCCTCTGAGATACAAGCCCATGTTTACCACAGTAGCCAACACCACTTCACACATTGAGCCCCCTATGCCTGACATATCTAGTATTACCATTCCTAGAGAGGTCACATCTCATTCTAGTGCACCCATGAAACATCCCTTCCCTAGAGTGAGTGTGTTACCAACTCCTGCTCTATGAGACCGGATGCACCTAATGCCCACATAACTAGAGCACCTATTGGGGTGCCAATAGGGCACATGCCTTATGTAGCACATCTACCGCCACCACGGTTTAGAACAATGCATCCTCGTTCAGTGCCATGTGTTGCACCTCCACCTACTCCTATCATTGCTCTTGTTATACTAGCACCAGTTCTACCCATAGACCTAGTTGCTTTTGCACAAGCCCTAGGAAGAGCAGAAGCAAAAAGCATAGCACCTGTTGTGAGAGATGGTGGTCGACAGAGCCATGGAAAGGCTGCCCAAATAGCCAAGATAACTCATAAATTCATTGGAGATGGTGATCCTAGGAGAATTTGGAAGTATTTGACCAAGTGTGAAAGGCCCTAGGAGAACAAAATGAGGTTTCCAAGGCCTTTAGTCTAACATTAGATGGTAAGGATAGGGGTTGGTGTAGAACTCCTAGGGTCGGGGAATGCTTCACTGCTAGAACTTCACTGCTCTTAGGAGATTGTTCTTAAAGCAAATTGTGCGTGAAGGAGTCATGGAGTGTAGCTTCATAGCTACATAGAGCCAAGAGGGAAGAAGAGGAATCAGTTAGAGATTGTATTAGCCATCTCAAGCATTTAAACTCTCCCTGCCTTCCGCATGAACCGTTACTTGAATAATCAAGTGTTAGATAGATTTATCCATGGTCACCACCATGAAGTGATCTATAATGGCTTAGTCATTAGAGGGATCACTACATGGGATGAAGTCACAACAAATGCCATCCAACTAGAGGATAATCTCATGGTCAAAGGAGCTAAAGAATCGGATTTTAAATCTATTGCTTCTAGAATCATGGGCCATAGGACTTCCACAATTAAACCCCTTGCTAAAGACAACACTTTAGTGGCAGAATTTCATAGATTTCATGAAAGCACTCCAAGAGGGAATAAAGGCCAATAGAGCCCTAAAAACGTACATATGTACCTATGGAGAGAGCTTTAATGGTGCTCAATCTGCTAACAAGGACATTTGACTAGTGAGTGTCTAGTCCTAAGAGCACGCTATAATGGTAATTGTACTTTTTGTGGATGTTATGGTCATGAGGCTTCACAGTCCACAAGCCATAATGCCTACGGTACCATCTCAGCCCAATGTTGATCAAACAACACAACCTATTACAAGGGGGGTTTACAATATGCAAAATGTGTCATTACCTCCACCAATTTCAGGACCTCAACCTCCACCCCTAAGGATCACACCTCTTAATCAAGTAAGCTTCAAGGAGCCTATTTATTATACCAAGAATATGGGGTATATGTCAAACCCACCCCCCACCTCTTTGAGGACTCCATAGAGCTTCATCCTGAATATTATGTAGTGGATGGCAGAGGGGGAGTCAAGCTAGTTTACCAACTGGCTCTTTGATGGGTAGGGGTCGGGACATTAATGCCACAATTAGAGCTTCATCCTTGAGTATTATGTAGTGGATGGTAGAGGGGAGTCAAGCCAGTTTACCAACTTGTTCTGTGATGGGTAGGGGCCGGGACATTAATGCCACAATTAGAAGAATGACTCTTCAATGTTATCATTGGCAAGGTCCCTATTGAGTTTCAGAATGCCCTTTGAATTTTCCTCATCTCAACCAAGCAGTTCCCTCAAACATGCCACTGGCTACTTGTAACCATTGTGACATAGATCACTGGATTAAGGACTGAACCAACAAGATTGTGGTCACAAGCCCATTAACAAGACCCATCATCACACCCCTAAAAATGATTGGGGTAAGTAATCAAACTTAAAGGCATATCCTAAAAAATATAGTTCACACACCACTGTTGAATGCTATCATCTGGCTACAAGCCCAAAACCAACATGTTCTCGAGCACAATGACATGTGGCCTTGGTAGTAGAATCTAAGAAGAAGAAGAAAAACAAGAGAAAAAATTCGGTTAAGAATGGGAAAATAAAGGAAAGCAGAAAGACAAATCTTGGGACGCCTCAAGAGCCAGTTTCATTAGGGCCCTAGATGAGGACTTGGACTCCTTGGACACAAGGACTGATTCTGAATAGGGTAGGGAAATACCCTCCAAAACCAAGAGCATGGGCAAGGAGACCCCATGGGAACATGCGATTCTTGAAACTAGATCACACACATGACAAAACTTGGCTTTTATCCTGACTCTCAGAAAGAGATTGAGAAACCCCAAGAATTTGGTGATTTAGTTACAAAAACCCAAGAGGAACTTGAACCAAAACCCAAGCAAGTGAGAGTCTCAGATAATGTACACCCTAGTACCTTAATGGCTACTTTTGAGATTCACAAACCTCTAAATGTGTCGAGTGTCATCACGGAAGAGATTGAGGCCTACCCCACCTCTTATAGTTTAATCCATGATTGGTTTAAGGGATAACTACCATGGGATAACTACCATATAGAGACCTTGATTCCATCTCAAAAATGGTTTTCCAACCTCATTGGCACCTACTTATGGAGAGGAGGTCATGAACGCACCACTAAATATCCCCACATTGTTAGACTTTATGGACTCACAAACCGGTACAACTATAACTGCCCGATTGAGTGGAGCTCTTGAATTGTTTGAAGTGATTGGAGATCTCCTTAATGGGAAACTTAATGTTGGATTACCACCATTTGTTGACATGCATAAGGAACATCCCCAATATACAATGGAGACACCTCGAGTTGTACCCAAATAAATAGTCCTAGTGGAAGAAGAAAATACCAAATCTATGGTTAAAATTACACTTAACAAATTGGGACAATATTTTGAAAAGGTGATGAGTCTAGCACACTACTACCAATTGCGGCCAAGGGCATCACAATAATGGGAGTCCTAGATGGTGGTGCGGCAGTCATTACAATCACCAAGAAATGCTAGGAGAAGATGGCCAAGCCACGTTTAGAAGTCTCAGACATCATTGTCAAGATGACGGGACTGTTGCCAAACCTATTGGGATGCTACAAGATTTGAAGATCAAGGTTCTCAAACATCGGGTTAACCATACCTTCATTATTATGAAATTTTCCAAACAACAAGAATCATTTGAAATGGTCTTAGGCTTGGGGGGTTCACTCATAAATATGTAAACATAGCACGTGGGTTCAATAGAAGGGGTTTTAAAAAACACCTTTTTACACATTTTTTACATACAGAAGGGTACCATTTAAAGGGGGTATTTATAGATTGAATAGAAAAAGGGTGTGTTTTATTCATAAAAAAATTTACAGATAAGGGGTTTTTAAATTAGGCCTTGAACGCACGTGATATACAGAGTTTACATATAGTGAACCCCCCGAGGTCTTAGGACACCTGTTCATGAGAAGAAAATATGGTACATGATTGGTCTAAGAACCATGTCTACCTCCAATTCGATGACTGATCACGTACATCCTATGGGTAGTGGAGGAATTTTTGATAACCGTTTAAACACCACCACTCATTCAGCCCCATTGCAATATTGCTATACTTGTAGAGAAGAGACTAAGGCAGGAAAAAATCCAGTTCACAAGGATGCTGACAAACAAGATATATTGAGCCTGAAGGTGATCTAAATTGGATATATATGATGGCTACAATCGATAGCTAGGGAATTACAAGATCTACATGGGTTACACCTAATGGTGAGGATCTCCCTAAGGTTGTGCCCCTACTAATGATTCGTGCTATACTATCTGATACCAAGGGGATAGGTTATAGTGAACTTGAGTCCACATGGGATGACTCAAGCTCAAGCACCAATAGTGATGAAGGGTCTGAAATAGAGACTGAAAGTGACACCAGATCCTCACTCATAATGAGAAAAAAAGAGCCCAAAACATCCAAAGAAACTTCAGGAAGGAGCTCCAAATCTGATACGGATTCCCAATCTGAAGGAAGGGACAAAGTTCATCAAGACGCTAAGGTGCATCTCTGGAGATGGCAAAGACGTAAATGCTATGCAATAAATCATCATAAAGGGCTATAAGAAAGAACCACTACCGCCCAATGGCTCCAGTACATGGGTGCAGTTGACTTACATTGAAAGTTCATAGACAATTGGAGAGAAGAGTTACAAAAGGTCAAGTATTGTACTCCACCCCCACTTGATATAGCTAAGGTGGAAGTCTTTGATGAACCAAAACCAAGCCGCTCCTCTAGAAGGAAACAAAATTGTGAACTCGCATAGAAGGAATGAGAGCTAAGGCTATAGCTAAAGCAGCTAATGAAGGAAAGGAAAGTGAGCTTGATTTGTGTAAGATTCCTCCCCAGCCTCTCAAGATGTCCAGCATCTTCCCTTGCAATCAATCCCCTCTTCAGAAATATAAAAGATCTTGTCTCTGCCTATTTTGACATAGAGAGAGAAAATATTATAGAGAGAGAATATTCAGATTTTGAATATTTTTAGATAGAAAAATTTCTCATATTATTAAAATGAATTCCCTTGAAACAGAAATTCAAAAAGAACTTTCCAATGTACAATTGGAATTTATTGGAAATGGGTATAAAGGACCTTAGCCTAAGGGTCTAGATTTTCAGAAATTTTTGGATTATGGTCCAATTAAGGTTCCTATGGGCCAATAGCATCAATCCATGTGTAGGGAGGAGATAAATCCAATTTGTAAAAGAAGATACCCAAAAATGAGTAAATGCTCACATAAGATGAAGAGTTGAAAATGTACAAGGTTTATTAGTAAAAAACTATGAGCAATATTAAAAATATGAGATATTTTGGGTATCCAAAAATGAGTAAATGCTCACATAAGATGAAGAGTTGAAAATGTACAAGGTTTATTAGTAAAAAACTATGAGCAATATTAAAAATATGAGATATTTTGGGTATCCAAAAAGGAGTAAATGCTCACATAAGATGAAGAGTTGAAAATGTACAAGGTTTATTAGTAAAAAACTATGAGCAATATTAAAAATATGAGATATTTTGGGTATCCAAAAATGAGTAAATGCTCACACAAGATGAAGAATTGAAAATGTACAAGGTTTATTAGTAAAAAACTATGAGCAATATTAAAAATATGAGATATTTTGGGTATAATGATTCCATTTTGACACATATGTAAGGAAGGGGAGTTCTTTAAAGGAGGTGCATATTTCACATGCTTGAATGAGTTTTAAACTAAAAAATAATGTGATATTTTTATCTCTCCTCTCTCTTGAACCAAACCAAATCAAAATGAAACCAAACCGAATAAAAAAGTAACCAAACTAGGTCCAAATCTAGTCCAAATTCAACCAAACTGAATTTGGAAAATTCTAGAATTCCGTTAGCTTTGGTTAGAGCTTCCCTCTCCTATAAATAGAACATGAGTCCTTTGAAAAAAATATAGAAGAATTTTACTATACTAGAGTTATGCTGAAATAATGCTAATTTCTACTATTCTCTAAATTCTCTCCAAATTGAAGAAATTGGAGCTTCCCTCTTTCTTCAATCCCCATTGGTGGCTCCATCAACATACTTAACCAATTTATTGGTTGGGGACCTCTACCGTGAACAAAGAGTCAAGCAATTTGTAAGGTAAATGGTGAATTTTGATCTTTTCTATAATTTCTCAATGCTTCTCTCTTCTCAACCCCTCTCAAGCTTAAGAAGCTTAATTGGAATGGTTTTTGAATGCTATTGAAGTTAATTGATGAATGGTAGTGAAGAGTTACATAAATTGATGAATGCTATTGAAGTTAATTGATTAATGATAGTTAAGAATTATATAAATTTCTATTTATGCTTAATTCAAATGGTTTTTATGTAATTTCTCTCTCTCACTCAAGAAATGGTCATACTCATGACCCATTCTCAATCCAAATGAAGCTTTTCATAAAGCTTTTTCTTAATCCAAGATTAATCTATGCTTGAGGCCAAATTAATAGCTTTTTTCTATGCTTTTAGTTTATGTATTTCATGAATATTGATGATTCAATCCATTATGGATTAATGATCCAATTAGGGATCATTCTAATTATTTTCTTAATGATAAGCTTTATCCCTTAGAAAAATTGAGATTTATCAGTCATAGCAGCGGAGCTATGGCAAAATTTTTATAAAAATTTTGCATAAAATAATTTCATTCAAAGCATAAAAAGAGGACTTCCTACCATATTCTAGGAATTATAATCCTTGATTAATTGAAAGATATTCATTGTAATCCTAGAGAAATTGATTTTTATATTAGGCATAATTGATTTTCATGCATAGAGGTATGCATAAAAGATTATTATTTTAACATAAAAGTGTTACTTTTATCATAATTAGATTTCATGCATAAAGGTATGCATAAAGATTATTATTTTAATATAAAAGTGTTACTTTTATCATAATTGAATTTCATGCATAGAGGTATGCATAAAAGTTGATTATTTTATTGTAAAAAAAGTGTTACTTTTATCATATTGGATTTCATGCATAGAGGTATGCATAAAAGATATTCTTTTTGTACTAAAAGTGTGATTTTTCATCATAAATGGATTCTATGCATAACTTAGATGCATAAGAGAAATTCTTTTATTCTAAAAGTGTAATTCCTACCAAATTGAATTTATGCATAAGAAGATGCATAAAAGATTGATTTTTAATTCAAAAGTGTCATTCTCATCTAAATTGAATTTATGCATAGGAAAATGCATAGAAGATCAAAATTTAATTCAAAAGTATCATTTTCATTTAAAATGAATTTATGCGTAGGAAGATGCATAAAAGATTGATTTTTACTTCGAAAGTATTAATCTCCTTAAATAGAATTTATGCATAAATAAATGTGTAAAGAAATCTTATATCAAATATAAGAATTATCATGTATTCTATAAATAGATATGAGATGTGATAGGATGTGATAAGAGGTGTATAAGATGTGATAAGATGCTTATGAAATAAGTTAGGAGGTGATAAGATGAATTAAGATGTGATAAGATGTGTATGGGATGAGGTAAGGCGAGAATGGATGTGATGTAAAAGATTAGATGTGAAGGCATATGGGATTATATGAATGGGAATGTGGAAATGGATGTATGTATGTGGATGTGTGGATGTGGAGATGGGAGTGTGGATGTATGATGTGAAAATGGATGTATGCATGAAGATGTATATGCATAGATGTGAATGTGGATGTAAATGTGGATGTATAGATGTGAATGTGAATGTGGATGTAAATGTATGTGAATGTGGATGTATAGATGTGAATGTGGAATGTGGATGTGGATGTATGTATGTATGTGGATGTAGATGTGGATGTATAGATGTGAATGAGAATGCGGATGTGGATGTATGTGAATGTGGATGTAGATGTGGATGTATAGATGTGAATGTGGAATGTGGAATGTGGATGTGGATGTATGTATATATGTGGATGTAGATGTGGATGTATAGATGTGAATGGGAATGTGGATGTGGATGTATGTATGTTTGTGAATGTGGATGTGGATGTATATATGTTTGTGGATGTGGATGTATGAATGAGGACGTGATAATGGATGTATGCATGTGGATGTGGATGTATGGATGTGGATATGGATGTGTATGTATGAATGTGGATATGGGATGTGGATGTATAAATGAGGATGTGAAAATGGAGGTAAGCATGTAGATGTGGATGTATGGATGTGAAAATGGAGGTAAGCATGTAGATGTGGATGTATGGATGTGAATGTGGATGTGGATGTGGATGTATGGATGTGGATATGGATGTGAATATATGATATGTGATGTGAAGGAATCTGAAGTGAAGAGATGGAAAATGATGTGATTGGATGAGTACACATATAAATGGAATGTGGAATAAGTAATGTGGATTAATGAGGGATAATGTGGAAAAATGAGAGTTAATATAGAAACTGTATTTGTAAACTGTTTGTAAATGCTGTTTGTAAATGGCTGTTTTATGTCAAGAATGCTGGGGAAGCATTTTGACCGTCTTGTGATTAAGGTCGTGGAGACCTAACTGATAAAGTTGCAAACTGCTGACGGAGAGTCAATGGAGGACGTCTCGCGTAGCAAAGTCGGGCCGAGGTCTTGACTAGCCTCGGTTCGATTAAAATGGTGAGCTTCCGGGACGGTGGATGAGGGACCAAGAAAGCGGCCTATGAGTGAAGCGCTAGGTCACCTGCGAAGGATCCTAGAGGGTGCTGACCATACGGTGCTCGGGCTCTGGGTCGCCTAGGATACCCACGCGTGCGTCGAGGAAGATATTGGAACAAGGAGTAAGAGTTGTTTTCTGAAACCGGGCATGGATCTGGTTGATTGACCTTGCTAGCCTTCAATGGATGAGTCCATGGCTCTTTTTATGGATCTGTTGGTTGATCTTGCTGATCTTCAACGAGAGTCCATCTTGATTTTTATAAGTGATTATATTGCCGAGTATTATGGACTAGGAACTATTGAAAAGGCCCCTGAGTGGATAGGTGGTGAGCGTTCTAGTTGCCAATGATGCCATAGATACTCTGATGAAGGAATGATGGGAAATTAAGAATCAACTGGATACTTTGGAAGATTGTGATCAGTGGTACTATGGTTTCATTAAAGGATTGCTTTAAAGTTAGCTGATGCTAAGAAAAAGGCAATTTCATATTGGGTGTGTAAGTGGTGTGACTAGTTTTATGTTTGCATGAAATTCTAGCTAGGGGGCCTTGGAACTCTTTTCCTTGGTACCCGGGACAAAACCTAACCAAATTCCAAATTGGATCCCATCACTAAGTGGTTGGGTGGTTGGCTAACCCATGGGGTCGGATGGGGTTAGGTTGGACTGATGGATCCGTAAACCGAGACTCAATTTCAGTTACTACGATAGATAAAGTAAATCTCGGATAGTAATTGTTCTATGGATAAGCTATGCCTCTTGATGGGGAAAAAAGCGTTGATCCCAATTATCCAAGTGCAAGTTTCTTCCTTGATCTGACCAAGTATCTTTATAGATGCAGTCAGATTAGCTTGATCGAAAATGGTCTTGACTACGTTAGAGTAAAAGTTATCCTGGAGGAAGCGCACGTGCTTTCCGGGTAAAGGAAGTTTTTTTGGGTTTGGTTTTGGATAAACCGAGGGATTAGTCTCTTGTCTGGATATCCATGGGACGAGGCCCCGAGTGTGGGACCCTGCTCTCGCAAAATGTGCTACTTTCGCTGCCAACATCCGAACCCGTTGCGCGGTGGGAACAGGGATCTCACAGTTGGTATCAGAGCCAATTGGCTAATAAAGATTAACTGAGAAGCCAAATATGTCAAAAATTTATCAAGAAGCACAAAAAGATTGTAATTGTGTGATATAATTTATACAATTTGATATTCAAACTGAAATTCGTAATTTGGTAATTGGGTCTTCAGATGGAAGTACCGCAATTATATAGAATCCCTGACTTGCATGAGGCCTAGACATGATGGTATTTACCTTATAGTTCCAATTATTATGACGACCCATATATACCGAGGGTATAACTGTAGCTCTTTATTGGTAGTATATACGAGTAAATCTAAGACTTGAAATTATAAGCGTTAATGTTATCCAGATGATGATTTCGAATGTGGTTGATATGATTTTAATTTTGTTTGAGAACTGATGAATTGATTTGGATTCTGATTGAAAAATGATGATTTCTGAAATTTAGTTGAAATATAATAACCTGAGCAAAACCACAATGAGGATGAAATGGACGAGTCCCTGGATGATAAATGATGATAATGATTTCAGCAAATCACTATGAGATTAGTGGATTGTGCTGTCAAATTGCTACTGTTAATACTTGACCGGTAGATCAAGTTAAGGGATGACAAATTGAGAACTTGCTTGACTGAAATTTCCGTGGAGGAATGTTTAGAATGAAATTTTTTGGTCTAATACCATTATCATGTTAAAGATATGAATGATATGATCTGAATGAATTGTTATTTAATGATGAGTTCTATATAAGGGAGATTTATCCCCGTATTCTGTTGGGTTGACCTGAATATAAGGAACCCCAAAATAAATTGGATCTTAAGAAAATGAGTTGTCCTCTACTTGCGAGATGAGGACATCTCCCACTTTTTAAGTGGGGTAGAATGTAAGATTCCTTCCCCCAACCTTCAAGGTATGCAGGAGTAAGAATCTCCCTTTCTGATCTTATAATTATTCCCTCTCTAAAATAAAAGAAAAATTCTGTTTAAAAAAGGAAGACCCTTTTCCTAGAATACTTCTCCACCCGTTTTAAGGATTCAGAACAATGAGTTCAGAAGTGAAAATCGGTGTTTTGGATATCAAGGTTTTGGTCTTCATTCGAGTACGGCCCAAAAGAAGTTTCTTTATCTCTAGGGGAGTATAAGTAGTTATCTCCCAGATATTGTGGACCAAAGAAAGTAGGTGGCAGCCTACGAACTTCTTTTATCTCCTCATTTCAAAGTTCTTAATGCCTCCTATAGAAATATGTGCCAAAACCAAATCATGGAAAGATGGTAAAACTTCAGTGGCAAGATACCGTTGGCTTCTAGGTTACGCTAGCTCCTTCCTTTATATAAGTCGTAACTTTTACTTGTCGCTCACAGTAATCTTACTTCCATCGATCTCCTTTCTTTCTTAATCTCCTTCATGGCTTGGCAACAGGAATTAGTTTTATCCATGATGATTTCTCACCTTCAAGACGCAAGCGAGTCTGTGAAGAAGGATTTTATAGAACTGTATGAGCGCTCACTTTTCCCTCACTTGGGAACTTCTGTAGCTCAGACCAAATGGCGGACCTATCAAGACATAACTAGGGTAACACCGTGGGGTCAGCAGCACTTTCGCAACAATGTCCGCTTGGCTATGGTTATTGAAGCTTTGGGTTTGGGTCCCCGATACTATTGCGTGATGAGATCAAGGCATATTGGGTTTTCTGAGCGGGTCTTCTTACTGGCGTATTTTCTTCCTCATCAAAAAATATGCCTTTACCCCGTTTTTGGCTTGCCTCTCAGAGGTCTTTTTGTTAGATCACCTCATACCAGTGAGATAGGTGCGGCAATAACCAGCCGAATTATTCCCATAGATGAGTTACCTTATATGTGCGTAGCTTGTGAGTGCTGCTTTTGTGACCATATGATGGACGGGCTTATGGAAGTGTAAAAAGTTCTTCTATCTTACTGTATATGTTCCAAGAATGAATAAAGTTGAAATCTTGTTCTTGTCTTGAGTCTTGCTCTCTTTGAGACTTTTCTTGGTGGTTAATTAAATTTTTTTCTCTCAGTCTCATATTCGTGTATCTTACGAAATTAGCCCCAGTTTGCGAGATGAGGGCATCTCGCGTTTTTCAAGTGGGAGAGAATGTAAGATTCCTCCCCAGCCTCTCAAGATGTCCAGCATCTTCCCCTGTAATCAATCCCCTCTTCAGAAATATAAAAGATCTTGTCTCTGCCTATTTTGACATAGAGAGAGAAAATATTCTAGAGAGAGAATATTCAGATTTTGAATATTTTTAGATAAAAAAATTTCTCATATTATTAAAATGAATTCCCCTGAAACAGAAATTCATAAAGAACTTTCCAATGTGCAATTGGAATTTATTGGAAATGGGTATAAAGGACCTTAGCCTAAGGGTCTAGATTTTCAGAAATTTTTAGATTATGGTCCAATTAAGGTTCCTATGGGCCAATAGCATCAATCCATTTGTAGGGAGGAGATAAATCCAATTTGTAAAAGAAGATACCCAAAAATGAGTAAATGCTCACATAAGATGAAGAGTTGAAAATGTACAAGGTTTATTAGTAAAAAACTATGAGCAATATTAAAAATATGAGATATTTTGGGTATCCAAAAATGAGTAAATGCTCACATAAGATGAAGAGTTGAAAATGTACAAGGTTTATTAGTAAAAAACTATGAGCAATATTAAAAATATGAGATATTTTGGGTATCCAAAAAGGAGTAAATGCTCACATAAGATGAAGAGTTGAAAATGTACAAGGTTTATTAGTAAAAAACTATGAGCAATATTAAAAATATGAGATATTTTGGGTATCCAAGTAAATGCTCACACAAGATGAAGAGTTGAAAATGTACAAGGTTTATTAGTAAAAAACTATGAGCAATATTAAAAATATGAGATATTTTGGGTATAATGATTCCATTTTGACACATATGTAAGGAAGGGGAGTTCTTTAAAGGAGGTGCATATTTCACATGCTTGAATGAGTTTTAAACTAAAAAATAATGTGATATTTTTATCTCTCCTCTCTCTTGAACCAAACCAAATCAAAATGGAACCAAACCGAATAAAAAAGTAACCAAACTAGGTCCAAATCTAGTCCAAATTCAACCAAACTAAATTTAGAAAATTCTAGAATTCCGTTAGCTTTGGTTAGAGATTCCCTCTCCTATAAATAGAACATGAGTCCTTTGAAAAAAATATAGAAGAATTTTACTATACTAGAGTTATGCTGAAATAATGCTAATTTCTACTATTCTCTAAATTCTCTCCAAATTGAAGAAATTGGAGCTTCCCTCTTTCTTCAATCCCCATTGGTGGCTCCATCAACATACTTAACCAATTGATTGGTTGGGGGCCTCTACCGTGAACAAAGAGTCAAGCAATTTGTAAGGTAAATGGTGAATTTTGATCTTTTCTATAATTTCTCAATGCTTCTCTCTTCTCAACCCCTCTCAAGCTTGAGAAGCTTAATTGGAATGGTTTTTGAATGCTATTGAAGTTAATTGATGAATGGTAGTGAAGAGTTACGTAAATTGATGAATGCTATTGAAGTTAATTGATTAATGATAGTTAAGAATTATATAAATTTCTATTTATGCTTAATTCAAATGGTTTTTATGTAATTTCTCTCTCTCACTCAAGAAATGGTCATACTCATGGCCCATTCTCAATCCAAATGAAGCTTTTCATAAAGCTTTTTCTTAATCCAAGATTAATCTATGCTTGAGGCCAAATTAATAGCTTTTTTCTATGCTTTTAGTTTATGTATTTCATGAATATTGATGATTCAATCCATTATGGATTAATGATCCAATTAGGGATCATTCTAATTATTTTCTTAATGATAAGCTTTATCCCTTAGAAAAATTGAGATTTATCAGTCATAGCAGCGGAGCTATGGCAAAATTTTTATAAAAATTACACATAAAATAATTTCATTCAAAGCATAAAAAGAGGACTTCCTACCATATTCTAGGAATTATCATCCTTGATTAATTGAAAGATATTCATTGTAATCCTAGAGAAATTGATTTTTATATTAGGCATAATTGATTTTCATGCATAGAGGTATGCATAAAAGATTATTATTTTAACATAAAAGTGTTACTTTTATCATAATTAGATTTCATGCATAAAGGTATGCATAAAAGATTATTATTTTAATATAAAAGTGTTACTTTTATCATAATTGAATTTCATGCATAGAGGTATGCATAAAAGTTGATTATTTTATTGTAAAAAAAGTGTTACTTTTATCATATTGGATTTCATGCATAGAGGTATGCATAAAAGATATTCTTTTTGTACTAAAAGTGTGATTTTTCATCATAAATGGATTCTATGCATAACTTAGATGCATAAGAGAAATTCTTTTATTCTAAAAGTGTAATTCCTACCAAATTGAATTTATGCATAAGAAGATGCATAAAAGATTGATTTTTAATTCAAAAGTGTCATTCTCATCTAAATTGAATTTATGCATAGGAAAATGCATAAAAGATCAAAATTTAATTCAAAAGTGTCATTTTCATTTAAAATGAATTTATGCATAGGAAGATGCATAAAAGATTGATTTTTACTTCGAAAGTATTAATCTCCTTAAATAGAATTTATGCATAAATAAATGTGTAAAGAAATCTTATATCAAATATAAGAATTCTCTTGTATTCTATAAATAGATATGAGATGTGATAGGATGTGATAAGAGGTGTATAAGATGTGATAAGATGCTTATGAAATAAGTTAGGAGGTGATAAGATGAATTAAGATGTGATAAGATGTGTATGGGATGAGGTAAGGCGAGAATGGATGTGATGTAAAAGATTAGATGTGAAGGTATATGGGGTTATATGAATGGGAATGTGGAAATGGATGTATGTATGTGGATGTGTGGATGTGGAGATGGGAGTGTGGATGTATGAATGTGAAAATGGATGTATGCATGAAGATGTATATGCATAGATGTGAATGTGGATGTAGATGTGGATGTATAGATGTGGATGTAGATGTATGTGAATGTGGATGTAGATGTGGATGTATAGATGTAAATGTGGAATGTGGATGTGGATGTATGTATGTATGTGGATGTAGATGTAGATGTATAGATGTGAATGAGAATGTGGATGTGGATGTATGTGAATGTGGATGCATAGATGTGAATGTGGAATGTGGAATGTGGATGTGGATGTATGTATGTATGTGGATGTAGATGTGGATGTATAGATGTGAATGGGAATGTGGATGTGGATGTATGTATGTATGTGGATGTGGATGTATGAATGAGGACGTGATAATGGATGTATGCATGTGGATGTGGATGTATGGATGTGGATATGGATGTGTATGTATGAATGTGGATATGGGATGTGGATGTATAAATGAGGATGTGAAAATGGAGGTAAGCATGTAGATGTGGATGTATAGATGTGAATGTGGATGTGGATGGATGTATGGATGTGGATATGGATGTGAATATATGATATGTGATGTGAAGGAATCTGAAGTGAAGAGATGGAAAATGATGTGATTGGATGAGTACACATATAAATGGAATGTGGAATAAGTAATGTGGATTAATGAGGGATAATGTGGAAAAATGAGAGTTAATATAGAAACTGTATTTGTAAATTGTTTGTAAATGCTGTTTGTAAATGGCTGTTTTATGTCAAGAATGCTGGGGAAGCATTTTGACCGTCTTGTGATTAAGGTCGTGGAGACCTAACTGATAAAGTTGCAACTGCTGACGGAGAGTCAATGGAGGACGTCTCGCGAAGCAAAATCGGCCGAGGTCTTGACCAGCCTCGGTTCGATTAAAATGGTGAGCTTCCGGTACGGTGGATGAGGGACCAAGGAAGCGGCCTATGAGTGAAGCGTTAGGTCACTTGCGAAGGATCCTAGAGGGTGCTGACCATACGGTGCTCGGGCTCTGGGTCGCCTAGGATATCCACGCTTGCGTCGAGGAAGATATTGGAACAAGGAGTAAGAGTTGTTTTCTGAAACCGGTCATGGATCTGGTTGATTGACCTTGCTGGTCTTCGATGGATGAGTCCATGGCTCTTTTTATGAATCTGTTGGTTGATCTTGCTGATCTTCAACGAGAGTCCATCTTGATTTTTATAAGTGATTATATTGCCGAGTATTATGGGCTAGGAACTATTGAAAAGGCCCCTGTGAGTGGACAGGTGGTGAGCGTTCTAGTTGCCAATGATGCCATAGATACTCTGATGAAGGAATGATGGGAAATTAAGAATCAACCGGATACTTTAGAAGATTGTGATCAGTGGTACTATGGTTTCATTAAAGGATTGTTTTAAAGTTAGCTGATGCTAAGAAAAAGGCAATTTCATATTGGGTGTGTAAGTGGTGTGACTAGTTTTATGTTTGCATGAAATTCTAGCTAGGGGGCCTTGGAACTCTTTTCCTCCTTGGTAGGTACCCGGGACAAAACCTTTTTCTTAGCTGATGCTAAGAAAAAGGCAATTTCATATTGGGTGTGTAACTGGTGTGACTAGTTTTATGTTTGCATGAAATTCCGGCTAGGGGGCCTTGGAACTCTTTTCCTTGGTACCCGGGACAAAACCTAACCAAATTCCAAATTGGATCCCATCACTACAGTGGTTAGGCGGTTGGCTAACCCATGGGATCGGATGGGGTTAGGCTGGACTGATGGATCCGTAAACCGAGACTCAATTTCTGTTACTATGATAGATAAAGTAAATCTCGGAGAGTAATTGTTCTATGGATAGGAATCAACGGCTGTGCCTCTTGATGGGGAAAAAAGCGTTGATCCCAATGATCCAAGTGCAAGTTTCTTCCTTGATCTGACCAAGTATCTTTATAGATGCAGTCGGATCAGCTTGATCGGAAATGGTCTTGACTACATTAGAGTAAAAGTTATCCTGGAGGAATTGCCCATGCTTTCCGGGCAAAGGAAGTTCTTTCGGGTTCGTAAACCGACGGATTAGTCTCTTGTCCGGATATTCGTGGTGGGCGAGGCCCCGAGTGTGGGACCCTGCCCTCGTAAAATGTGCTACTTCCGCTGCCAGCATCCGAACCCGTTGCGCGGTGGGAACAGGGATCTCACAATTTGCGCCTAGCACCTGAGCATTACAAGTCATACACCATAGGGGAACACAATTTAGTGTTTGATAAACATAACCCCACAAGTGAGAGTGGAGGAGTCTATGATGGGCCTGTAGAGGTCCAGGAAGTACACTTGGCTGAACTAAGAGAAGATCCTAAGCCTGTCTACATAGCCAAGGACTTAAATAAGGCCAAGGAAGCTGAACTTGTAGCTCTCCTCAAGGAGTATAGGGATTGCTTTGTGTGGAAATACCATGAAATGAAGGAAAGTCTTGCAGAAGTGGTACAACACACCATCCACATGGTACCTGAAGTTAAACCAGTCCAACAATGACCCTAAAGACAAAATAACCTTTGTCACTGAGCATGGTGTATATGCTTACAGAGTTATGCCATTTGGTCTAACCAATCATTAGGAAAAATGGAAGGTCATTTTGGGACCCTGTTAGAAATTCACTATTTTCTCTTTTCTGTCTCTACAAAAGCAAGAAAATATGGATACTTGCGTCAGAAATGTCATTGTGAAAAGGAATAAATATATTCTTTCACATGCTTTACATTCAATGTTCATATAAGAGCAACACTTTTCTGTGCAAAATTTGGTGATTTTGACACCGCAGACGTGTTTGGAATGGCCCAAAACCCCAAAAACGGCATTGCAAACGTTGGAATCGGACATCCGGAGGCCCGGAAACGACCAAAAAAGGTCCCAAAAAAAGGATTTGCTGAAAAACGCGATTTGGTACCTTTTCCTGGGAAGAAGGTACCAAATCATGAGGCCCGAAAACGGCCAAAAAAGGCCCCAAAAGTGGATTTGTTAAAAAACGCGATCTGGTACCTTCTTCCCGGGAAGAAGGTACCAAATCGCGTTTTTCACAGCAAATCCATTTTAGGGGCCTTTTTTGGTCGTTTCCGGGCCTCCGGATGTCCGATTCCAGCGTTTCCAGTGCCGTTTTAGGGGTTTTGGGCCGTTTCAAACGCGTCTGCGGTGTCATCACCAAATTCTGCACCAAAAATAATTTCACCAAATTCTGCACCGAAAGTAAATTTTTTAAAGATTCAAATTGGATCACCTTATTAATGTGACACGCTTCTACGAACATACAATACTATTTCTTTTTCTTATTTTCATCTTCTTTTGTTGAATTTTCAACGTAACGTTGGCCCACTCCTGATTGTTGAGAGCCGATTTTCTCTCTCTTCTAAAAGGCCCCAAAATGAGCTCCCTTTTTTCCTAATAGCACCAACCACGTTCCAAAGACTTATGAATACTACTTTTAAGGACTTCTTAAGCTTTCTTGGATGATTTGTGCATTCATTCATCTTGGAAAGAGCACCTAGTGTGCCTAAAAAAGATGTTTGAAATGTTTAGATTTTATTGCATATCCTTAAATCCTTATAAATGCTAGTTTTGGATGAAACACGGATTATTCTTGGGCATATAGTGTCCAAAAATGGAATTTCGATAGATGAGAGAAAAATCAAGGTCATCTTGGAATTACCTGCACCAACAAATTACAAGGGAGTCCAGAGATTCATGGGCCATGTTGGCTACTACCGTCGGTTTATTCTTTTCTATGTAGAAATACCTCGTCCTTTGTACATGTGACGCCTCCGCTATACGGCTGCGTCTTCCTCAAGCTGCCATAGCCTAGGCGTGGAGAAGAAGAGAGGGTGGAAGTCGGTTCACCTCCCAACCATATACTGACGAGTTAGGGTTTCTTGTTGGGTTTTATACCAAAACCCTGGCCTGTGTCCACACCTCCTAGCCCGGTTGCCCATCTTATTTAAGAGCCGTGCTAACTTAGATGTGTACACACATCGACCAAACCCTAATGCCCATTAACCCCTGAACCCCGCTAGCACTAATAATACTCTCGAGACTCCGAAAGCTATTAACTTATGTCGACTTCCGTAGGACCATAGTCCTGACATTACTCCCCCCTTCGAAAAGAGTTTTCGTCCTCGAAAACAAAAGTGGGGAAACGTTTCCTCATCACACTAATGTTTTCCCAAGTGGAGCCTTCCTCTGGACGGTCCTTCCACTTGATAAGAGCTTGTTTCCGAACTTGGTGGCGAGTACGTAACATGTGGTAATCCAATACTCTTTCTGGTTCATGAGGCAGTATTGGGGGTTCCACATATTCTACCAAGAAAGAATCATCCACCGGCCTTTCATGACCCATAAGGCGTTTCCTCAAACGGCTTACGTGAAAGATGGGATGAACCTTGGAATGTGCTGGCAACTCAAGTTTATAGGCTACTGGGCCCACCTTCTTGAGTATCTTAAATGGTCCACAAAATCGGGGCGACAATTTTGGTACAGGACCTGTTTTTAAACTGGTGGAGTTTTCTGGTACCTTCAGAAACACCCAATCACCTTCTTGAAAGTAAAGTGGCCTACGTTTCTGGTCCGCAAACTTCTTGTAACGATCTTGCGCTTGACGAACATTTAATCGTGCAAGGCGCAACATATCCATATGGTCTTGGATAAAATCCTTAACCTGACTGATTTTCTCATTCGCCAGTCCCACCAACACTGGTGAACGTGGCTAAAAACCATACATCAACATGAAAGGGCTAAAGCCTGTCGAGACATGCTTTGCACTATTGTAAGCAAACTCAAGAATAGGCAAATAAGACTCCCAATCAGATTGTTTTTTGCTGACATATGCCCTAAGTATATCTTCCAGCACTTGATTAACCCGTTCAGTTTGACCATCTGTCTGCGGATGATCAGCTGTACTAAGGTTCAACATAGTACCCAGCTTACTGAATACTGCTCGCCAAAAATGGCTGTTAAACTTGCGATCGCGATCACTGACAATATTGTTTTTTGCTCTGATACCAGTGTGACGCCTCCGCTCTACGGCTGCGTCTTCCTCAAGCCGCCATAGCCTAGGCGTGGAGAAGAAGAGAGGGTGGAAGTCGGTTCACCTCCCAACCATATAATGACGAGTTAGGGTTTCTCGTTGGGTTTTATACCAAAACCCTGGCTTGTGTCCACACCTCCTAGCCCGGCCGCCCATCTTACTTAAGAGCCGTGCTAACTTAGATGTGTACACACATCGACCAAATCCTAATGCCCATTAACCCCTGAACCCCGCTAGCACTAATAATACTCTCGAGACTCCGAAAGCTATTAACTTATGCTAGGGTTCGATTTTCGTAGGACCATAGTCCTGATAGTACAAGCTATTGATTGTATTTATATGGACCGAGGAGTGTCAACAAGCTTATGATGTGCTAAAGCAAGCCTTGGCTATTGCTCCAATCTTGCAAACACCTAACTGGGATCTCATCTTTCATGTGCACATTGATGCCTCTAATTTCATAATTGTTAGGGAATTAAAATATGTACTTCGGGGATGCCAAGAGGTGTGTGTGTGCAGCACGAAGGGGTGCAATGCCTCTTTATATTGATGTAACTTCTCAATGATGAACGTGAATCAGTTATCTCTCTTCTTGTTTGTACATCTAATTTGCTGTTTTGAGAGTCTCTCGTGTATGTTTTTCCCCCATTGGGGCTGTGGCCCTAACACATGGTGACCACGATCATACAAATATCCTTCCTTTGGTGGTTGAGGAGAGAACAACAAAGTGAAGCTACCTTGTGGGGGGGGGGGCTGCAAACAATTCAGGAGGAGCCGCAAGCCTAGAAAGGCAAAGATGGCAAAGAAGGTGGAGAGGCAGTGTGGAAGGAAATAGGTCCATGGCATTTTGTATGCTTGGCTGGAGGAGGAGCGAGCACATGCTGCTTGCAAAACTTAAGCATCGTGGGTAGCACAGCGTGCATTCCAAGCAAGCAAAGGTAGCCCATATCACTGGCCATCAAGCAGAGGCTCCATAGAGCACGTACGACAACAGCACATGGCAACACTTGGACAAGCAGAGATGCATTGCAGAGGGAAAAGTGGTGTGTCTTTAATTAAGAAGGGGATGTGGCCCCGACACAAAGAAGGGGAAACAGTCAATCCATCTTGTTAAGCCGTTTGCGGGTGCAACCATTAATTGTGTGAAGCAATGGGAGCGCTGCAGTAATCAAAGGGCTGTGGATGAGGTAGAGGTTTGCGGTTGTGCGAGCAAGTGCAGGATCTTCCTCAAGAGCCCTTCAAGATAGATTATGATGCTATACTGTGATCATGCAAGCAGTAGCATGACATCTGGGTTAATTTTGTCATGCTAGCAATGGACCAATTTAGCACAGGGCTGGACACTGCAAAGGGCTGCAGCAAGGGCATAAGTGTTACGACTGTTTGCGTGGAGATGCGATTGATTGATCATGTGGACCGAGTCAGATATCCGAGAAAAAAAACCCAGTAAGGTGGATTTTCCACAACTTCCAGCAATCACCAAATGCACATGAATTTTTGGTGCCTTATTTTGTATTGCAATTGCATAAGAAGACATTGCAGATCTTTTTCAAGTAAACTAAGGCAGTTGTAGTGTCCAAGAGATGGAGGCAGATGTGGTAATGGGGACATACCAGAAAAAAGTCGGTTGTAGTGCCTAAAACTGGGCATCTGATTCATGGAGGGGCAGCATGCAATTTTGACATACCTACGGCAAATAGGAGCATGTGGTACTTATTTTGAGATGGTAAGGCAAGAGCTACATCGTACTTGTTGCTGGAGCTTCTTCGAGTGTGTGGCAATCCATGCCTACTATTCCTACATTTTCATTTTGCACTCACACGGTTCTCTGCCGCCTTGGTTATGCCCAAAATGATTGTACTACTTTCACATGCACTTGCACTTATCCTTGGCATTTGCTTGGACACTGTGGTTTTGCACAATCCACCG
The DNA here is from genome assembly GCF_041138505.1 of Cibotium barometz. Taxonomy (NCBI): domain Eukaryota; kingdom Viridiplantae; phylum Streptophyta; class Polypodiopsida; order Cyatheales; family Cibotiaceae; genus Cibotium; species Cibotium barometz. The sequence goes on along the minus strand of NC_141051.1, from coordinate 5,432,846 downwards.
TTGTAAAAATGAGAGTGGTGAGGTACACACCACAACCCCTCATTTTATATTAGAAAGGTACAAAACCCTAAGTACAAGTATGTACACACATAAGGGTGTCATAGGGGTCTAGGCATGAATGGGCCTTTACCCCCAACAATCTCCCACTTAAAGCCAATGTGCCTAAAAGTGATGTATAAAATACAACAATGTACAGGCCAAAAGAAAAGACAAATGGCCTATCCGACACCCATAAGTTTGATACAATGTGCATGCTTCTCTGAGGGCAGACTCTTTGTCAAAACATCTGCAGAGTTATCATCTGTGTGCACTTTGACAAGCTCAGGTAGCTTCCCATCAAGCACTTCACGGATAAAATGATACTTCACATCAATGTGCTTAGTCTTGGCATGAAACACAGGGTTCCTAGCCAACATGATAGCACTTTGACTGTCACAGTGCAACACTAGAATCCCTCCTGAAATACCCAAAACTCCCACTAGACGAGAAAGCCATAAAGCCTCCTTGCATGCCTCAACGGCTGCAACATACTCTGCCTCAGTGGTAGACAAGGCAATGCATTTTTTCATACGAGAAATCCAAGAGATTGCACCACCAGTGAATGTAAAAACATAACCTGTGGTAGACCGTCTGCTGTCTGCACAACCTGCATAGTCTGCATCCACAAATCCTTGGATAGATGCATTTGACTTACCATAGCATATGCACACATCTTGAGTACCCTTCAAGTACCTCATTACACCCTTCACTGCATCCCAATGTTTTTTGCCAGGGTTGGCCATAAACCTGCTAACAACTCCCACTGCAAATGCAATATCTGGTCATGTAGCAACCATAGCATACATAAGACTACCAACAACTGCGGAAGCATAAGGGATCTTGGCCATGGCAGCCCGCTCGTCATCTGACTTAGGGCTGTCATCCTGTGAAAGTTTCACATATGGAGGTAAAGGAGTAGAGAGACTCTTCGCCTCATCCATGCTGAAATGTTTCGACACCTTCCCAATGTATTCTTTTTGAGACAAGTAGAGAGTTCTCTTACCCCTATCCCTAAGAATACGCATGCCAAGTATATGATTAGCATTAACAAGATCTGTCATCTCAAAAGTCGTATGCAGCTCCTTCTTTAGTGCAACCAATTCCTGATTGCAACTCCCTGCACAATAAGCATGTCATCCACATACAAAATGAGGATGAGAAATCTAAAGCCTTCTTGGTATAGGCAGTGATCCTCCTCACTTCTTTTGTACCCCTGAGAATTCATGAAAGCATCAAACTTATGATACCATTCCCTGGGTGCCTGCTTCAAGCCATAGAGACTCTTTTGGAGCTACCAGACAAGACCCTCTTTCCCTTTGACTACAAAACCCTCTGGCTGCTGCATATAAATCTCCTCATGGAGATCCCCGTCTTCACGTCCATCTGGAATAAGTCCATATCATCATGTGCAACCAAAGCAAGAACAGCCCTCAATGTAGTCATTTTGACCACAGGTGAGAAGATCTCATCAAAAGTAATCCCCTTCTCTTGCTTGAAACCCTTTGCAACCAACCGTGCCTTATACTTAGGTGAGGAGTCTGTAGGTGCTACCTTAAGCTTGTAAACCCATTTGCATGGCAATACCTTCATCCCTGCAGGCAAAGACACCAAGTCCCATGTTGCATTTTTTTTTAGAGAGGCCATTTCAGATTGCATGGCTCTCTCCCACTTCAAATGATCATCCCTCTGCATAGCCTCCTTAAAGCATGAGGGCTCAATCTGTAAGCAATACAAAGTCAACCCCAGGAACAAACGTGTCTGGAGGACGAGTTGGACGGGTAGATTTTCTGACCCATGGAGCACCTGGAGCAGGCTGTCCAGCCTGCTCTTGTGGAAAAATAGGTGGTTGTACCACCTCTTCCTGCTGTATTTCCATGTTCTGTTGCTCAATATTTTGTGGCTGACTTTGAGGCAACACTTCTGCCACCTCTTGAGGTTCAACATGAGCCTTTTCTGGAGCATTTCGGGGTTGTTCCTGGGGCTGTATTTGCTGCTGTACAGCCCTTGGATTTTGCTATCTATGATGCACATCATCTTCATCAATAACCCTTCTGACTTCCTGAGTCTTTGGGGCTATTTTATACATGCATGTTTCATGAAAAATGACATCATTACTGCGTATAAGCTTTTTAGCTTCGGGATCCCACAATCTATAACCCCATTCACCACTGTCACTCACCATAGCCCAAAAAAATGCATCTACGAGACGTGGGATCAAGTTTGGTCCTATCTTCCCTACGTATGTGCACAAACGCAACACAACCAAACACTCTCAAGTGCTTAGGCTTTCCCGTCCATAATTCTTCAGGCACTTTGAGTCCCACTGTCCTATTCGGTGACCTATTAATCAAGTGAACAGCTGTTTGCACAGCTTCAGCCCAACAAAGAGGGTATGCCCACACCTTACGGGTGGCATCATCAATAAAAGTCACCATATAACGAGCTCCCCCCAAAGATAACTGAGGCATTTCACACACATCAGTATGAAGAAGATCCATTGGAGAACTCCTTAGTGACAAATGCTTGGAATGTGGACCCTGAGTTTGCCGTCCATAAATACAATGATCATACTTAGACAAATCAGCAAACTTATACAAAGGCAAGTAACCAAAACGGGCCAAGGTTTCCATTCCTTTGACACTCATGTGTCCCAACTGGCCATGCCACAGTGAAATATTTGGCAGCTCGATTGCATTTACAAGAGAATGTCCGACGACATCTGAAGCTATAAGATGATACAAAGTGTCAATCTTCAGTCCTTTGGCATATACCATTTGACCCTTCTTGATTTTCCACTATTTCCCACCAAAAGTAGTGTAGAAATCTGCATCATCAAGCTGCCCTGTACTTATCAAATTCTTTTTTACCATAGGAACATGTCTGACATCCTTGGGCATAAAGTGATTACCATCTGCAAAAGCAAGCTGAATATCACCAATTCCAGTGATCTGACAAGCATGGTTGTCCCCCAAATAAACACATCCATAATTCCCACTGGAATACGTAAAAAAACTCTCCTCATAAGGAGTCACATGAAAGGATGCACCTAAGTCAACAATCCAATCCAGCTTGTCTGCTAAATCACCGGCAATGAGTGAGTGTGCATTCACATTAGACACGAAAAGCACATCAAAGAATGATATAACCTCAGGAACACGAGGTTCAGGAACATAAGGTACAATAGCACCATCTGTCATCACTGCATTAAGCTCTTCTATCTTCACACTGCTCTTGCCTTTGCCTTTTACATCTTTTGCATTTGCATCTTCACCTTTGCTCTCTACCTTGCCTGCCTTCTTGTCTGCTTTCCATTTGAAAAAAATTTAAAAGAATAAAAATGGAGTGCGAAATCAGCGGGGAAAACAACTATCCAAACACCGGGGCAGCGTCAAAGAATGTTCGGGACGTCGACGGAGGCCAGAAACAGCCGCTGGAATTGTGTTTGAAGGGTGGACGCAGGTGCGTACTGTCACGGGGAAGTGGTATCTCGGAGTCTGCAACAAGACCCACTGGGCACAGATGCTTCTCGGGGTCCAGCTCCGCATTTCTCTGGAACTCAGTGTAACCCACCACCAAGACTTCAATCCAGATCAACGTTTGGCTGTAAAAACAGCGATTCAAAATTTCCTACTCTGCAAGCAACTTGTTTTGCAAATCTGTAAAAGGTATTTGCAGGTGGTTTGAGGCACAGGTTCTTGTGTAGCATGCTCCATTGATGTATGTGATTGTGGTTGAATAACCAAGTACATCCACAAGTACAAGTGCAGGTACTCAGAATCCATTGACAGGTACAGGTCTTGTTTTGGCCATTAGATCTGTGGGTTTTGTAGATGTTGTGAGCGTGGTATGCTCATTTGTTGGCCGTGCATGTGTTGCACGAGATAGGTGTACTTTGTCACATTATTCTCTTGAGTACAGATTACAGGTACATCCTCACTTTGGCAGTGGATTGTGTGGCCTTTGTGCTACATTTGGCGGTTGAAACAAAGGGCTTTTGCCTTTTGGAGGTTTACATGTTTTGGCGCACTTGACATGCTATAATTGGTGCCCGAGAATGCATTTGGAGTGACATTGCAGTCATAAATCAAAGGGCTTTGTGGAGAAGCATTGGTGGAGTTTATGCTTGCTGGAATCTTCCCAAATCCCTCTATTTTTGAGGTGAAATCAAAGGGCTTTTGGCCAATTTTGTTTCAGAACTATGTAACTCAGTTGGGGGGAAGATATACAGACTTGGAAGCTCTGTTGAGCTAGGAAAATTTTGGGAAAGTGCCAAAAATCAGGCCCGATCTGTTCATTACTGTTTTAGGATAGTTTTGGGACAATTTTGACATCTTTTTGTTGAGGAAAAGTGAAGAAAAACAGTAAAATACAGAGCTGGACAGAAATTCCAGCAAGGTGTTTCGTGGATGCAAAGTGGTCTTTGACAGATCACGTTAAGTGGGAGTGCTTTCGCTCAGGGAGTACTATTTTGCGAGATTTTTTTTTTGCAAGAGTCTTCTTTCAACTAAAGCAATGGCTTCATCCTCCCAAGTTGAGACTTCTCAAGGTGGGAGCTACACCATTGAAAAGTTGGGAGGGCCAGGTGAACTTCAATTATTGGAAGGAACAAATATATGGTGTGTTGGTCATCAAAAAGCTTATCAAGCCAATCAGGCTACAAGGCGTTCAACCCAATGATATGGATGATGATGCATGGCTGGAACTTGATGATCTTGCCAAGTATACAATTTTGTTGTCCGTGTCAAAGAATGTCTACTTCAATGTGGCAAATGAGACTACCGCGTGGGGAGTTTGGCAAAAGCTGAGTAGTCTTTATGCAAAGGAAAGTGCAAGCAGTAGGGTGTACTTGATGAAAAAGATCTTTGAAATGAAGATGAAAGAGGGTACACCAATGGGAACTCATCTCAATGAGTTCAACGGCCTTGTGAGCAAACTTATTGCTCAAAAGATGAACATTGATGAAGGCTGTTCTATTGCTTTGCACACTTCCCGAAAGTTGGGATACTTTCAGGACAGCAGCAGTGAGTAACAGTGCTCCTGCTTTTACAGGCTTGTCATATACTGATGTGGAGAGTTCTCTTCTCACTGAGGAGATGAACCGCAGGAACAATCAAAGTGGCAAAGCCTCTAGTGCTTTGAATGCACGTGGGAGATCTCAATCAAGGGGAAGAGGCAACAATGGTAAGTCAAGGAGCAAGTCCCGCGCTCAAAGAAAGATATGGAATGCTTTTATTGTGGCAAAAAGGGACACATTCAAAGCATTTGTCACTAAGGAGTTCTCCAATGGATCTTCTTCATACTGATGTGTGTGAAATGCCTCAGTTATCTTTGGGGGGAGCTCGTTATATGGTGACTTTTATTGATGATGCCACCCGTAAGGTGTGGGCATACCCTCTTCGCTTGAAGAGTGAGGTATTTGGTATTTTTTAGAGGTTTCTTTCTATGGTTGAAAATCAAACCAGCAAGAAACTCAAGTGTTTATGCTCCGATAATGGTGGGGAATACATGTCAAATGCTTTTCAAGAGTTTTGTGACAGTAAGGGTATCAAAAGGGAGTTACCTCCTCCCTATAATCCCCCCAAAATGGTGTTGCAGAGCGTATGAATCGAACCATTCAAGAGAAGGTTCGAAGTATGTTGTCACATGCTGCGTTATCCCATGGGTTTCGGGCTGAAGCTGTGCAAACAGCTGTTCACTTGATTAATAGGTCACTGAATAGGACAGTGGGACTCAAAGTGCCTGAAAAATTATGGACGGGAAAGCCTCCCTCCCTCATATAAGCACTTGAGAGTGTTTGGTTGTGTTGCGTTTGTGCACATACGCAGGGAAGATAGGACCAAACTTGATCCCATGTCTCGCAAATGCAAATAAGTGAGTGTGCATTCACATTAGACACGAAAAGCACATCAAAGAATGATATAACCTCAGGAACATGAGGTTCAGGAACATAAGGTAGAATAGCACCATCTGTCACTGCATTAAGCTCTTCTATCTTTACACTGCTCTTGCCTTTGCCTTTTACATCTTTTGCATTTGAAGTATATTCATGGTATGTATATATATACATGGGTATTTTTATTTATTTATCAAAAAGAGGAGTTTTTATTACACTTTTAATTAGGAAAATGCATAAATTAAAATTGGTAACAAAAGAGAAGGTTCCACCATATTTTACGTAGATAATTTAGGGTATGTCAATGCCGAGGTTCAAATAGAGAAAGGAAAATTTTAGTATAATTCTATGTGAACATTTTAAATAAATGATGTATACACATTCACAAAAAGGATCGCTGGAAAAAGAAATATTCCTGTTAAATTCCATTATTTACGAATATAATTATTTAAATTTCTATTATGCCCAAGAAAGAATGAATTTTCATAATTTTGGATTTTTACCCTTATGATTAGAAATCACAGTTAATTTATCAAATAAATGGAGAAAAATCTTTAGAAAATAAATCTAGGATTAAAACCGAGTAGTTTAGGGTTAGACCATGACCTCATGAGAAAGGTGGATTAGTATAGATGCCTACCCATGTCTTCAATCAGAAATTAAACCAAGTCTTGTGACCGTTTCCATTTCTTCAGTACTACGAAGAATGGATAATCGGCTGACTTAGAGAAGTTTTCCCTAAGACCCAAAATCATCGTGAAAGAGGTTAGAAATTTGTTGTAATTGATGGGTGGATCACCGAGATACGAGATTCGTGATTTTCATTGAGAAAGTCTGGGTTTTGAGAAAAAGGGTCTTGAAAAATCAACTCAATGGAAAATTCTTACTTGCATAGAAACTCTGTTTTTGAAAAAAGGATTGTCTTACGCCAGAATGCTGAAGGAAGCATTTGGCTTATGGTTTAATCTAAGGAGAGTTACATTGCAACAGCTGGTGGCGGGGAGTCATCAAAGGACGTCTCTCGCGTGAGCAAAGCCTACCAAGGTCTTGACTAGCCTCGGTATTGTAAAAAAAATGGTGCGCTTCCGGTACGATGGGCGAGGGACAATGAAGCGATCCCTGAGTGAAGTACTAGGACACCTAAGGAGAATCCTAGAGGGTTCTAACCAGGCGATGCATGGGCTCGCGGGCTACTAAGACACCCATGCGTATGTCGAGGAAGATATTAATGGACTGGCAAGAAATTATCTAAGTGAACTGGAATTGAAATTGGATCTCGTTTGGTTGACTAGCTGGTCTTCAGCGGGGAGAGTCCAGATGACATTTTGACTGTAAAACAATGGAACTCAAACATTGAGAATTATGATGGAAACATTGTGGATTCATTCTAATTTTGTTTTGAAAATAGTTGAATCTGAGAAAAGGAAATTTCATATTGTGTGCGTACGTGGTGTGTCTATTTTATATTTTGTTTGAGTTTCGGCTAGGGGGCATGGGAATTCTTTTCCCTGGTACACCCACCGGGACAAAACACAACCAATTTTTTATAATAAGGGATCCCACCAATACAGTGGTTGGGCTGCTAGCTAACCCATGGGCTAGTTGGGGTTATGCTAGATCGATGGATTCCTATAATAAATTCAGTTACGTTCTAGTTATGATATTTAGAGTAAGTCCCAGGGAGATTCTTGTTCTATGGGAAAGAATTACCGACTGTGCCTCACTTCAGAGGAAAAAAGCGATGATCTCTATGAACCAAGTGCAAGTCTCTTCCTTGATCTAGCCATGTGACCTACGGGTTTGGTCAGAATATAAAGGATAGTTAAGGCCTTGACCCGTTAGATAAGTTTTTGCTAAGAAGATTTTCCTAGCGAAATCGCCTATGCTTTCTGGGCAAGGGAAGTTTTTTCCGGGTTTGGTTTTGGAAGAACTGCCGGATTAGTCTCTTGTCTAGACATTCGTGGGCAAGGCCCGAGTGGGAAGCTCTGCCCTGCGCACAAGGTTGCTACTTCCGTTGCCAGCACTCTAGAGTTTGATGCGCAGAGGGGGCAGGGGTCTTACAAAATCATTGTTGGCTATCCAAGTCCCAACCCCATTGGCTTCCATAGATTGATGCACTAATGTAAGTGTCAAGTCCATTGGATACTAATGGCATAAGCTCCATCTAGTCTTATGAGAGCTCTTTACCAGCCATTAAAGCTAGAAGTTGACATAACACAAGAAGTAACGAAGGGCTCTCCTAGCAGCCAACAAACATTGATGGAGCAAAGTTGGAAGGGATGGTTGCAAAAAACCTATAATACCTTCCGCAAGGTCAAGGTATGATAGAAAAAAGGAAGGGGGGACTTATGCTAATATCATTACTTTTTCCCTCCACATTTTACTCCCTGACAAAGTTCATGTCCATATCAAGAGGGAGTCTGTTGGAAAAAACTAACCCATGACAATATAGCTTGAACCAACAATGTACAACAATATAGCAACTATACATATACTAAAAATATAGCAACTATACATATACTAAAAATATGACTAACCATAGAAATAAAAATAAAAATAAAAATAAAGATGATGAGAAGGAGCACATATCAACTAAAAGAATGAAGTACAACACTACTGTGACTATAGGCCGTGAGCATGGACTTTTCGTGGACCAACACGAGTGACCCTATCCTGGACCTGGATTTGCAAGAATGGTACCATCAAGGGCAACTAAGTATTCCTCCTTTTCAGTCTCACTCATGCTATTAGAGATGTTGTGGAGCCACTTTTGTGGACTTGTTTTACCTATTTTACCTACAGATACATCCCCTTGCACCATGCCTTACTTGCATCACGTTGCATGCAACATCCTACTTATGTTGGCAGTGTAGAACTTATTTTAGGTGCTATGGGATAGGGATATTGCAATCCATGGTAGGAGAAACACAACAACAAAACGATTACGTGAGTGTACACTTAGGTGTGGGAGGACCCTATCAAAATAGAACTACACAGGAACAGTAGATTAGTGGAGGAGGGCAAGAACTTATGGACTTACACCCTCATTTTTTGGAGTAATATGTCTGACTCATTACCCCTTCTAGAGTATGGTGAGTGATTTTTATGATAACTTAGCTCACGGTAGCTACTTAGCTCACTTACCTATAGTACCCATGGCATTTCATAGTGAGGATGCACTTAGACCATTGCCTAGTATACCAGAGGACACACATATATGTGAAGCACACCTAAATGAGAAGTAAAATCAACCTAAGAATTGGATCATGCTTATGCACTATGGTTATCTAATAATGATCTTGCTAGATGAGTATTAAATTATAGGTTATTGAGGTGCAGTCCTGTAGACCATATCCAAAACTACAACATGCGGTGGATGTGAAACCTTTATATGGACATGATCTTCCTCATTGCCCGTGTATTCTAACCCATCCTCACCTTTTGCTATTGTTTAAATCTTTTTATTATTCTCCATTTACTATTTGTTTGAGTGCTTGCTTGCATTATTAGGTATCTGGTCTATCAATTTTTTAGTTATTACTTGGATAACCATTTAGGCTTTGGTCCTAGTTCAATCTTCCTTGAGATCAACCTTAGAGTATGCCAGGTTCTTCCTTAGTGTGACCTCTTTAGTTAGAATAGAGCCTTTTAGGTAAATTGTGAAAGTGACACTAGTTTATTAATAAAAACAAAAACAAAAACAAAAATACAAAAGAAAGAAACCACAAGAAGATAACCATTGCCATGTGTGATCTAGGTAGGACTTTTGGCTCTTACTAATGGATCGTAGCCTTGATCTCCATGGGATGGGACCTTGTGGCTAAAAATTTATCAATAAAGGGATTAAAAAAAACAAAACAAAACCATCGCTATATGGGGGTACTTAGTGGTTCTTAGATACTCTTGTATGAGGTCTTTGGACCATTGCTTGGGTCTCTGCAGGGTGGTTCCCTACTTTTATATTTTTAGAATTAAAATGAGTGCTTATAATAATCACTTAATAATTTCATTTATGAGGCTAGATAATAGCTAGAGATGGTTTCACCAAAGTGATAGTGTGTCGAGACTAAGGTCATAACCCGAGGCTTTTTGCTCCATCTTAGTTTAGATTGAATTTGGACCAACCTTAATATTACCATTATCTTAACTAGAAAATTTGACCAGTCGTAAATATATTTCCTCACTGCTTGATTGGTGTCTACACTATGCTTAAATGCACCTTACTCATGGTATTATGTTACCTTGTAGACCTTCTAGGACCTTCGACATTTCATGCATCCAGCAACATCCTCAACTGATCTTCATTGACATATTTTGAGGACATAATCTACATCAAGAAGGGGGGCATGTTAACCCTCATTGGAAACCTCTCCAGTATCATTATATATTTTATGTGTGTGCAATTGCGGCTTGTCTATGAGAGGAACACCACGAGATTAATTATGGAGATTGTATTCTTATATTAAATATTTGCATAAGCATTTTGTAGTCTCACCACTCATTCTCTTATGCAACTAATAGAGTGCTCTTCTTATCTACTCTCTTGCTCTCTTGTGTGTTTTGCTTGCTTGATTACATCAATTAGAGCTACTATATGCTCTTTGTGTATGTGTGAGTGCATGTGAGAGAGGGAGATTGAGTGAGAGGAGGGTCAAGCTTCCATTGGAGTATGGCAGAGGCGTTGGAGTGTGGCTACACGACAACATCATCTCCCTATGAGAATATGAGCACAAGCATTCACGAGGTGAGTGAAACATGTTGCTTATGAAATTGTCGGATAGGCTATGGTAGATTAGCTTCTTGGTTTAAGATGTTTATGCTCTCAAGTGTAGTGAGGCAAAGCCCCGCGACCTTGGCTAGTTCCTACAATCTTTCTATGGTGGAAGGGCTTCCCAACTTGTTATGTGGTAGAGTCATAGTTATCTCTCGACTTAGTGGATCGGACAGAGCTTCTGATGCTTCGACAATAGGCTGGCAGTGGTGTACTGATCCTGCTAAGCCCAAAAAGGTTGGACTAAAAACCTGGCCTCAAGTTGAGCTTATCACATTCTGATAGCAGGCTGGTAGTGGTGCACTGATCCTCCTAAACCCAATAAGGTTGGACTGAAAACTTGGCCTCAAGTTGAGCCAAGTAGTGACTTAGATCACTTATCCCTTATGAGTGAAGAATCTTGGTTCCAAGGTACGTTTACAGAAATCAAAGCTACAACTCCCAAGAAAGACGGCACAATTTTAGGTGCTAATCTTAACCCCTTTATATTCAACCTTCTTCTAGTGGGGAAATTTCTAGACAAACTGTAAGTGAATCACACCCTGGAGATTGGCCAAGGTAGTCATTATAAGTCTCAAAATTGGAAAGATTCTACATATCTTCCATGGGCAAGTATGTATATATAGACCATGAGAATAGAATTTTCAATGTGATTCCCAACCAAGGAATGAGTTTGAGTCCATACCCAAAAAAACATAAATGTGTTCAAAGTGGATAGATGCAACTTAGTGTTCTATTTTAACAAAGATGTTTGGAACAATAGATACATTCCATGTGAAGTGGAGTTACTTTTGAAAGAGGCTAGCCAGGGGGAGAAGGAATGAATCCCTCACCTTGAATCTCATTCATCAGGCTTTGGCTCAACCTCATTTGATTTAAATGAGAGAAGAGGGGAGGATGAAGCTATCTCTAGGGGTACTTGGGAAATAGGAGCCTCTAGTGGGTTCCCTGAATTTACTTTCTATAATAACTTAGGTGATAAATTTACTAAATGCATCTCTACCTCCTCATGATTACATAACACCCGATCCTCCCACATAGGAGCCTATGGAGAAGGGTATCTAGGTCATGTGCCATATAGCTACATCAATATAGTTGTTCCACCTATATCCCATGGAGAACGCACACATGCACATCCTTGGGTAAGAGGCATGTATATGGCAACTCCTATTGGGAACTTGTATCTAATAAGAAGTCTAGAACTAACAATTACGTCCCTTGGCTTCTATCTACACTCCTCTACGAGTACATGCTTTGCTTGTAGGAGGAGCAAAATTTGTGGGAGTTCCAGTCCCAACACAGGTATAAAGACCCATTCGAGTTGAACCACAAGTTTCTCCTACACCTCTAATTAGAATGGTGTCACAATAGCCAATGATGCCATAAAAATGACTAAAACAATTGCTAAAGTAGTTGTGCAAACAAGAGAACTTGCTATTCTTGTAGCAGCTGCACCTCTTGGTCCTCGAGGAAAGAGAACGAGACCAAAGAAACTTTAGAGTCTAGAGAGTGTGGTAAAGGCTATGCAAAAGTTTAGTGGGACTAGTGATGCTCATAGACATTTGGAAACTTTTGAGCAAGTCTATGATGCTTTGGAAGTGAATGATGACCCCAAAAAGGTTGGAGCATTTTGGATTTACCCTAGAGCATGAGGGTTGCCAAATGGTTTAGAACCTTAGATCTTGAGATTAAAGCAACCTTAGATCCTGAGATTAAAGCAACCTACAAAGATTTGAAATAATACTTTTTGATTGTGTATGCCAATAATGGAGCTAAATGGACTTCAGTAAACCAAATGAACACTCTAAAAAGCAAAGAGAAACCAAGGCAATCAGAGAATACATTAACAAGGCCAAGCATCTCTATAGTAGGTGTGAGCATGATGAGAGGCCTAGCCAAAATCAATTGATCTCTCTTTTCTTGGAAGGCTTATAAAGCAAAAAATTGCATAATACACTTTATGCAAGAAGGCCCAGGACCTTGAATGAATGTGCTCTAGATGCCATATACTATAGTCACAATTTCATGGGACCACCCAAAGAAATACATGAGTTAGAAGCATCATTCAAGAAAGGATCATGAAGTGAAAGATATGAAGGATGGAAGTTCGAGGGGAAGAAATAGGATTGTAATTTCATTAGTAGGCTGATGAGACAGTTGAAAGATGAGTTTAAGATCACCCCTAAAGAGGCACGTGCAATCCCCACCTCTACCAAAAAGGAGATATGGTTTGGTGTGCTTACTGTAAATTGAACCATATGACAACACAATGTCTGCACCCGAAGCCAAGGCCTAATCTATGGTGTGGCTATTGTGCTTACATGGGCAATCACAACACTAGTCGATGCTATAAATTTAACCCCTAGCACTAAAAACTAATGCAATAAGGGGCTTCGATCTTGCATGCTCCTCAAAGGCCACTTGGCTTACCGGCACCACCAACTGGAACTTAAAATCTAGGAGCTTTAGGGGTAGAGGTTATTGAAATGCCTCCACTAGTTCTACCTCCTCAACTTTCTCCACCCACACTCACTCCTATGCATCACGTGGTAGTAGATGAGGAAAATGCTTCTGCAAGTTTTGTGACTAATTACAATTCTGAGTCACATGTGGAAAGTCTAGACACACCTAGGTATTTTATGACATCTCTTGGTCTCACCATGGTTGTGTTGGACGAGTACATATCTTTGATGAACATAGCAACCTCAATGCATGGGAAAGACATTAACTCCTATGCAAGAAGACTCTCACTTTCTTGCTATGCATGAGGCACACCTCACATTAAGGATGAGTACCCACATAGGATCTACAAAGATTCTTGGTGGCTATAAACCTGTGTTCTCTTGGACAGATGGTGTAATGGGTGTGGTATTAAACATTTGCTCAAAGAATTTCCCTACTATACTATTCCACCAATGAGCAGTGGACCTATGGGACCGACTACTACATGTAGCTTTAAATATGTTTGAGCATCTTGCAAGGGCAAAAATTTGATTCAATCCTTCTACATGTCAATGTTGTGATTACTTGAACACAAGCAAAGTTGACTAAAGATAAGGGTGATAAAACTTTGATTGACCTATAGTCTAGCACTTATAAGGGCATGAAAAGTAGATCAAAATGGGTGCATATTTTTGGTAAGCTTGCTATGGTGAGCTTTTTTGCAATTATGGAAAGCTTTTTCTACAATTTAGGCTAATAACACAATTTATCCTCATCACTTGTTGTTGGTGGGCTTTTCGCAGACTACGATGAGTTTTTTTCAGTAAAGAGACTTCTATTAAGTATGAAAAAATGCATACAAAAATCATATTTATAAGTCGGAATAAAATAGAATCACCCCAATATGTAAGGTGATCTCAAAACCACTCAGAGCATCATGGTTCCATGAAAGACCTATGGGACTAGAGGAAAAGAAAATGCCATGGTCCCACTCGCACATAAATACAATGTGCTTTGCCTCTGCGGAACGAGAGGACCCTTAAATACATGCCCAAGTAGCCATGAGAGTATAGATGATATCACCCCATATAGTGCTAATGCACTTAGACTCAAAATTTGAACACCCTCAATAGCCTCCGTGCATCTAGCTCTCCAAATCTGCCATGCTGCAATACCAGCAACAATCTCCCACTTGATGTCAATCCTCTACTTAGGGGGTGTATAATGTGAGTGAGGGACATCCTACAACAAGCCATGCTGGGAAATAACTCTACAAATGAAAATAGCAGTGTCTATATCACTGCCCTTGTAGAAAAGCTGCAGACTAGACTGGGAAATCCAAGCAACTGCCCCGCAAGTAACATGCATGGTGCAGCTACTCAATTTGCCTTGGCTTGGTTTACTACCTCTTGTTGGTGCTTCTCTCGTGCATGTATTGTGGTTAATTGCTGATCTGCAATTTTCTTTGGTCAGGTTTGGATGGCACCACAAACACACGTGCCAGGGTAGCTTGGATCATAGTTATTTAGCCCATATGAGAGGGAGGCTGAATATTATTCATCCAGATGTTCAGTTTAGGGCATTGCTTTACAATCTTGTGGTTAAAGGTTTCCTACCAGCCTTGGAAGGATTTTTTCTTATCTTAGATTTTTGGATGTACACCCTGTGTTGGGAGAGCATGGTTTCCCAGCACACGGTTTTTGTTCACAAAGGCAAATATTAGGGCACCATCTTGCCCTCTTATGGCAGCCATAGTCAGAGCATGGAGAAGTCCGAGACCATTCTTGCAATGGAGGCTTCCTGGGTCTTTGGATGAGGCTGACCAACAATCTATAATGTGGAACGAGTTCATTAGGGATGAGATCAGTTGGCCACTTGGTGCATCTCATTACATGCATTGGTCAAGATAGGAGAGATGTGCACACTTAGTTCTTGCTTGGAAGACCTTTAACAATCTTCTGGTGGATCAGAGAGCTACATCCATTTAGTATCTTAGGGGCTCTCACATATGTATTGATTAGATTGATGTAGCTATATTGCATGAGTGGCTCTCTGGGACCTTTTATCATGGAGATTATCATCCGAGATGGTTTGGAGTTTTTTTTAAGGATAGGCATACCCATGGAGATTATCATCCGAGATGGCTTGGAATTTTTTTGAGGATAGGCATACCTCTGCAAAAGTAATTGCTCTCCCAAACTAGGAGGCTAAAGCATCGCACGTTGGTCGCAAGAGGTGTGGACATACTTCCCTGCAAACCACTTGTGCTGCCATCTCTCCGCTGGGTGTCAGGGAAATATAGATCCTCAAAATGGCATGCGAGTCTGACTCGGCTCGTTAGAGTTGTAGTAGTAGCGGAAGAGATGAGATGCTCGAAGGAGAACGCAATCATGTCTTATGACAGGGTGAGGTCAAGATCACCAGATAAGTGTGGAACTTCCATCTATAAAATCAAATTCCTTGATTAAAAATCTTCATTAATGAAGCTAAAGGAATAAAAATACAATATGTAAATGCTCTTTCTGAGTTTTTATTACAATTTTTTGATAAGAATTCATTTCTCCTTATTAGCTTTCAACAAAGCTCTGATACCAGCTGTGAGACCCCTGCCCCCTCCGCGGTGCCCCCTCCGAGGGCGGCGGAAGCAGCGTCAGCCTCTCGTGCGGGGTAGGGATTTACACTCGGGGCCTCGCCCCACAGATGTCCGAATAAGAGACTAGTCCAGCTGTTCCTCTGGAACCGGACCCGAAAAAACTTCCCTCGCCCGGAAGGCACGGGCATTCCTCGAGGGAAAATCTTCGAACGGGAGAATTAATCTAACGGTCAAAGTTTTAATTATTTAAACTGATCCGACCGAACTTGAAGTCACATGGTCAGATCAAAGAAGGGAATTGCACTTGGTCCGCTTTTTTCCTCCTTTAACGAGGCACAACTCCGCTGATTCCCTCCCACAAAACAAGGGTCTTCTCAGGACTTAATCTAACTAACATAATTAATTGTAACTTAATGGTATCGTAGGAATCCCCCTCTTACCCATCCAATCCTTGGCCACTTGGTGTATGGGGAAAACTTTATTGACCTTGTATCCCCTATAATTAGTTTTTCATAACATGTTTCTTTGGATTGTAGGGAAAGTGGAAGAAGGATTTTGGATTGTAGGGAAAGTGGAAGAAGGAGGTTTCTTTATGTGTTTCTTTGGATTGTAGGGAAAGTGGAAGAAGGATTTTGACTTTGCTTCTTGTAGTAAGATACCTCCCAATTTAGCCAAAGATGAGCTCATCTAAGCAACAAATAATGTAAGGAGGAATGTCATCAAGACTTACAATCGAAAGATGACAAGAGTAAGTTCTAATTGCCATGTGTTACCATATTTGTAAACTATTATATGTGTTCTCTTATTTGGAGACTTTTGCGTATTAACTAGTATTTATTTTGGTTGTTTCGATGCTAGAATCTCTCGATAGTTAATCTTGCAAATTGAGTGGAGTGGTTTGAAATTTTATGGAAGCTTCCATTCAAGGATGATGGGTTTAAGATCACTATCAAAAATTTGTATTCTATTTCTTCTGCTGATGCTATTCAATGATGGAACTAAAACTAAGGGTATTAAAAATGTTGGGGCAAGATGAGAATTTTTGCTTGAGCTAAGGTATGCCACTTGGGGATCATCTATGCCACTTTATTCCTTGGTTGGCAAAGGAGGTATGGATGGATCAACTATTGGAAGATGCAAAAAGGCTTTTACAACAAGTCTTAGATTCTACAAGGGGTGCCAATAAAGTGGAGCTACCTATTGGTGCAGGTTTAGAGGCATATTTTAGTGATGTGGTGAGTAGATACAGGGGCGTCTTGTTTTATGAATTTCAAAAGGAGATGAATGTGGGAACTCCACCTGCCAAGCATGTGGATTTGAAGAACTCATCTCGTCAATTAGTCTATAGGTAACTATCTGTTGCTAATTGGTGTATGTAAATATGCTAAAATTACTTATGCAGATAGTCTCATATGTTACTTTTTGATTTGGGGAGGTTCTTGATGCATTTCATATCATCAAAGAGAATTCCATGCTTGCCGGATATTTGCAAAGCATGGATAGTGATCTCACCCCCTACATATTGTATGCACACTTCAGTCATATTTAGGGAGAATAATGCAGTCGATGGAGTCTTCTTGCTTAGTGATTGTTGGGAGTGGAAGCACTACCCTTGGTGGCTTGATATGAAGAAAGGGGAGTGCTTGGAAGAGGAGAAAGAGAATTATCTTAGGCACCTCAAGGGTGAATGCAAATCAGAGTCAGGTTCTTCTAAAGAGATGACCGAGTAGCAAAGGAAGAAAATGGAGGAAGAACTCTCAAGGAGAAAGAAGATCAAGATGCCAAGGAACAAGGTAAGAAGGGGGGTCGTCCACCATCAAGCGCAAAAGATGTTTTCTATGAAGGGTGAGTTTACTCTACAAGTTCCTGATAATATGTCCTATTTGTTCTATCATGGCATGCTTCAATTTTCTTTTAGTGTTGAATGACTTTATTTTGTTTTGTGTAGACACAAGATCTTCTGGTGATCTTTCTCTTTCACATAAAAGGATTGGCCAAGGCTCTATTATCTATGCTCCATTGGCTACCTTTGGTGCACTAGAGAAGAAGACCACATTACAAGAGGTGAAGGTGTGGAACTATGATTTTATTTTGCTAGGAAAAGAGTTTATCGATAGAAATTTCAAAGAGGGATTTGTAGTGATGCGAGAGTTCTACATGAGCTTAGGCAAGGGTGAAAAAAATTGCAATTAAAAACCTTGCGCTTGGAGTGTTGATAGATCTTCCAACAGGTACTCTTTGTAAAGTATTCTCTCAATTCATCACATTCATCTCTTTCCATATTTAGGAAGCATGCCCTTGTGTAGGTAATAACATTATGGGGGAAGGCATACCAGTATGGAATCAACTCACTGAGGACCATGTCAAGTTCTCACTTTTGGTGGCTTCCACAGTCATGGATGACATGGGCTGGATTCTTATATTTTGTCCACTTTCATCTGTCACATTGGTGGAGCGCATGGCTTCACGTTTAGGGTTAATGGTTGGTCTTAGATGGGTCTTGGATTTCTCAAATCCATATGGAACATCTACAAAGTATACTCATGTGTTGAAGGTATGCTAGTATGCACTATATTGTTTAGGTACATACATTATTTTCTTGTCATGTATTAATTTTTAAAATTTCATGTAGATGACTACATTCTTTGCATTGGCTTTGCACAAGACCAGCATGAATCCACCTTATGGGCATGAGAGGGCAAAAAAGGTAAATTAATATTCATTCTTTGCATGGGTTTTTTGTTATAAGAAACCAATAGTTATTGGAACTATGTGTATAGGTGGGACAACTGCTTCATCAAAATCTTAATGCAGAGATACTTACCCATTACATGCCTTCATCCATGAGGGCACATCGTAATGGTAAGATTGGAGGATGGCGAGGTCCCCTTGAGAGGAGTGCCTCTCTTATGTTATTGTTTTTGGAAGCATTATGTCCCACAACAGGTACTATTTTGGAGATTGGAGGTGGCATGTGGCCTATGCTAAAAGCCTCTATGCACACATGGCGTGGTTATATGCTCATTGACATGACAAAGAGATATGTGAGGGCTATCTTACTCCTTTTGTAGAGAATTATTATGGTACTATGCAAGTGGCTAGCATGGAGGTGACTTTTGCCAGCAATGATGATCAGTTTGTTGTGGATGATGCACCTCTTGACTAGTAAGTAGACTATCTTGACTTTTGATGTGTAGTGCTTTTTCTTATGCCTTATCCAATTATAGTGAGTTTCCTTGTTGTGCAAAGGAAATAGCAAGGCATATGATCTTGGATCCTTCATATGATTGTATGCCACTGGAGCGACGTGATGGAAAAAGATGTATGTTTATTGACGAGGTGGATGTTATTTAGATTCTAGCATGGATACGTGCCTCACAAAGACCTTGAGAGACATTTTAGATTTCCCTACTTGCATCAAGTTTTCTATAATTTTTGAAATATATGTTAAATCATTTTATGGCATGGTTTTGTGTGACTTTCTGGAGTTAATGGACTTGTTTTATACCATGCTATGACAAGCTTCTATATTTGAGTAAATTATATTTTCCTTTCTTTCCTTTCAATGCTTGCTATATAATAAATACAAGGAAAAATTTGTGGAATTTCATCATTGTGATTTACAATTGTTAGAATGTATGTCTCTCTCTTGCTAGTTAGATGGATTAACCATTTTAGCTAGGTGTATGATTGGAAAAGACATGATACAATATAGGAGAAAATGATTGGATTAGAATGCATGTCTCTTGCTAGCTTGCTAAAGAAATTCTCATTGTATGGATAATGGATGATTTATAAAGGCATGATACGATATTGAATTAAGTGTCTCTATGTTTTGTTTTTATGACTACTCATAGAATTAGTCGCATGGATAATTTTCATCATTATGATTGGGGATGGTTAGATAATGCTCATTGTCTTTGTTTTGCTTTATTCCCCACACAAAGAATTAACTAAAGAAAAATGTATATGAGTTTTGATTATTATGATTGGAGATGGTTGGAATGCATGTCTCTTGCTAGCTTGGTAAATGAATGCTCATTGTATGGATAATGTATTATTTATAAAGGCATGATACTATGAAATAAGTGTTGTCTATCTTTGTTTCATATTTTTTCTCACTCTCATAGAATTAAGAGACCAATACTAATCTGGATTATCACAATGCTAGTCCCTATTAAGTTTGATAGGGTAATGCTCATTGGATGGAAAATGTATAATTTGTTGCTCTTTATATGCAATAAGGTCTATATGAATACTCCTAGATTATGTTTGGAAGTGCTATATTTTGTCTTGAAGATAAATGTGTTCTCTTTTAAGGTTTTGTGAGTGTGTGTGTGCTTGCAAGAGCTCAAGATCTCTTCTCCCCTGCATCTTTTCAGGCCGACCCCACTTGGCCAAACATGGGTGTGCTCCTTATGCAATTGGGTGTGCTCCTTACACAATTGGGTGTGCTTCTTATACAATTGGTGTGATGGGTGGCTTGGAGTGAAGCAAGTAGGGTAGTGTCTCGTGTGGCTAAGTATGCATGTTACTAGATATATGTGGCTCTTGATTTTAGTACTTGGAGTATTCATGCTTTTGGAATAGTTGACGACCAATAGAAGTTACCCTAGAATTATTTGGACACTTATGTTGAGGTGGATGCAAGACATTATACATATCCTCTGGTCATCAACCATGGTAGTCCAAGAGTGTTTGAGTCCATTGCTACATATCGTGTTGGTTTACGGATCATGGTCATGGGAGATTTATGATGATGATGTGACACTAATGTGTTACTTAGATATTTGATATGTGATATGGGACATGGACATATAGTATATGCACGTTATGAAAATGATTGTATGATGTATGTTTCATTTGAAATGATTGTTTTTATAAAGGAGTGCATGTGAACTTATTTTTTGTAAATGGTGTGTGAGTAAAGTGGCAATTTTAAATTATGGTGCATGAGTTTAGACCAGCTCCATTAGGTCTAGTGGTGTGGGAAGAAGGCAAGACCCAAGGTATTGGATGGGGCTAGACTAAGCCTAAGGATTTGGTCCAAGTAGAAAAAGGATTAAAACGTTGGTCTTTGGGAGGACTCAAGTTACAGTGGGGGTACTTTCTAAAAAAAATAAATTTATGTCATAAATGAGAGAAAACTCTAGGACTAGTAGATTAGATGGTAATCATAAACAAGGGTAGAAGAGTTATCTTCCTAATTAAGGAGTCATGACATCTTGTTGAGCCTCAAGGAGCCACTTAATGTGATGTTCTTGAGAATTATAAAGTAAGAAAACCTAGAGGAATCATTCACCTTTTTTGTGTAAGGATTGTTCTTGTCAAACTAAGAGGAATTGATGGAATAACAAAGAATTAGGAAATTATGATATGAGGCCCCAAGTGAGTCACTCTATCCTTAGTGTTATTTTACTACCATACATAGAGGGGTAGGTCTCTCACAAGGGGAAAAGGAAAAAGGGTTATGATTGTCATTTAGCACCCCTACCCCATTATTATCTCTCTTTTAAACTATGCATTCTTGATGCCAAGGAGGTAAATCAACCTTGAATTTTTTAAAATCATGGAGAGGGAAAGCATTCATGGCCACCGAGAAACACACACCATCACCACCACCACTACATACCCAAATCCTAATAGTTTGGGTGGAGTCACAAGTTCCAGTCTTTATAAAATGATTTGTTTCCTCTGCATCTCTAGTCAGTAGGATGCCAAAGAGAGTATGAGCCTAGGTGTAACCTATGAACAAAGATAGAAGTTGTATCCTAATGACATCAACCTATGAAATGATGAACTAAGAGAGAAAAGATGGGACCAGACATGACTACTTTGGGATGATTTTCTTGATATGGAAATTTTTTCTAAAGTTTTTTAAGTCAAGTGAGTGGTTTGTTGATTGCTAGCACAATAATTATTGGTGAGTAAACAACCCCATAGTTTAATCATCCACTGTTACCAACAACAGATGAGTAGTGGCCTCAGGACTTATTGTGAGCCTATGGTCTTTCATTGATTACATTTTGTCAAGTAGTATCTGAATGAGTAGAGACAAAAAAAATGTAGTTCATAGGGTAGAAGAGGGGCCGGTTACTATAGTTCATAGGAGAGAGAGAATAATGTACTAAGCAATGGACATGTTGCCATTTGTTAATGATAGAGAGTGAGAGAATACTATTCATGTTACTGTACTAAGTAGTAGACATGTTTTCATTTTGTCAATGAGACAAGTCTTGTAAGGAGAAGGTCATGACTTATTTTTATAACTATTTGATGTTTCTTAAGTAGTAAGTAGAGGTTGGATTGTGTGTTCTAGAATAATGGACTATTATCTTTAATGGATTCTGACTATGTATGCATTGAGTTCTATCTATATGATATTCAAAGTGTAATTTTATATATTGTGTCTTAAATATTGGAGCTTTATTTGAACTAATTTTAGGAATGTAGATGATTACTAAACTTCACATAACTAAGTCTTTCTTACACTATGAATAGAATTAGTACTTCTAACTCCTATCTAGATTTATAAGAAGCATATCATTCATTGATCGATTTATCTCTCCCTCTCGCTCAAGACTATCCTCTACCACTAGTTTTTTACAAGTTAGAACATGTTATTATTGCCAATGATTATACAACTATGCTCCCATTACTACATACATTTAGGGCATCATGATACCACTATGTGTAGATTCCCTCTTCCACTAGTATTTTTACAAATTAGAATCATATTGTTGTCCATGAGTCTACAACTATGATCTCATTACTATATACATTTAGGGAATCATGATACCACTATGTGTAGATTCTCTCAAGACCAAAACCAATAGCTTAATTACATGCAACAATCTAGGCATGTGCTTAAATAATGCCAATGTTGCATTGTGCAAAGAGAATACCCTACTACACATAGCATGTTTTAGAATGAGTGATTGAAGAAAAATTATATAGCTTCTTGGATGGTTTCTTGGGATATAATCAACTATATATTTCCCCTAAAGACTATCACAAGAACACATTTACGATAATGGGCGGTAGAAATTTTAGCTATAGGGTTATGGTCATGCATTTTGAACTTACAAATACACCTATCATATTTTCATTAATGTTTTGTATTGCATTTAAGAACTACTTGGAAAAGTGGTTAGAAGTCTTCATAGATGAATTATGTGCTCACACAAAATGGAAAGACCATCTAGATTTTGCCTAAAGAAGGTGTGAATTACATCAAATATGACTCATTAGGGGAAGGTTGAGGTATATGGGGGCCCTTTAGGCTGCCATATTATGTTTTTAAGTACTTTTGCTTAAGGACTCTAAGCATACTTTGACTAGGCCTGACAAGGGGATCTTTATGCAATCATTATTTGAATTTCTATTTTTTCAAATATATATTTGCTTGAGCTAAAATGGGGGTAACTTTTTGGTTTCCCCAAATTCAAAATGGCTGAAAAGCCTTCCCTCCTCTCTTCCCTCCACGTTAAGGTCCCCCCCACTTTCTCTCTCTACATTCTCTCTCTAAGATGCCCTCGTTTCTCTACCACTCTCTTTCTCTTCCCCTTTCTCACATTTGGGTGTGCCATGGCTCTGCATCTCTGATTAGTAAGCTTCCATAACCTCTGCACTTCCAAATGCAGATATCTCACACTCTCTCATCCTCCATGCCTCATCTTTTTATCATTTTCTGCTCTCTCTCTCTCTCTCTCTCTCTCTCTCTCATGTCTTTTCCCCATTGAAGTGCAAAAAATCCCTCTGTCAACCTCCATAGCTTCAAAGCTTACCATTTTCCATTCTTGCATTGTTTACCATACATATCCCCTACTTCTGCCTGCAATCTACATCTCTCTCTCTCTCTCTACTGCATTATGCTACAAAACCTCAATCTACCATTTTCTATGCCTCTTGCCATCTTCCTTGTCCTTTCTCCTATTACCTAAGCAGAAGATCTATGACCTTCTAATATTTTTTACAGCAAAACTTCATTGCACTCTCCTCAGAATACCCTATCCTCACTCTTGCATTGTGTTCTACAAGAAGCTCTTTTCAGCATTGCCTAACCCTAAAGAAAATGCCACTTGAAGATATATCTAACAGAGCACCAAAGTTCAGGTTACATGTAGATTTGGCTGCTGAGTATGCTACAATCCGCAGCACAAAATCAAGTGGTGTGACCGATGTGCCATTGGGTACTCTTTGATCACAAGGGCGAAAATGTATTGACCTCTGGAGACGAATGGATTCATATACCCTATTGACCCGCTCACCAATGCTCCACCTCATTTTGTTAATATCACTACATTTCTTAGTTATGTAGGTGATGGAGCTAATGGTCTATTTGGCTATTGTAGGAGGCTTTCTTTTGTTGCAGCTCAGGAATCGCATTCAAGACTGCATTTCCGAGGCTTATGGCTTGAGTTGCAGAAGCAACACAAGAAGGACATTGATAGGCTTGAAGAAGTGGTGAACAACTTGAAAACTCAGAATCAGGAGCTCCAGAAGAACAACTTTTTGCTTAAGCAGGCCTTTGATATTGAACGGGACAAGGTGAATGCAGCCAAACAGGATGCACGAAACAAGCAACGACACCTTGCAAGCCTGAAGAAGCTTCCAGTAGGCTTTCGACAACGGAAAAGAAAGCGTCAGTCCCTAGAAACCTTGGCAACCCTAAGTGGAGCAAGAAAACGATGTGTACGAGCAACAAGGTAACTTCTATTCTTGCCATTGTTTTGCAGGCCTTTCTGTTTTGTGAAACATATTGATGTTATTTTGTATTTATGTTCCATGTAGAGATATTGCTGGGGATATGATGGGATATGAAGGTAGTGCTGAGGAATGTAGAGCAGGCATATTGAAACATGTTGTTAAGTTATCAGACATATATAAGCTGCTAGAAGATCCCACATGCAAAATATCTAAGCAAATCCGAAACAGAATTTCTGGAGAGCTGCAAAATATGGTAAGCCCCATACAGATTATGGATGCATGTGATAGTGCTGGTGTCAGTAGGAAGGGATATGAAGCCATCTACAGGGTGTTTACACTAGGTCATCGTGCTAAAGGTTTTCTTCGACCCATGCTACCAACTCCATACAGTGTAACCATGGCAAGAAAAAGTGCAAACTCAGAAATTGCGACCATGTTAGGTGGCTACTGTCATGTGGAGGATGCTCTACCTGTATGTACTACAAAGGTATTTGAATACAACAAGTACAACAATGTCTTTATTGATTTAAGGACCCTTCAAAGAGCTATGATTTCTTATCATGGTCTAAGCATCGAGGAGTGCCAAGGTCAGGCTGTGTTTGTGTTAAAGCTTGATGAGTGTCAAATTGTAAAAGGACGAAAATTAGAAAGAGTCAGCCTAACACTTATGAACAGGGCTATCAAAGGAAATCTGGAACAGGATGATAATCTTCTTGACTGTAGTGCACAAGCCTCAAATTCCAACAAGGGAAGTCAATCTCAGGGAAAAGATTACTATGGAGTGCAATCAGAAAAGAATATATGGTGGTTGGCAGCGTTTGAGCTTCCACAGGAGACGAATGATACATTGCGATGGTACCTTACCCGAACAGGCATCCCAAATGTCATATCATTGCAATCAAAAGGAGAAACTTTGCATGTGGAAGATGTAGGAACATTTACAGTTGAGTGGCACATGGCAGGTGATTTAAAGACATTGAAGTGTATGCTGGGATGCAAGCTAGGAGCAAATACTTTTTTTCCATGTATTTATTGCTGCCATTCAAAATCAGAGTATATTGATCGCGGCAAAGCTTCAGGCAAGGTTGTAGCCACCAAGACGATCAAATCTCATGCAAAGGGCAAGAAAAATGTACAACCAACTTCAATGAGTGCAACGCAAAACAAAGATCCAAAGAAACCTATGCAGTGGGTTAATGGCATCATGAATTGTAATACCAATTGTCCGCCTAATCGTGATCAAGAAGATATCTCATGGAGCCCTATATTAGAGATTCCACTTTCCCATGTTCATATTTGCACGCTTCACGCTAGGTTACACATAATGGACAAATTACTGAAGTTACATATCAATTATGCATGGAATATGGAGCCTGAACATCTTCGCAACGAATGCATCAGTAAGCTGGAAGATGTCCTTTCAAGTGTGGGGCTTCATGGTGGTGCTGTAAAGTTAACTAAGGATACTAAAAAGTCAGGACCGGGTCAGGATAATCCAAACAAAATATGCATGGGTGGGTCCAAAGCAAGACACCTTCTCTCAAATTACGAGGGGTACAATAGTCACACAAAATATGAATTATGGAAGGCCATTTGTGAATGCACCACTTACCGTGGGAATAATGCAGAGCTTGGTCTCAAGCGGGCAAGGCTGTGGGAGTCACTTGACAAAATGATTCAATTGCTAGAAAAGGCTCCACTTGTTGCTGAGGAGATTGCAAACTTAAAGACTGCAATACATACATTTACTCAGCAAATGGTTGATGCATGGGGAGAAACACATATCACCCACTATATGGTATTTACCTTTCTATCTATTTATTGATATTAATCGCCAAATAGTAAAATTCTGATATGATCTTTGTTGTAGCACATTATATTTGCCCACGCACAGTTTTTTCTCGACGAATATGGTCCAATGGCAATTTGGAGCACCCAAGGAATGGAGCGCTCTCATTATCAAGCTAAGGCAGCATACTTTAAGAACACGCAACATGGTGGAGGTGGTAAGGAAAAAAGTAATGCCTTGCATGAGATGTTTAATTGGTTTTATCGCAGTTTGGGAGGTCGACGCCGACAGAAACCAAAAGGGCAGGTGTCATTACTACGAAGGGTTGTAAAAAATGTCAATCTGCAACGAGCAATTTCATGGCGAGCATCAAGTGCCGTGCATGGGATGCGTGAGTGGTTCGCTACGCGGAGGCGTATGGGTCGAAAATGGGTTCCATATTAAAAAATTGTAGCCTTTTTTAAGTTAAAGCTTTTTTATTAATGTCAAGATTTTTTTTATTAATAAGTTTTTTTTCAAAAACTATATAAACCTGTAAAAGTGAGTTTTAAAATTACATTTTCACGTTCATTCACTCGTGTAAGTCAATGGATGGCTAGAACTAAGCACACTGCATGCAAAACTGAGAACCCAAACGTACCGTCTGGTGCACACAACTTAATACACGCAGTAGTCGCGGCACAGGCATTTCAACAAGTGCAAAAACGTATCAAAAAGAAGCATACAAGCATGGGCAGAGAGGTAGAGACCCGACAGGAAGATGTACAGCCGGATGTGTTCTCAGGACTGGACAATATTGAGGATGTCTCCAAGCAGCCTGGAGACACCGGCTCATTTAGAGCCACGCGTACACCATTTCCCCTGACCTCTCTCAGAGGCTGAGCAGCAGGAGCGTGTGCTGGAAGAGCAACAACGCCAGATTGATGAGGAGGAGCATAGAAGAAGAGAGCAATAGCAAGCCCTATTCCCTCAGCAGCTAGAAGAGGAGCTAAGGGTCGCATTTGAGGAAGACCAGGAAGCACTTCTGTGTATTGAGCAAGAGCAGTATCAACAGGCTGCTGACTTCTATGAAGCAGAGGAAATAAGCCATCGTGAAGAGAAGGATAGACTCTTAGCACAAACACTACATGAGGAACTTGAGAGGCGTCAGCCCCCGTCTCCACCTAAAAAACAAAGAATAAAGATTCGTGTCAAGAGAAAGAAGGAACGTGCAAACAGGCAGCAAGAGGTGGAGATGGAAGAGGAGGATTGACGACAAGTAGAGGAGCAAAGGGAGAGGGAAATACTGGAGCAGGAGGAGCAAAGGGAGAGGGAAAGACTGGAAAAGGAGGTGCAAAGGGAGAGGGAAAGACGGGAACAAAGAATTCAAGAAGCACGCAGATTAAAACAAGAACAAGAAAAGAAGAAGGCAGAAGCAAGTAAGAGAAGACTAAATCTAGATCCAGCCGAGCAAGAAAGGTGAAAAAAATTTAGAAATGATAGACAACCATGGGAAGAGAGGTCGCATCCACCACCACCCCCTGTAGCCAACAAGAAGAGAAGATGGAAACCAGGGACCGTGGCTCTGCGAGAAATCAGAAAGTACCAAAAGAGCACAGACCCCATCATGGCGAAGGCCCCTTTTGCAAGAGTTGTAAAAGAAGTCATCGACAAGTACAGTGACAGGGTCACTCGGGTACAGAGTACGGCACTGGAGGCCCTCCAAGAGTCGTCAGAAACAATTTTGGTCTCTCTGTTTCAAGATTCGGTACTATGCCATGCTCACGCCAAAAGGGTGACCCTAAAGCCTGTTGACATGGCACTTGCACTACGTTTACGTCAGGATAAAGCACTCCATAAGGAAGGCTTTATAGGATAGGATTAAGCTTTTAGGCGGCGACCTTTGTGCCTTTTGTAATCTCGACATTGTAATACATTTTTTTGAATCTATAAGATATTGTCAATGACTCGTTAACCAACGTATTCATTTGTTTCAACTGTGTTATAAAAGCAGACATTTCATTTCTTGTA
This sequence comes from Cibotium barometz, assembly GCF_041138505.1. Classification (NCBI taxonomy): domain Eukaryota; kingdom Viridiplantae; phylum Streptophyta; class Polypodiopsida; order Cyatheales; family Cibotiaceae; genus Cibotium; species Cibotium barometz. The sequence goes on along the minus strand of NC_141051.1, from coordinate 5,404,600 downwards.
CTGTTGTTTGAATGGGTAAAACTGTTGATCATGTATTAAGAGCCTTAGTTAAACAGGAACAAAATTTATATTATTGATAAGGTGATTGTGAAACATTATCTTGTTATACGTGGTATTGTTGTTGGCATTGAACAAAGGATCCTTACATAGTGCAGAAACAAAATTATATCGAATTTATTTTCGGTCCGAAAAAAAGGCTTAAAGCTCAATAAGGCCTTAGAAAAGCTCAGGGACAAAAAAAAAAGTTATTTGGGGCTCAAAATCACCTGGTGAAGTCTGGCATTAGATAGAACATTTTTTAAAAAAGCAACAGTTTTCTTTTTTTTTAATGTTTCTAGGTAGAGTAATCATCAAAATAAAGTGCACACAATGCACTTATGTGTGAAAAAATGATCAAAAAAAGGGCTGTGCGCTACGGCGTGAATTTAAGCCTGGCCTGCAATTTGAAAGGCTGAAATTCGCGCCGTAGCGCACAGCCCTTTTTTTAAATTTTTGGACTCTTTCCAGCATTATGTGCACTTTTTTGATGAAAAATATGCTTACAAAAATCAAAAAACATAAAAAATTCTGATTTTTTAAAAATTGTTCAGATTTTGTACTGCCAGATTTCAGCTGGATGATGTTAAGTGACATTCAAAGAACAAATATTTGATCATTATCAATGAAATTTCCTACACATTCACATGCCTGCCAAAAGTTTAGAGGGCACAGTGCTGACACAACAAATAAACAAGAGAAATGGTTCAGACTTCTTAGAAACATTACAATTAAAAAAGTATACATTTTGTATTGATTTCGTAGAAAGAAAATTACAAGTTCCTGAGAAGATTTCTGAGAGCTTCTTTAGCTTCGTCACTCTGTGTGGCTTTCTCACCTAGGCTATTAGCTATAATAATAGGATTGGTTACACCTTTGGAGATTGAAGTGGCACAATGGCTTAGCACGTGGCCGGTGTAGTTGCCTGCAAATGTATACATAGCAGCCTCCCTGCTAATAAGTATACATTTGTTTGCATTATTTGCTAGCCCATCTTCGGTGAGAACCCCACTTAGAGCTTTACACTTGATGAGCTCTGCTTGTGCCTCCTCAGAGTACTCTAAATGGATTACTCGAATAAATGATGGAGAGAGGCTAGGAAGGTAATGAATCAGGGAGGTGTCTCGTCCATCGGATTGCACACGAACTCCACCTCCACGTGCAGCAAACTTGTCAAAAATATAAGCTTTCTACAAGAGAAAAAAATCAGGTGTTAGTAATAACTCACTTATAAATATGAAGGCACAACTTTGATTTAACCCCACCTCAATGTCATCATCACATTGGCTAATGCGTGGGTTGCATATGTCTATACTGCTTCCACGCTACTCAACTGATGTATCTACATGCAAGCGCTTATGTGGTTGAAATGCTTCTTGAGGGACACTTTCATACTCTGCTGCTACATTTTCTATAGCAACAAGAGCATTGGAAACAGTTTCCTCAATTGTACGTTCTGTATCATAACCTTGGAATGCTAGCGCTTTGGTAAGATCATGGTCATCAAAATCAATATGTACACCTGCAGTCTGTTGCTCAAGTGTGTCTTCTTTGCAGAAACCAGACCCAATTGCTAATATGCTTAAGGTCTCATCCTCCCTTAACCCCAAGGATTTACAAATGTCATCAAGGAAAAGAAATTCCTTGTTATCCATGATGATGGGATTCAAAGTGGTTACATCCAACTCAGGGATCTCTTCCACAATTTCATCCCCTTCGAGGTCACGACGATGAGGCTCTTCATCCTCAGTTGACCCTTGTTGGAGAAGCACCAAGGCCATGGACACTTCAGCTTCTTCTGAGAAAACCTCTTCCACCTCGCCTTTGGATTCCTTCACAAGAGCTACTTCTTTACTCACTGCCTTTCCCTTCTTTTTTTCTGTATCCCTGGCTTCTTGCAGAAACAGTGCTAACGTCATATCCCATGAAAGGAAGGTGGTGCCTACATTACCAACCTGCAATTCATAAACGGTGTCATCATCTTCGACCCTATAATTGCTAGATGTAAGCCCTTTCAAAAATCGGTTGAGCCTGAATCGGAACGACTTGTCACCATGGTACAGATGCCTGATTAAGTCCACCGGAACCCATTTAGTGGTGGATTCAGGAATTGCACGACATATTGTGCCACTACATCATTCATGTACTGGACCTACTCTTGAAAAGCCTCTGCATGAAGGTCTATAGTTTTTTGCATATCGATCACTCCCTCAAAAATGGCGATGTTCTCACCTGCACCTGCTGAGAGCCCAATTTTCTCAACTTTTGTGCGTAGCGAGTTAGAGCTTGAAGCCATGGCGGGATATTGAAGGGAAATAGAAACTGCAAGATCTTAAGAATGAAATGAGCTTTATAGAGCAAAACCTATTCTTATAAAGCATTCCACTATAACGTTTAATAAATTTATAGAACATACTTAAAAATTTTAAAATTAACAAAATTAAAATCCAAATTGCAGTGAAATACAGAGGACATTGGGACTATGGTGCAATCAATAATTTTGTATTCAAAAGTACACCGCTACAAATTATCGCCCAAAATCACTCAAAATGTTACCTAAGTCTGCAACTTAACAGTCTTTCAAGCTAAGGACCCTAGGGGGCTCCAATGACACACAGAGTGTATGTTTCTCTGACCTTTGACGCATGGGTCGATTAGAAACAACAAACTTGAATTGGTTCCTTACATTAAAGGACATGACAATACGATCTCTCAACTGAGCAAAATTCCAATCATCATTAACTACCACTGTATGCTCCTCTCCTGGGTGAACTTCAATATGAAGTTCTACCTCCTCCCTAGCATAGAGATCAGAGTCCAAAGCCTCCCATTCACCATGCGAGCATTTCCACCTTCTAATAGGATACACCATAGTTAGATTTTGCTTGCCTATCTGATACCTGCATCTTACCATTGACCGCTGAGCACTTTATTACATCGCCCTTATGTTCTGCCACCTTGGTGGTCCAATCGCCTTTTAGAAATGTATCTAGAGCTTCAAAGGCCCCATCTTTGCTTATCCACATTGTTGGGGTGCGATGGAACTTGCCTGCTTTGAAAATAGCAATAAACACATGTAAAGGCATGAAAAGAGATACACTTATCCTGTGGGATCCATATGCAGCCTTTAGGCTTGACTGAATGTCATGGAAAATCCTGCGCTAAAAGCTCTCCATTGTAGTGGGGTCTGGAATGGGCCATTCCGGGCTATTTAGTGCAGGAGGAGAAATTGGCTCAAGTGCTCCAAACCTTCCCCTCTGTGGCACAACATATGTTGCAGCAATGAAAAATACTCCTCTATTTGCAAGTTCGGAACTTGTTTCCCCAGCATACATAAGCCTACCTAGATCAACATGACATGCTTCGAAGGTCCCTGTAAAACATTCTAGAGGCTGCCATTCCACACATGTTGAAGGGAAAACATCTGCATACAATAGAATACATTGGAGTTCTTGATATTCACATAGTCTTCATGCAAGCATTTCTCCAAAGCAAAGAAACATTAAACAAGTACTGAAACTTACAGTTAGTTGGGAACCGTGGTGAGTTCTCATCTTCAAGATGTATTTGGCTTGAGGTGTAAACATGTTGCACCTTTGCAAGCCGCTTTCCATCCTTGTTGCAAACTTTGAATTCTAAGATCCTTCCTTTCCAGTGATGGCTTGTAGAAGCCATGTGCCTTCTCGAGGAACCTTGTGTGCACCCCTCAAACTGGGCTGCATTGTTATCCACATGAACCGCTTAAAAACGGTAGGAATCCAATAACCTTCATCATCCTGTACTGTGGAAATAGCCATGGACTCGATAGTGGATGATGGCCTGCGTACACACTGAAGAGCCATAGATGGCCCAAATGAAAAGAAAGTGAATGTTAAGAATATGGCAAAAAAGCAAATACCTGCTCAGAGAGAGAGAGAGAGAGCTAGCTACAGCTTCAAAGAAGTTTGCTGCAAATCCATACACACACACACACAATACACACACACACACACACACACACACATGCACACACACACAGAAAGCTAAACCTTCAAAAGAAAGCAAATGAGAGATTGCATTAGGTGCCTGCATGCAGAGAGAGAGAGAGAGAGAGAGAAAGAGAGAGAGAGAGAGAGTCTGATAACAGAGCTTCCTCTAGAGAGAGAGAGAAGGGCTGATAACAGAGCTTCCTCTGAGTAGCTGGTAGCAAAGAGCTTTCCTCAAAATAAAGCTAATGAGAGATTGCATTAGGTGCCTGCTTGCACACAGAGAGAGAGAGACCTAGAGATAGAGTCTGATAACAGAGCTTCCTCTAGAGAGAGAAAGAGGCTGATAACAGAGCTTTCTCTGAGTAGGTGGTAGCAAAGAGCTTTCCTCAAGTTGGGGATGAAGATAGGGCTGCAAGTGAGTGTAGTGAGTGGTAGATGGGGAAAGTGGGTTAGTCTAAAAGGGAGGAGAGAGAAACAGGCCCCTACTTTTGGAGGGAAGAGGGAAGTGAGGGGGGGTAACTTTTTGAAACTTTTCCTTTAAAAAAATATTAAAAAAAAGATATTGAAGATTTTCTTTGCTGGCAGATCTGAAAAAGGTAAGATTCCACCTTTGACCACAAGATTTAGGGTCTTAATCAACCCAACGTTTTTGTACACATGTATTTTTCCTATTGGCCTTCACACTAATCATCTCCTTAATCTCATGGCAGCTTAAAGGGCCCCCATAGACCTCAACCTTCCCCTAATCCATTGAAATTTTAAACGTGGTTAAAGTATGGGGTAATCTTAGAATACACTATGTCTAAGAATGGAACTTCCATGGATGACAAGAAGGTCAAACTTATCTTGGAAACCACCCCCAACAATCTACAAAGACATAGATTTCAAATATCTAGGGGCCGACAAAGATGGTATCAATGGGATGATGTTGCTATTATGTATTTTTCATTGACGATCGCACTAGGAAGTTGTGGATGTACTTCATGAAAGAGAAAAGTGAAGTGTTTACTCATTTTTAGAATTTTAGAATGCTGGCTAAAAAAAACAAATAGGTTTGCATTAAGTGCCTAAGGTCAGATAGAGAGGGAGACTATTTCTCCATTGGTTTTAATGCATATTTGAAAAAACATGGAATTCAAAGGCAATTTACATGCAGGTACACTCCAAAGAAAAGTGGAGTTACTTAAGAGGAAGAATTGGCACATTACAATTTTTTTTTGGTCAATTAATGGTTGAGAAGAGAATGCCTCATCATTATTGGGATGAAACAATTGTGACTACAGTTTACAATATGAACAGGACCCCCATAACAACAGTGCATGGTATGACTCTAGAAGAGAAGTACAGTGATAGAAAACTAGATTTATCACACCTAAAATTTTTTGGATGCATTGCATATGTACATATTCCTAATGAGCGACGTAGTAAGCTAGATTTGAAGGCTAAAAAATGTGTTTTCATTGGTTACTCCCTTGAGCAAAATGGGTACAGATGTTACAACCCTATATCACGTGAGATAAGGGTGAGCAAGGATGTTGTTTTTTGATGAGATGAGAAGCTCATTGCTGATGTAAAAGACTTGATTAGGGCTAATGCACAAGAACAAGAGGTTGCACAAAATGGAGGTCAACAATCACAGTTGTTATGAGTGAATTGAGAGAGTCCTCTAGTAGTGGGTCTGTTGTTGATAGATCATGGAGTGGCAGGCTATGAAATGGATTAAGACCAAGATTCAAGAACACATGACCAAGATTCAAGAAACATGATAAATTCATGAAATTATCAAGAAAGTAGAGTAAATCCATATACACATATAGCAAAGGAAGGTATGTGCATAGGCCCAAGTGATTTAACCTCTTACCAGCATGAGGATGGTTATCAAGCTTGCCATGAGAGCTAAACCATGGAAGGCCATCTCCATGAAAGGAGCCAAGGTTTCATGTAATGTCCAAGATATGAAATGACTAAAAGGTTTGTACAATGAACCCAAGGCCCTATTTATAGTAGCCTTGCCCATGGCGGCCCATTATTTACATATTTTTTTACCTTAGTCTTGCCACATTAGAAGCCATCCCTTCCCAAAGATTTTGTCCTCAAAATCATATAAGATATCTACAAGTCATCATAGCCTCAAATGAACTCAATGGAAAGTGGTGAAGTTCCAAATGTAAGGAAGCTCATAACTCTTAATCTTCAATGCATATTTGTGGGACTATTATGGGAGGCCCTTGTTGTAGATGAAATTCATGAAAACTCCATGGATAGGCTGCAAATGATGCATACACTTAACCAATCATGTCCTGCATCATATCCTTCCATTGTGATAGCTAATGAAGCTTGTTAGGGTAGAGCATCAACCCCAACAATGGCCTTAACCAAAACTATCTAGAAACTACAGCATGCATATAATCCAAAGTATTGCCCATTTTCTCCATGCAAATCTTACCACTTGGTCAAGAAACATCTTCCTCAAGTAGGCCATGTTGTTGCACATACTCCAAAGATTGCCAAAAGTAGCCTCATCCATGGGCAATTTCTTTTTCTTGAAAAGGAATTCTTCAATGTTCCTATTCCTCAACTCTCTTATCCTCTTGTCCACAATCCTTTCTGGCTCATATATAATCTTCCCTTATTCATCCATGGGTGGTAGCTCTTCAATTTCTTGTGGAAGAGTGCTCACAAATCTCTTAAGATTGGACACATGAAACACATCGTGAATTCTTGTAGAAGAAGGAAAATCAAGCTTGTAAGCCGTCACCCACCTTTTTGACTACCATGTATGGGCCATAATATCTATGAGCCAATTTTGGATTTGAAGATACCTTGAGGATGTTATGACGGATCTTAGGAAGCTTCAATAGCACATAGTCACCTTCTTCAAACTCCATCTTTTGTCTATGCTTATTCACACTACCTTCATGACATCTTGAGCCTTCTTCATATTTTCTTTGCAAAGTTGAAGAAGCTATCTCATCTTTTTCAACTCTTCCTTGGCCAAAGGATTAACCATTATGTCCTCATGAAAGGCAATAGATGGCACATGTACTTGATACCCATAGAGAGCCTCAAAAGGTGACATGCCTATACTCAAGTGTTTGCTTGAATTGTGACAAAATTCAACAAGATAAATCCACTCATCCCAAGATGTTTGCATATTGTGACAATAATGTCTTAAATATACTTCAAGCCATTTATTTATGCACTCCATTTTCCCATCCATTTGAGGATGGTAGGTTGTAGATGGAGTGATTTGGGTTTCTATGCTCTCATATAATTTCCTCCAAAAAGTACCCATGAACTTGGTATCCCTCTATCAAAAACTATGTTGAGTGTGGCAAGCCATGTATCTTGAATAAATGTTCCATGAATTTCTTGGCAATGTGAGAACCCCCATAAGTAATCTTTGAAGCAATGAAATGGACTGATTTTGTGAGTCTATCCACCACCACAAATATTTTATCCCATCCATGCTTTGTCCTTGGTAGACCCGTAATGAAGTCCATAGAAATGTGAGTCCATTTCCCATCCGGAATTGACAAAGGATGAAGAAATTATCATCAGAGTATCTATGGCATCATTGGCAACTAGAACGCTCACCACCTGTCCACTCAGAGGCCGTTTCCATAGTTCCTAGCCCATAATACTCGGCAATATAATCATTTATCAAGATGGACTCTCGTTGAAGATCAGCAAGATCAACCAACAGATCCATATAAAAGAGCCATGGACTCATCCGTTGAGGACCAGCAAGGTCAGTCAACCAGATCCATGCCCGGTTTCACAAAACAACTCTTACTCCTTGTTCCAATATCTTCCTCGACGCACGCGTGGGTATCCTGGGCGACCCAGAGCCCGAGCACCGTATGGTCAGCACCCTCTAGGATCCTTCGCAGGTGACCTAGCGCTTCACTCATAGGCCGCTTCCTTGGTCCCTCATCCACCGTACCGGAAGCTCACCATTTTAATCGAACCGAGGCTGGTCAAGACCTCGGCCGACCTTGCTACGCGAGACGTCCTCCATTGACTCTCCGTCAGCAGTTGCAACTTTATCAGTTAGGTCTCCACGACCTTAATCACAAGACGGTCAAAATGCTTCCCCAGCATTCTTGACATAAAACAGCCATTTACAAACAGCATTTACAAACAGTTTACAAATACAGTTTCTATATTAACTCTCATTTTTCCACATTGTTCCTCATTAATCCACATTACTTATTCCACATTCCATTTATATGTGTACTCATCCAATCACCTCATTTTCCATCTCTTCACTTCAAATTCCTTCACATCACATATCATATATTCACATCCATATCCACATCCATACATCCACATCCATATCCACATTCACATCCATACATCCACATCTACATGCTTATCTCCATTTTCACATCTTCATTTATACATCCACATCCCATATCCACATTTATACATACACATCCATATCCACATCCATACATCCACATCCACATCCACATTCACATCCATACATCCACATCTACCTGCTTACCTCCATTTTCACATCCTCATTTATACATCCACATCCCATATCCACATTCATACATACACATCCATACATCCACATCTACATCCACATACATACATACATCCACATCCACATTCACATTCACATACATCCACATCCACATTCCCATACATCCACATCTATACATCCACATTCCACATTCACATCTATACATCCACATCTACATTCACATTCACATACATCCACATCCCCATTCCCATTCACATCTATACATCCACATCTACATCCACATACATACATACATCCACATCCACATTCCACATTCACATCTATACATCCACATCTACATCCACATTCTCATACATCCACATCCACATTCCCATTCACATCTATACATCCACATCCATTCACATCTATACATCCACATCTACATCCACATTCACATCTATGCATATATATCTTCATGCATATATCCATTTTCACGTTCATACATCCACACTCCCATCTCCACATCCACACATCCACATACATACATCCATTTCCACATTCCCATTTATATAACCCCATATACCTTCACATCTAATCTTTTACATCACATCCATTCTCGCCCTATCACAACCCATATACATCTTATCCTATCACATACACTTCTTACCTCATCCCCCCATACACATCTTAATTCATCTTATCACCTCCTAACTTATTTCATAAGCATCTTATCACATCTCTTATCACATCCTATCACATCTCTTATCTATTTATAGAATACAAGAGAATTCTTACATTTGATATAAGATTTCTTTACACATTTATTTATGAATAAATTCTATTTAAGGAGATTAATACTTTCAAAGTAAAAATCAATCTTTTATGCATCTTCCTATGCATAAATTCATTTTTAATGAAAATGACACTTTTGAATTAAATTTTAATCTTTTATGCATTTTTCTATACATAAATTCAATTTAGATGAGAATGACACTTTTGAATTAAAAAATCAATCTTTTATGCATCTTCTTATGCATAAATTCAATTTGGTAGGAATTACACTTTTAGAATAAAAAAATTTCTCTTATGCATCTAAGTTAAGCATAAAATCCATTTATGAGGAAAATCACACTTTTAGTATAAAAAGAATATCTTTTATGCATACCTATATGCATGAAATTCAATTATGATAAAAATCACACTTTTATAATAAAATAATCAACTTTTATGCATACCTCTATACATGAAATCCAATATGATAAAAGTAACACTTTTGATATAAAAATTTTTCCATTATGCATACTTCTATGCATGAAATAAAAATGGTAAAAATAACACTTTTGATATAAAAATTTATCCATTATGCATACTTCTATGCATGAAATAAAAATGGTAAAAATAACACTTTTGATACAAAAATTTATCCATTATGCCTAATATTAAAATTCAATTTCTCCATGATTGTAATGAAATTCTTTCAATTAATCTAGGATGATAATTCCTAGAATATGGTAGGAAGTCCTCTTTTTATGCTTTGAATGAGATTATTTTATGCATAATTTTTATAAAAATTTTGCCATAGCTCCGCTGCTATGACTGATAAATCTCAATTTTTCTAAGGGATAATGCTTATCATTAAGAAAATAATTAAAATAATCTCTAATTGGATTATCAATCCATAATGGATTGAATCATTAATATACATAAACTAAAAGCATAGAAAAAAGCCATTAATTTGGCCTCAAGCATAGCTTAATCTTGGGTTAAGGAAAAGCTTTATGAAAAGCTTGATTTGGATTGAGAACGGTTCATGAGTATGACCATTTCTTGAGTGAGAGAGAGAATTTACATAAAAATCATTAGAATTTAAACATAAATGAAAATTAACTTCAATAGCATTATGTAACTCTTCACTACTATTCAAACTTCAATAGCATTAAAAAAAAACCATACCAATTAAACTTCTCAAGCTTGAGAGGGGTTGAGAAGAGAGAAACATTGAGAAATTATAGAAAGATCAATATTCACTAATTACCTTACAACTTGCTTGATTCTTTGTTCACGGTAGAGGCCCCCAACCAATCAATTGGTTAAGTATGTTGATGGAGCCACTAATGGGGATTGAAGAAAGAGGGAAGCTCCAAAAACTAGTGAATTATTAAATGAATTCACAGTTTCTGGCTTAGGTGGAGTAGAGTAACGATGCATAAACACTATATATTTTTCAACAAGGGGGAGGCTTCTATTTATAGGAAAAATTGAGCTCCTAACCAAACAAACTGATTCTAGAATTTTCTAAATCAGTTTGGTCAATATTTGACCATTTTTAGGTCAGTTAAGCTAACTTTTTGGAACTAGACTTAAATGAGGAGAGAGGAGAGATGAAATATCTCAATTTTTATGAGTTTAAAACTCATTCAAGCATGTGAAATATGCACCTCCTTTAAAGAACTCCCTTTCCTTACATATGTCATATTTTTAATATTGCTCATAGTTTTTTACTAATAAACCTTGTACATTTTCAACTCTTCATCTTATGTGAAATATGCACCTCCTTTAAAGAACTCCCCTTCCTTACATATGTCATACTTTTAATATTGCTCATAATTTTTTTACTAATAAACCTTGTACATTTTCAACTCTTCATCTTATGTGAAATATGCACCTCCTTTAAAGAACTCCCCTTCCTTACATATGTCATACTTTTAATATTGCTCATAACTTTTTTACTAATAAACCTTGTACATTTTCAACTCTTCATCTTATGTGAAATATGCACCTCCTTTAAAGAACTCCTCTTCCTTACATATGTCATACTTTTAATATTGCTCATAATTTTTTACTAATAAACCTTGTACATTTTTAACTCTTCATCTTATGTGAAATATGCACCTCCTTTAAAGAATTCCCCTTCCTTACATATGTCATATTTTTAATATTGCTCATAGTTTTTTACTAATAAACCTTGTACATTTTCAACTCTTCACCTCATGTGAGCATTTACTCATTTTTGGGTATTTTCTTTTTACAAGTTGGATTTATCTCCTCCCTACACATGGATTGATGCTATTGGTCCATAGGAACCTTAATTGGACCATAGTCTAAAGATTTCTGAAAATCTAGACCCTTAGGCTAAGGTTCTTTATAGCTATTTTCAATTAATTCCAATTGCACATTGGAAAATTCTTTTTGAATTTCTGTTTCAGGGGAACTCATCTGAATTAGAAGAGATATTTTTCTATCCAAAAATATTCAAAATCTGAATATTCTCTCTCTAGAATATTTTTCTCTCTCTAGACTAAAACAGATAGAAACAAGGTCTTTATATTTCTAAAGAGGGATTGATTACAGGGAAAGATACTAGACATCAAAAAGGGGGTGGGGGAGGAATCTTACAAATGGGACCCATGTCCAAGACCACCAAATCACCTTTCCAAGTGTATGAAGAAGACAATGTCAGTTGTGTGGAAGGGAAAACCAAATTAGCTTTCTCATTTTCCCCATTTTCCACTTGCATGTGGAAAGTTATGGGTAGCTCCGTCGGAGATAGCTTGAGAGAGTTGATGGATTTAGAGTTAATGAAGCTATGTGTACTCTCGGAATCCACCAAAATGTGTGAAACTCTCCCATTAATGGTTTTCACTAATCTCAAAGTATTTGGGCTCTTGCAACCTGCCAAAAGCTCTTAAGAAATAGAGCATACGCAAGCTGCATTTTTTGCACTTTTGGATGTATCACCACTTAAAAATGCTTACATGGCTCTCCCCACCGGGGTCAAATAGAAAATCATCCTCTTCTTGGATGAAAGAGTGATCCTCCAAAGTATCAACATGCACCTCTTCAATGCAATCCTCAGATTCCTCCACCTCATGAGATTTCTTTAAATCATCCTCTTCATCCATAAGAATCATAGTGGCAATCATCTTCTTTGACTTACAAAACATGCTTGGTGACCACTTTTCTTTACATTTGAAGCATAACCCTTTTCTCCTCAACTCTTCAATCTTAGTATCATCCATCCTTTGTGTCTTCTTGAAGGGTTGAAAAGTCTTCTTGACAAAACCATTGCCTTTATTAGCATAATTTAAACTTCACTTTTGGGTTGTCCACCTCCAAATGATGATGAAAACCTAGAGGTAAAAGTGGGTGTTGTGGAAGGAAGGCTTTTTCCAACATTTGAAGAATTACTGGATTGTTTTTGAGAGGGTATAACGGGCTGTTATTTTCTATAAGCTCCACCAACCTCATAGCCTCTTTGATGGTGCCAGGTCTTTGTGCAGATACATCCACCTTGATGTAGGAATCTAGACCATGCATAAACTTCTTCATCTTCATGACTTCATTGAGTCCATCCACAAACATAGAGAGCTTCATAAACCTTTTGATGTACTCTCTAACCAATGTACCCTTTTGTGAGAGTTCATACCATTCTTCAAGGTATCGGTCAGGAACCAAGAGTGAAACAAATGCTAAATTCATCTCTCTCTTCAATTCTTTCCAAGTATGAGGCATAGTCCTTTCTTTGACCACATGTCTCCACCATTGGTGGGCATAATCTTCCAAGTGTAAGGATGCTCATTCTTTGGATATAGTTGAAAATATGTCTCCATTTTGCTCATCCATTCCTCCAGTTCATATAAGGTTGACTGTGAGATCCCACCGCCCCCTCTGCGCACCGGATTCCCGGATGGTAGCAGCTTCCTCTTACGCGGGGCAGGGTTTCTCACTCGGGGCCTCGCCCTCGAATGTCCGGGCACGGGACTAAGCTGGTGGTCATTCCGAAAACCGAAACCGGGAAAATTTTCCATGCCCAAAAAACGAGGATGATTCCACCATTTTTATTTTCTTAACGAATTTTTCTAACGAGGTCAAGATACTAAACTAACCTTCTATCTAATTAAATCAGATAGAAAGGAAACTATTACAGACTTAACTTGAAGGAATCAATGCTTTTTTCCTAATTGAATCAGGCACAGCCGTTGATCTATTCATTAGAGAAGTCTTCAGGCTTTTATTTAACTACTCGAGTTCTAAGCGTATTCCTATTAATCAATTTTATTATTAAAACTCTACTGATTCCAGCCTAACCCCATCCGGCCCATGGGTTAGCCACCGTCCAACCACTGGAATTAGTAGAACCAGACAAGTACTCACCCACCCATAATTGAATGCCTTTCTTAACTTTTGCTTTAGAATACAGATACGCACACACTCCTCTTTAAACTTTAACTTATAAAACAATCCATTGACAAACAATTATTGGTTACAGATGTCATAACTCAAAATTTCCATTCAATCCTTGTTTCTCACAAAACAGTATCACTCTAGACTCTCCGTTGAGACGAGTAGGTCAGCAACGAGATCCAGTAACAGATTACAATAATTTTCGCGTTATCATACATATATATATCTTCCACAACATACGCATGGGTGTCCTAAGCATCGCGAGCCCGTGCATTGCCTGGTCAGAACCCTCTAGGATCCTCCTTAGGTGTCCTGGCACTTCACTCAGGGACCGCTTCGTCGGCCCTCGCCCATCGTACCAGAAGTACACCATTTTTCACCATACCCAGGCTGGTCAAGACCTGGGCAGGTTTTTGCCGCATGAGCCGTCCTTTGAACACTCCCCACCAGGTTGTTGCAATTGAACTTCCCTTAGAAAAACACATATACCAAATGCTCCCTACAGCAATCTAGCGTAAGACAGTCCTTTAAGAAAACAAGGTTTATATGAAAGTTTTCAGTTTTGATTTTCTTTTGAATACAATGGGTATATCTTAAATCCGTATCCCAATACTTCTAGATCGCAGGTCTAAAATTCCAACAAAATTTCTTGAATTTTGTAACCTTGATCCTCAGATCAGAATCAAAGGGTCTTAACTTGATTTCAGATTCGGTGGTGGGTGATTTGAGTGAATTTTCCTGAATTGGTCACATTGTCTTTTCTTGAAATTGACCAAGGAGATTAAGTCTTGGTCATAGTCTGATTCACGGTTTGAGTCTGGAAAGGTTCTCCTTGAACTATCTTTCTCGAAGGGTGATATTTCAATTACTACTTTACTGAAGTATTTTGCTTAACTGAATTCAAAACTAATCACGAATTCCTATGAGGAATAAATTAATCATTTATTTAAAATTTTGACTTCGATAGTTTTTTTGAATTTTCTCATTACCATCCTAGAGAATATGAAACGGTAGAATTTTCTCTCACAGAGTATTTACTTATTCATTTATCAATATTTATGGGATTTAAACATAGGATTAAAGAGAACTCTTATTTTGATATAAAAATTATGTATGCATCTATTTATGCATAAAATCCAACTTCTATGGAAATAACACTTTTATATAAAAGAAAATCCTTTTATGCATTTATTTATGCATAAAAAATCAATTTTGATGAAAGTAACACTTTTATAATAAAAAATTTTATTTTATGCATCATTTTATGCATAAAAATCAATATTGATGAAAGTAACACTTTTATAATTAAAAAAATTCTTTTATGCATCATTTTATGCATAAAATTCAATATTGGTGAAAGTAACACTTTTATAATTTAAAAAATTATTTTATGCATAAAAATCAATATTGATGAAAGTAACATTTTTATAATAAAAAAATTCTTTTATGCATCATTTTATGCATAAAAATCAATATTGGTTAAAGTAACACTTTTATAATAAAAAAACTTTTATGCATCATTTTATACTTAAAAATCAATATTGGTGAAAGTAACACTTTTGCAATTAAAAAAATTCTTTTATGCATCATTTTATGCATAAAAATCAATATTGATGAAAGTAACACTTTTATAATAAAAAAATTATTTCCAATATGCATCTTTCTATGGGTAGAATTTAAATCTAATGAAAATTACTCTTTTATAATAAAAAAATATCCAATATGCATTTTTCTATATGCATAGAATTTATTTTTAATAGAAAAAACATTTTTATAATAAAAATATTTCTACTATGCATTTTTCTATGCCTAGAATGAAAATAACACTTTTAAAAATACACAAATGGTGGGGATTACTCTTTTTGAATTATAAAAGATAAAACTTATTTCATAAAATTTAAGAAAATTTTGCCATAACCTCCTTTGTATGGCTGACCATTTTTCAATTTTTTCTATCCTCAAGTTACTTAAAAATTATCCCAAATGGGTTAAAGCATTCTAAACTAATCAAATTCCACTTTAAAGAGAAACAATATGAAAAGTTTAATTCTAACAATTTGATTACTTATCTAGGATAAAGAAAGGTTGAATTTAAGAATGAAGAGAGGGGGAAAGCCTTTCCAACAAGGCATAACATCATTTTTTCATTTTAAAGAAAACAAAAATTAGAAAACCATTAAAAGGAATAAGAAAAAGTAGGATTTCTAGCTTACTCTGTGAGCTTTCCTTTGGCTTGATGGTTTGACTGATCTACTCTTGTTTGCAACAAGAGTGGCCACCAATTCTTTTGAAGAGGAAAAGGTCAAAAACTAATGAATTATCAATAAATTCACTATTTTTGGCTCTAGGGTGCAGTAGAGTAACAGTGCATAAAATACTATTAAGCTTCTGCAACAAAGGGGGAGACTTCTATTTATAGGAAAAAGTGAACTTTTAACCAACCAAACTGATTCTAGAATTTTCCACATTAGTTTGGTTAATTTTTGACCATTTTTTGTTCAGTTTAGCTTACTTTTTGGAACTAGACTTGAATTAGGAGAGAGGAGAGATGAAATATCTCAATATTTGAGAATTTAAAACTCCACCACACATGTGAAATAGGTTCCTCCTTCATGAGGGGAAATCCCCACTCTAAGGTGTCAAAAATTCATTTTTTTAGTATTTCCTTTGGTCCTTAGTCCACTCTTCATCATCTTATGTGAGTATTTACTCATTTTTGGGAGGATTTTCTTTATTTCTTCAATTTATCTCCTCTCTACATTTGGATGAATCTGATTGGCCCCTCAGAACCTTAGTTTAAAATTTTCAAAAAATCTAGACCCTTAGGATAAGGCCTTTTGAACAGATTATAATTTATTTCTAATGCACCTTCTGAAAATCTTTTTGAACTTCTATTTCAAGGGAATTTATTTTAATAAGAAGAGATATTTTTCCATCCAAAAATATCTAAAATCTGAATAACCTTTCTCTTTTACATTTTCTCTCTCTAAGCCAAAATAGGTAGAAATAAGATCTTTTATTAATCTGAAGAGGGGATTGATTACAAGGGAAGATACTGGACATCTTGAGGGGCCGGGGAGGAATCTTACATTCTCTCCCACTTGAAAAATGCGAGATGTCCTCATCTTGCAAGCTGGGAGTAATCCCGCAATAGTTCGGCTTCTTTCTCCTCCCAGGTGGCATCTTCAAAAGGATAGAACTTCCATTTAACCAATAATTCTCTCAAAATTCTATTCTTGAGAACCTTTTCTTGAACATCAAGGATTTCTTCAGGGTGGAGTTTCATCTACCCTTGGGTTGAAGAAGTGAAAAATTTCATCATCAAGCACATGATTCGGGCTTGGTATATACTTTTTAAGAAGGTTGACATGAAATACAATATGTACTTTGAGATGAGGAGGCAGAAGAAGCTCGTAGGCTAAGTCACCTACTTTCTTTGTAATGAGATATGGTCCACAATATCTGGGGGATAACTTCTTGTACTTCCCAAGAGATAGAGAACTTCTTTTGGGGCGTACTCGAATGAAGACCATATCTACTTCTTCGAATTTTCTGTCTGTCCTCTTCTTATCTGTATCTGTTTCTGTCTATCCTGGGCAGCTTTTATATCTTTGCAAATTGATTGCATGTGCTGCTCCATGTCATCAAGCATCTGTCTAGACATCTCGACCCTAGTCAATGGGTCAGACCAGGTTAATGGAGTTAAGCAATCTTGTCCATACAGAGCTTTGAAAGGGCTCATCCTAATACTTTGGTGATAAGAAGCATTGTAGGCGAACTCAACTAGGTGTAGATAGCTTAGCCACTTCTTGGGTTCCCTACCACAGCATGACTGAAGTATATCTTCGATTACTTGGTTCACCCTTTTAGTTTGACCATCGGTCTCGGGGTGGTAAGCTGTGCTGAGATCCAAGAAAGTTCCTACTGCTTTGAAAAATGCAGTCCAGAATCTTGACGTGAATTTGGGATCTCGATCACTTACTATTCTTCTGGGTAGGCCATGCAATCTGAAGATTTCCTTGAGGAACACTCTGGCCACATCCACTGTAGTGTAGGTTTCTTTTACTGGAATCAGATGGGCAACTTTGGTTAGTCTATCAACTACCACGAAGATGGAGTTGTAACCTAATTGCACTGAAGGTCATCCAGTAATAAAATCCATACTGATACATTCATCTGGGGGATGTCTAATGGATGAAACTTTCCATGCATTTTTACTCTCTCGGCCTTGACTTTCTGACAGGTCAGTCACATTGATGTACATGATTAAGAACATCCTTTTTTAGACCAAGCCAAAAGAAGCTTTTCTTTACAAACATGTAGGTTTTGATGAAACCTAAATGTCTTGCAATAAGGCTATCATGGGCTTCATTCAGAATTTGACCCTTAGTTCCCTCATCATTGGGAATGCATAGCCTGTGATTATAATACATAATTCCATCATCCAGGCTGTACTCTTGAACTCGGTTCAACTCCTGTGGAGTTTTGCTTTCCTGCATAAGTAGGGTAGCAATAGGGCCAAAGAATCTATCCTACATGATCTTCTCTCTTGCTTCAATAATCAAAGGATTTGACACTACAGTAAGGAGGCTTTTCTACTGAGGGCATCTGCTACCACATTTTCTTTGCCTGGGCAGTACTTGATTTCAAAATCAAATTCCTACAGGGTCTGCATCCACTTTCTTTGGTGAACGTTGAGATCCTTCTGAGTGAAGATCCACTTTAAGCTCAGATGATCTGTCATCAAAGTGAATCTTTGACCCAATAGGTAATGTCTCCACAACTTCAGGACATGAAAGTAGTTCCAAGTCATGGACAACATAATTCATCTCATGCGTTCTGAGTTTTTGGGATTCATAGGCCACTGCATGATCTTCATGCATGAGTGCACCTCCCAGTGCATGAGTGCACCTCCCAGGGCAAAACCATTGGCATCAGTTACTACCTCAAAGGGTAGAGAGAAATTTGGCAGCTTCAGAACGGGATTGGTTACCAAGGCAGTCTTTAGCTTATCAAAAGCACTTTGGCACTTGGCAGACCATTGAAACGAGATATTCTTCTTGAGAAGATTAGTCAGGGAGGAAGCTATGAGAGCATAATTTGGTATAAAAATTCTATACCAACCAGTCAATCCCAAGAATCCTCTGACTTCTTTCACTGTCTTTGGTTCAGGCCAATCTATGACTGCTTGGACTTTTGCGAAATCTGGAGAAATTCCATCTTTGGATACCAAAAAGCCCAAGTATTCAACATGGTCGGTAGAGAAAGTGCATTTACTCTTTTTTTCAAAGAGTTGGTGCTTCCTTAGAATCTCAAGAACTTTTCTGACATGAGCTTCATGGTCAGTTGCATTCTTTGAGTAAATCAGAATATCATCAAAGAAAATAAGAACAAAATCATCCAAGTATTCTCTAAGAACGTCCTACATTAAGCAATTGAATGTCCTGCATTAAGCAATTGAATGTCCTACATTAAGCAATTGAATGTAGCTAGGGCATTTGTCAATCCAAATGGCATGACTGTGAATTCATAATGCCCATACCAAGTATTGATGGCTGTCTTCGGGATATCTTACTCATTAATCCTGATCTGATAGTACCCTAATTTGAGATCTATCTTAGTGAAGATCTGGGCTCCACTTAGCCTGTCTAGAAGCTCATCAATTCTGGGGATAGGATACTTATTCTTAACTGTCAAAACTGATTGAGACCCTTGTAGTCCACACAGAGTCTTAGCGTTCCATCTTTCTTTTTCTAAAAGAGAACGGGCGCACCCCAAGGTGAAACACTGGGTCTTACAAACCCTAGTTCTAACAGCTATCTAAGCTATTTCTTAAGTTTGATGGCTTCAGGAACTGGCATTTCATACATGCGCAGGGCTACTGGCTGAGCTCTGGGGGTCAATTCTATCTCATGATCTACTTCCCGAATTGGAGGCATCTCAGTTGATTCTGCTGGGAATAAATCATCATATTCACTTAACCATTCTGGTTCTTTAGCTTTTAACTTTGTGTCTACTACTAGATTCATTTTGACAATATAAATGAGCTGCTTCTTTCTAAGTCCTTTTAGTAACTTAGAAGCTTTTACTAACTGCAGACTTGGGGATCTTGAAATTTCGGTTCCTTGAACTTTATTTCCGTGAAGGTCACGGAAGGAAATGGTTCCATTATGACAGTGAATGTCAGCTTGATTTTTGTGGAGCCAATCCATTCCAAGGATCCCGTCAAAAACTCCCAAAGGTATAACTCTGACAGTCAGTTAAATTCCCATCTAGATTGAACTGAATACGATCTGTCTTAAGGTGAGTGAAAAGAATCTTCCCACTCGCCAATTCAACTTGCATAGGTTTCCCTGATTTCTGATCTAAGACTAGCTTACGCAAGAATCCAAGGGAAATAAATGAATGAGTACTACCTGAATCAATCAAAAGCTTAAAAGGCTTACCCCGATATTCAGCTAGAGTATGGATGATGGAGAATTGACAATTTAGCCCTTGGTTTTCAATTACTGCATAAATCTGTCCTCTTTCCTCTTCCACTGCTTCTGCTATTGTGATTGCTCTGGCTGCTACAGTCTGAAGCGAAACTCTTTCTATTTGGTTGCCCCAGTTCTGGGAAGGAGTTCTGAGGCTACTCTGGATAGAGGCAGATGGCTAAGCTGGAGTTCTCCTAGGATTGCCCTGATTTTGATGAGATGAGTGATAGGAAGGGGCTGATGATCTCTTCTAGCATTGCAGTCATAACATAGAAACTACCTTCCCTAGAGTAAGAATTGATATGGAACTTGAGCTTTATCATCCCTTTGCATTCATTATATGGGCCTGAGACAATTTGTATAAGAGCTTGAGTAGGATTAAGGGTAGGTTTTCCTAAAGAGGTCTAGGTGACATTAAGCTTCCTCCTACTCCTATATCCAATAAAGCAAGTTTGGCTATTGTTTGTGTGTTTAGGGGAAGCCTAGGCAAAGTCTTGTGGGTTTAACCTCTTCCTCATCATGATCATTATGAATTTTAGCCATGTGGATAGGTATAATACCCCTCCTTTGCTTTTCTTTTTTTGCCCAAGCTTTAGCTTCCCATTGGGCTCGTCTCTTCATTTCAACTTCTTGTTTTCTCCTTTTAGCCTTGTGAATGTCTTAAAGTTGTTCATAGGACAACATCCCATAGCACTTTCTAAGTTTAATCCCATTAAGGAAGCCCATTCCTCTCATCTTTAATCTTTTTATTTTTTTAAGGTTACAAAGTAGGATGACTAGGTTCCCTTCTTTGAAACTTTTGGTTTTGATGTTAACAT
The DNA here is from genome assembly GCF_041138505.1 of Cibotium barometz. NCBI lineage: Eukaryota > Viridiplantae > Streptophyta > Polypodiopsida > Cyatheales > Cibotiaceae > Cibotium > Cibotium barometz. The sequence goes on along the minus strand of NC_141051.1, from coordinate 5,383,644 downwards.
CAAACCACCTTTTCTTTTCTTTTTTCCTCCGCATCCCACCATAGAGTGTAGCAATGCTTCATTAAGTGTCATGAGCTCTACGAGTCATTACAGATAATAACTCGTTACCTATCCATTCCATTTGCTTTACTACCCTGAAAGTTGTGATCATGAATTATACTAAGGGTATAGCATCAAGTCTGAAGACTAAGTTATAGGGAGTAGTCCCACTATATATATATATATACATACATACATACATACATATATATATATATATATATATATAGAGAGAGAGAGAGAGAGAGAGAGAGAGAAAGTGTGGAATGATTTGGGTTTTTTAAATAAAAAATGGTTTGTTTTATTTTAAATAAAAGAAATAAACTTTTTATTTATAATTATATATTTATATATATGTCCCAAATGTGTGTGTGTGTGTGTGTGTGTGTGTATGTATATACATATACATATACATATGTATGTATGTATTTGTATATACATATATATATATGTATATACAAATACATATACATATATATATGTATGTATATACATATGTATACACACATACATACATACATATATATATATATATATATATATATATATATATATATATATATATATATAAAGCAATGTATGCCTTGTCTTCTGTTCAGGCTAACTTTATGATTTAGATCATGGACAAGGTTGTCCACTTACGTGTCAATACTCAGCATCTTTTGAGTTCTTTGGTATCTAATTGGCACTAAGCTTCTAGTAGTCCTTTTAGTGCTCCAAAGTCTAAGTCTTTGTATGATATTTTAATCTCATCACCTGATTGGCATACTCCATTGAATCGAATGGTCCTCTAGTTTCTGGCAACAACAATTTCATACTTTATGGAACACAAGGCTACACAGCAGGGTCGCTTGTTTTTTATGGAGAGTGCAATTCCTACAGGAGTAAAAATGGCAGAAAGGAATATGGCATCCCCAATGTGCCATAGATGCTTTGCAGTTGAGAAATCTATGTTACATTTATTTTGGCATTGTCCTCCTCTCAGGTCTTTTTTCTAGGTACAGATGTCAAGGTGGCTTATGGGTTGGTTAGGTATCAGGGTTCATTGGCCGAATTGGTTGATTGGATTTCTTTGTGTTTCAACTTTGAAATAGCTAGTTACTTTCACAGCCTATAAATATGTATGTTTATGGGAGATTTGGTGTTCCAAGAACTCTTTGTTGTATGCTAGTGGTCAATCTCGATCATTGATAGTGAAGGATGTATAGCAGCAAGCTATTGTTTTCATTTTGGATTATTTACACTCTCACTCTTCCTTATCCTCTAATTGGTAGGTTCTGTAGGTCAGGTTACATTCACTCTACCAGGGTGGTGGGGCTGATTCATTTTTTTTACATGCACAGGAGGTGATTTTACATGGCCAGGACCTATTTGCTATGCTGGAGTGCTTTTTATTTCTCTCACCATACATCCAACACCATACATCCAACAGAGTTGAGATTTTGATATATGGCTCATGCAGCTTACTCTATTGCCTTTTTGCTTGGGAATCTTCACTGGTGTTTTTGATTTCCATTTAGTCAATGTATAAATACTACATCATATGTATCTCCTACTTCTCCGATATTATCAGGGATGGCGTATGTGTATCTGCACTTGGTTTGCTTTAGGTGTTCCACTCCATGCCTATCTTTTGCTTCTATACAATAACATTGTATATATCATGACCTTGAAGTTTTCAATCTAGCCTTGTACCTGTTTATGCTTCCATCACACTGTTATGTTTAACTTTGTACACCCACTTGCATCCAATGGCTTTCTTGCCTTCAGGCAATTGCACTAAATCCCAAGTTTCATTTCCATATAGTGCATCCATCTCCTCGTCCATAGCTTTCTCCCAACACACATTTCCAACAGCCTCATCAATGCATGTGGGCTCAACAACCTGCACAACCTTTGCCATATATGCATAGTGATGTGCCACATAACCATCATATGTAAATATCTGCACAGGGTTCTTCACTCTCCCTGATCTTCATAGCTTTTCATTCATGGCGTCCATAGCCTTCTTTACACCAGGTGTTCTCATAGCTGGGATCCCAAGCTCCTCATCGAGGCTCATATCTGAGCCACTAGACTCACCATCAACATGAGAATGCCCTGCAAAAATGTCAGGCATACCATGGGGCTCAACCACTTTCTCTTTTCCTTTACGTGATGTACTAATCACATTTGCAGGACTGGTATTATGACGCACCCTGCCACTCCATGGTCTATCAATAGACCCACTAGATGAGGACTCTCCTGGTCCACTCAAAGACTGTGATTGCTGACCTGCATTCTGTGCAACCACACTTCCACTCACATCAGCCCCAACAGCTTCCTTTTCAGCAGCATACCAGCTGCTCATCTCATCAAAGACAACATCCCTGCTTACCCTCAACTCACGTGTAGCAGGGTTATAACACCTGTATCCCTTTTGCTCAAGGGAGTATCCAATAAACACACATTTTTTAGCTTTCGGGTCCAGCTTAGTTCTCAACTCATCTGGCACATGCACATATGCAATGCATCCTGCAAACCCTGCTCAATCATCTGGCCAACTGAAACCAGATTCTTTGTTATGTTTGGTACATGAAGTACATCTGCAAGGTACTTCACCTTGCCATCCTGTATAGACAATGGCACATCTCCAATGTGGGCAATTGGATGAGCAGTGTCATCCCCTGTTTCCACAAAACCTGGTCTTTCCGGGTTTTTCATCTCCTTGAACCACTCCCCATGACTCGTCATGTGGTTCGAAGCGCCTGAATCCACATACCATACATTATCTTTTTGTGCTGCATCAACATTTTCAGACATGGCATTCACAACATGCTGCATAACAAACAACCTTTCATTATCCTCATTATTTCTGCTTGAGGATGCATAGTTGTTTTGCTGCACTTTCCCATTTTGCATGTCAGCTTGCTTTTTATAACATTCTGCCTGCACATGTCCAGGCTTACCACAATAATAGCATTCACGTGCATCATTGTACTGCCTTTGCCAATTTCCACGGCCTCTTTGACTCCCCCTGCCTCTGAATTTGCCTCTTCCACCTGCGTGTTGTTGTTGTTGTTGATTCTGGGACTGTTGTTGTTGCTGCTGCTGCTGACCATAATTCTGATTACCTGTTCGGCCACCTCCTTGACCGCGTCCACGGCCTCCTCTACCTCGTCCTCTTCCTGAACTCGTGTAGAAGGCCTGTTGCTCTGAACTGTTTTTGCTTTGTGAAGACTGTTGGTCTTCACCCAAGTTCTTCTCTTCGATAATCAGCATAGACACCAAATCTGTAAAGTTGGGAATGTTTTCCCGAGTCTGAATAGACGTCTTGAACGCCTTGTATTGTGGCTCGAGACCATGTAGACAGACTTCCACCTTGTCATCATCATCTACTGACACACCAATAGATGCAAGGGATTCCACAATACCCTTTATCTTCAGCGCATAGTCATTCACAGACATGCTCTTTTTCTCCACAGTATGAAGTTCATTCTTCAACTGTATCTTACGTGCCTTGGTGTTTGTTTCATAAAGCTTTACCAAGGTGTCCCACGCCTCCTTGGGGGACTTGGCATCCTGAATGTGCCCAATCATGGTGTCCTGTATACTAATGGAAAGCCAATACATAACCTTCCTGGCTCCTTGGTTCCAGTCTTTAAACTCTTTCACATCTGCAGCAGTCGGATTTATATCCGATATCTCCGGTGCCTCTTCATGTTCACCTTCTATGTAGTCCCAATAGCCTCTTCCCATCAGGAGATTAGTCAACCTGAATCTCCAAGCATGGAAGTTATTCTTATCCAGCTTCTCAGCCACAATCTATGTTATGCCATCATTAGACATCTTGCCAAACACACAATTTTACCAGAAACTGCACTCTGATTTTTCCTGCACAATTGCTGTATTTTCTGCATAGCGGTACTGCAGTCCACTCAAATGTCACAACCAGTGACCTCAATGTGCATACATACACCCAATGGCAACTGTAGACCTCTTTGCAGCACCCACAATGTCTGCACAGTCAATCTGTCTTCCTGCAGTACTTAAAACAGAGTTCTGCAGAGAATCGATGACTTATCCACAGTGCTCGAAATCGCCTGCTTTCTGAAAAACGGAGGTCCAGACGCGCCCGAAACGCGTTTCCGGCCCGAAAATTCAGTCCGAAGGTTGCCCTATAGCTTTACTCCCGCGAAGAAAGCTCCTCAATCAGAGATCGTTTGCCGGTGCCTCCCGTAGAGCTCCCGACAAGGGTGTAGTCACCAACACAATAGGGAAGAGTAGTTGAAGCTCTTACCCTCGTACCGCTTCCTGTCGTACCGCTTCCTGTGGTTCTTGCAGCTCAGCCCTTAGCACAAACCTGGCTCTGATACCATGAAAAGATGTAGGGGGAAGAGAGCTTGAGCTCTTGCAAGCACACACACACACTCACAAACCCTAACAGAGAACACACAAGGTGAGAGGCTGAAAATCTTCTTCTTCTCTACTCAACACTCAACACACCATATACAAGATAAGAGTACTCATAATATGAAAGGTACTCAACCAATACATACACGGGTTCTCTATAATGTGAACCCGACTAAATGAGCTGGCGCTATAACTATGCCAGTCTCTAGAATGGCTGTCACACAGCCTGTCATCCCACTGGCCGCATATCACCCAAGATCTCACCAACCATGCCAGTGGTATAAGTGTGGGGCCTATCCCCCAGGCGGGTCATCAGTGGCCACCGCCTCACTAGACGAGCTCGATATCTCAACAACACACACACACACACACACATGCATGCTATTTCAAAGTGTGTGTGTGTGTGTGTGTGTGTGTATTAATAAAACATTTTAAAAAAAATCTCACACACACCCACCCGCACACACACACACACACACACACACTCTCTCTCTCTCTCTCTCTCTCTCTCTCTCTCTCTCTCTCTCTCTCACACACACACACACACACACATGCACGCTATTTCAAAAGCTCTCAACCAACACACATACACGCACACACTAACTATTCACAACTAAATTATTCACAAAACTAAATCATTCACACATGCACGTGCTATTTCAAAGTGTGTGTGTATTAATAAAACATTAAAAAACACTCAACATTTAAAAAAATCACACACACCCACCCACCCACACACACACACACACACACACACACACACACACACACACACATACACACACACACACTCTCTCTCTCTCTCTCTCTCACACACACACACACACACACACACTATTTCAAAAACTCTCAACCAACACACACATACACACACACAAACTATTCACAACTAAAAAATTCACAAAACTAAATCATTCACACATGCATCTCTCTCTCTCTCTCTCTCTCTCTCTCTCTCTCTCTCTCTCTCTCTCTCTCTCTCTCTCTCTCTCTCTCTCTCTCTCTCACACACACACACACACACACAATAGCCATTCACATAACAAAAAAACTAAAACTTTAGAGAAAAGAACTCTTTAAAAACATGACATAGACCAACCGGACACGTAGCCCCTGATAGAGAGACGGACACCGTGAACAGAGAGAGGGGACAATTGGGTGACTTAATTCCGAGGAGCTGCTACATGCCCACCACCGTTAGCTTACAAAAACCTGCCAAAACACACACAAAAAGGTGAGAGATTGTACAAAAAAAATAGTTTTAATATGTAACTCTCTCTCTCTCTCTCTCTTTGTCCCCCTCCTTTCCCATGGCGTTTACGTGCCAAACGTTCGCTGCATGCTACCCCCTCTCTCTCTAGAACCATGCATGCTACCCCCTCCCCTCTCTCTCTCCCCCTCCTTTCCTATGTCTTTCCATATTGACAATCTGGTTTCGAGGCGATGGTGCAGAATGCGATCTGGCACAAGGGAAACTGGGAGTGATCGAGCGGAGATGCTGTGAGATGGGTTAACTGTGCCCAATGTGCCAAACGCCTGCTACATGCTACCCCCCCTCTCTCTCTAGAACCATGCATGCTACCCTCCCCCCCCCCCCCTCTCTCTCTCTCTCTCTCTCTCTCTCTCTCTCTCTCTCTCTCTCTCTCTCCCTCCCTCCTTTCCCATGTCTTTCCCATCGCCCACCTACGGCGGTTAACAGTGCCCAACGCCCGTTGCATGCTACCCCCCCCTCTCTCACTCACTCTCCCTCCTTTCCCATCACTAAGCACGGCTAGAAGGTATGGGGAGGGCCTACAATAAAAAAGGGAAAGTTGTAAAGCTTTTTTACTTGAAAATAAAAAATAATTGCACCATTCCATTATATTGGAGATTTATAGTGAAAATATTTTTTACAACAACGAAAAGAGCTAATTACTCTTGAGTCTCTTCTCTTCTTACTCCCCCGCTTCGGTAGGCATTTTCCTTCTATAACACAAAAACCTCTTATGACTATAGCCCTTGAGTGACTTTACATCCTCCACTCCTACACCTAGGAGACCCCTGCGAGACGACTGAGGACCAGGAGATGCCAGCACCCCCTCCTTCACCCCCCCACCCCCATCCCCTCCTACCGCCTCGCTTCCACCTTCGCCTCCTCCCGTGCCCGCTCCGATTTCGGCAGCGGCTCCCTCTCCACCCCCCTCGCCCCCCCTCCTCACCCCCCGCCCGCCTCAGCTCCCCGGGAGGCCCTGGCAATCCCCTGGCGTTCACCTGCAGTTCGGAGGGCGCTGAGCACCGACCAGACTTGCAAGAAAGGCGGCCTTGCAAACTAGCAAGAGAGCTATAGCATTGACGGTGGGAGCGGCTCATGCACTGTGCATGCAAGTTGACGTGGAGGGCACAAAAAAAAACTAACACGTAGCATGGGAAGTAAGCCGTGTAAGATATAGATAGATGAGTTTCTTATATATATATATATATATATATATATATATATATATATATATATATATATATACATTAGAAAGCAAATTGCCCACCCCTCCCCCCTCCTCCACACATACACACACACATACGTATCTTCTAATATTATATTATGTGCACGTGTAAGAGAGAGAATATACATATATATATCTATACAAGATAAAGCAAGAGTGCCTACCCCTTTACCTGGAGAAAGGAGAAGAGAGGGATAATTTTTGTGAAAAGGAGAAAGGAGAAGAGAAGACGTGCGTTTGGGGGTTTCTTTCCCACACGCCTAGATGCATTGGGGCTCACAATCAGTTGTGACCATCAAACCATTTACTCATTGAATGAGTTTCTTATATATATATATATATATATATATATATATATATATATATATATAAAATACATTAGAAAGCAAATTGCCCACCCCTTCCCCCTCCTCCTCCACACACACACACACACATACATATCTTCTAATATTATATTATGTGCATGTATAAGAGAGAGAATATACATACACACATATATATATTATGTATGTATGTGTATCTATAGGAATGTAAGCATGTATATATAAATAGATTTATATGTATGTCAACGCACACAAATGTATGTTCATGTACACACACACACAACACACAAACACAAGCACAAGCACAAGCACATGATACGTGCACACACGCATACAAACACACATACACACACACACACTCGCACGTATGGACACACGTGCAAAACATAGAGATATGCACACTTGCACACATACTCAAGTTTGCACATACACACATGTGTATACATGCATATAGGTAAATAAATACACTCACATACACAAGTACATGTGCACACACATGGACATGAACACACACACACACATGCACCTACACATGCACATGCACACACATAGATGTACACATGGGTATATTCACATGCTCACACACATGTACATGCACACACTTACTATGGATACACACAAATACAAACATACACACCATGTACACACACACACTAACACAGACACACAATCAAGACGCTTGCACAATGCATGCACGCATGAAGACATTACGCAATCACACATACGTGTGTATGTGCACACCGAATCACACACATATGTATGCAAAAGAGAAGACAAAACACATTATATATAAGATACACTTATTTAAGAGTGAACACACCTCATCATGCATCCCCACATATTAAAATTTAATATTAATTAAAAATATATATACATGTGTATTTATTTTATAAATTTACATGTATATAGGTTTATATCTCTAAATATAATAAAACATAATATTATAGATAATATATATTTACATGTGGGTGTGTGTGTGTGTGTGTGTGTGTGTGTGTGTGTGTGAGAGAGAGAGAGAGAGAGAGAGAGAGAGAGTGCACGTGTGCATGAGAAAGAGAGTGTGTTTGTGTGTGTGTATGAATGTATGTGTGTGTGTGTGTGTGTGTGTGAGAGAGAGAGAGAGAGAGAGTGTGTGTGTGCACGTGTGCATGAGAAAGAGAGTGTGTTTGTGTGTGTGCATGAATGTATGTGTGTGTGTGTGAGAGAGAGAGAGATTCTATATGTGGGAGAGTGTGTGTGAGAAGAGAGAGAGAGAGAGTGTGTGTGTGTGCGTGCGTGTGAGTGAGTGAGTGGAGGAGAGAGAGAGAGAGAGAGAAAGAGAAACACAGAGAGAGGCAGAGACATGGAAGTTTGCGTGAGAGTGTGTGGGGGGAAAGAGTGTGTGTTTGCATTAGTACATGTGCATGTGTGTACATGTGTGTGTGTGTGTAAGAGAGAGAGAGAGAGAGAGAGAGAGAGAGAGAGAGAGTTTTGACATTTTAAAGTGTGTGCATGTGTATGTAAGAGAGAGAGAGGGTGCACATGTGCATGTGTGTGTGTGTGTGTGAGAGAGAGAGAGAGAGAGAGAGAGTGAGAGAGGGACAATACATGTAGGATGCATTTATTTGAGAGTGAGCACACCTCACCACTCATCCCTACCATTAAAATTTAATTAATTAAAATTACATATATGTGTGTGTAAATCTATTTAAGCACACACGCATGCACGCGCATGCGTGCGCATGCACGTGTGTGTGTGTGTGTGTGAGAGAGAGAGAGAGAGAGAGAGAGAGAGAGAGAGAGAGAGAGTTTCTATGTGAGAGAGTGTGTACATGAGAGAGAGAGAGTGTGTGTGTGAAGAGAGTTTCTATGTGAGAGAGTGTGTGTGTGAAGAGAGAGGGAGTGTGTGTACATGAGAGAGAGAGGCAGAGAATTTCTATGTAGGAGATAGTTTGTGTGGGAGGAGAGAGTGTGCGTTTGCATTAGTGTATGTGCGGTGTGTACATGTGTGTGTGTGTGTGTGTGTGTGTATGTGAGTATACACATGCATGTGCGTACATCTACATCTATATGTATGTGCTTGAGAGAGAGTGAGATGGGGCAGGCTTGGAGAGAGAGAGAGAGAGATGTAACGAGGGAGAAAGTGAAAAGAGGGAGAAACAAAGCAAGAGATAGAGAATAAAACGTAGCTTTTAATAAAATATAAACATAAGTATAAATTAATTAAAAAACATAAATGTATATGTGTGTATACATGTGTGTGTGTTTTTATTTACATTTATACATACATACATATGCATGTATGTATGTATGTATATGTATATGCATACACACACACACACACATATATACATATGTTTGTGTGTGTATGTGTGTCGGTGTGTGTATGATATATCAATTAAAATTATGTCGATGTATGTATTTATATTTTTAAATACATGTATATATGTATAAGTATATGTGTCTATGTATAGGCATATGTATCTAAAACATAATATTGTATATACTATTATATTTACATGTGTGCGTGAGAGAGAGAGAGAGAGAGAGAGAGAGAGAGAGAGAGAGAGAGAGAGAGAGAGAGGGTGTGTATGTGTATGTGTGCATACGTGTGTAAAAGAGAGAGAGAGAGAGAGAGAGTTTCAACATTTGATAGTGTGTGTGCGTGATAGAGAGATGGAGAGGGTCATGTGCATGTGCATGTGCATGTGTGTGTGTGTGTGTGTGTGTGTGTGTGTGTGAGAGAGAGAGAGAGAGAGAGAGAGATGGTTATAAAGAGGGAATAGTTCTTTTCTGGAACCTTGGTCCACCGCAGCAATGCACGGGTGCAATACTAGTAGAAACTAAAGAAAACGACGAGACCTTGGTCCTTGGACCTTTAGGCTTCTAGGCTCAAGCTCACCCTGGGAAAAATGTATATTCGTCATATGGTAATGTCAATATAGAGGGTAGGTCTGTCATGAGAATATATTTTAAGTCCTCTAGAAAAATATTATTTATCCCCTCTTGAGTAATTTGGGGATGCCTAGATTACTCTTGCGTCATGCCGGCTAGGTTAATATCATGGGTGATACCACTATAAATATTAATACGTGCGGTATATGACGTATGTTTGAGGCCACCTATGATTATTTCAGTTAGGTTTGTATGGCAGGGTGATTCCTGGGGTACTTACGCCTGGTAGTTATGAGTTGGTGATGATTTGTGCCTGTTTAATATTTGTGGGATTAATTTAATAATTAATTGGGCTTATATTTTCAGGTGATGAAGACTATGGGAATTGAAGAGTTTACTTTGGAAGAAATGTCTTGGATCATCACATTTCATTTTTGGCAAGCATAGTAGCTTGTAATCTTATTAAATGATTTTTCCATTTTGAACTTTAGGAAAGATACATTTATTTTTGTGGAATTTATTAAAGCCTATGGCTTTACCCTAGTCCCAATTTGACACTCTATTTTTGTTAAAGAAGAGTGCCGTGCTCTCTAAAAAGCACATCTTGTATTTTGGGGGCTATGGCCTAATTTTGGTGAAAAGAAAAGCTAATAAAGAAATACTCTTGTGTGGGGAGAGCCACACACAAGAGGGGGGAAGATTGCACCCAATATGGTCTTTTTGGAGCTAAGTATTTTTGTTTAAGTGTTTAATTTTTCAATTGATTTGATTTAGTTGAAGCTTACAAGCAATGGTTTTTATGATTGAATTAATTCTCTACTTTTCCACAATCAATTCCTAGAATAAGATTCCGGTTGCAGTGGTATCAGAGCTTGGGCTAGGAGATTTGTGGAGAAGGTAGGAAAGGGCTTCAACTTCTCAAAAATCAAGAAAGTGCAGGAATTTATCCAGTGGACAGAAGGGTGTTTTGCAGGTCTTTACCCAAAGGTCAAAGAATCAAAACTAGATCTACTCTCAAACCCACTCACCACCCTGCAAAACCATCCCTCTCTATCAAAAAGCGGTTTTCCCGAATACTCAGTGAAATCAAAATCTGACCGTATGGATGAAATCCTCATAGCCAAAAACCTCACGGGTATCTCTCAGAAATCAGAAAGCTTCAAGGTTGAGCAAACCTATAATGGATGGAGCAAATAAATCAGTGCAAAAGCTATTAAATAAATCTCAAGAAGCTTTTGGACAAAGAGACGCACGGCGGCAGCCTGCCGGTGCAAAAACGCGTGGAGAGGAGAAATTAAAAAAAAAAGTAGCTCAAAGCTAATTACTCCATAATTCTAATTTTCTCTTAATCCTAATCTACTCTCACTTTTCCCAATCCCCATGCAAGTCACATCACTTTTTGAACCTCTACTTTTCCCTATTTTCAAATTTGAAGAGAAATTCAAATGTTTCCAATTCTGAAAATTTCTGGGTGCAGAAAAGTGATTTACAGGTTTTAAAAAGCTTCAAAATTGCTTAGAAAAGGCCAGAAAATTCCGAAATCGCTTCTGAAAAATTCTGAAAATTTCAAAAAAATATTACAGAGTTTGGGCAAGGTTTACAAGACTGTTTCAGCAGGTTTCAAAGTGCAGAAAAATTATTTCATCAACAATTCGACTAGCCCAAGACTCTTGAATCACGCGGAATCGTTCGGGATTTGTTTGAGGCGACGAGAATTCAATTCAGCCATTGAACAACGTCTTGTTCAGCTTCAACCAAGATCGAATTGCGGGAGAAAAACAAGATAAGTACTCATTTTTGCTTTATTTATTTACATCAAATAAAGTAAAATTTTATTTATCTACATCATTTGCATAAGCACTATGGCAGATTTGCCTATCTCGCCATCAATTCAAGAGCAACTCCTTTCTTTACAACATCAAATTGTAGAAGAAAGAGATAAGCGTATTGAATTGGAGAGACAGCTCTCGAATTGTAGACGTAAGCGTGACTCTTCGCTATCTTTTGATGACGAAGATGACACTATTCAAAGGGCTGTAAATGCTACATTGCAAGCACAAAGGTCACAAAAAGAATCCAAGATTAGTCGGAAAGCTTTCACATTTCAAAATTATGATGGAAAGAAGGATGCTAGGGTCATTTTAGCTTGGCTTAGTCAACTAGATGACTATTTTTCTGGAGAAAAATTTTCAGAGAATGATAAGATTAAATGTGCAGTCAATCATATGGTAGACAGTGCAGCTTTATGGTGGAGTGTAGTAAAGCAAGGTCGTGACAAGCCAGATTCTTGGAAAAGATTTCAACGGCTGGTTAAAAAGCACTTTTTACCCTCACAATTCAAGTCCAAAGTTAGGCACCAATGGGATACTTTGCATCAATTGGAAAAGGAAACTATGTCACAGTATGTAGAAAAGTTCTGGAATACTTTATTACAGGTGCAGGTTGTGGATAGAGTTAGTGAGAAGGATCAAAAAAGGAAGTTCATATCGGGCCTTAGATCTACCATTAGGGCCGATGTGAATATGTTTCGACCTCATTCACTATCTTCTGCAATATCTTTGGCAACTAATTCAGAACGTAAAAATGGTTTTCCTAAAGAGATTAAAGCACATGAGGGTACTTCTTCTAAACCATTTACTAAATCTTTTTATGCTTCAAAGAAGATGTATAAACCAGGTTATGACAAAGGCAAGGACGAAGCTAAAGGCAACATGAGTACCAATAAGAAAGTCAATGGTGGCAAACCGAAGACATCTCCTATCAAATGTTTCAAGTGCCACAAAGAAGGTCACATAGCACCGAATTGTCCGGAGTGTACCAAGAATTCAACACCAGCAGAAGCAGCAGCTCGAGTCAACATGATTGAAGAAGACGACAATGAAGAAGAATCATTCAAGCAAGAGGGTAATTCCGATCCAGATTACTCAGAACAAGAAGGTAAACCTCATGTTTATTCTTTGCTTAAAATAAAAGGAACGATAAATGGACATGAAGTTCTTATTTTGCATGATGATGCTAGTACACATGATTTCATTTCTGAAAAGGTACTTAGAGCATTAAATCTTCATTCTTCACCTACGCACTATAAAGTCAAAGCAGCATTTACTGGAACAAAGTATAATTGCATGCAAGAGGTGAAAGATTTGGATTTATGCATCAAACCTTTAACAGAAAAAAGGGATTTCTTAGTTGCACCTTTACAAGGGGTAGATATAATTTTGGGTATGCCTTGGAGACACAAATACAATCCTATTATAGACTATGACACTCATAGCATTTCTCTAAGGAAGGACAATGAAAATATTATCCTCCCCAGTGTCAAGTCAAAGGAGAAATGAGTCCTTTGTTGAGTCACACTCAAGCAAAGAGAACTCTAAGAAAAAGAGACAAGACTTATATGGTATGGGTTAACCAGCTTGATGCTGAGTTGGACACATCCAAAAGACCAAAGTTTGATCTTTTTATCTCCAAATTTAGTGACTGTTTCATGGAAGATCTGCCTCCAGGATTACCTAAGTCTAGGCCTGAGGATCATAGTATTGACTTATTGCCTGGAAATTCCCCGCCTTGTAAAGCTCCCTATAGAGTCAACAATTTAGAGCAAAGAGAAATCCAAAGCCAAATAGAAAACTTGCTAGAGAGAGGCCTTATTCGACCTAGTAGTTCACCTTTTGGAGCTCCAGTACTTCTTGTTAAGAAGAAGAACGGAACTTACCGAATGTGTGTAGACTATCGTGCATTGAATAAGATTACTGTCAAGAACAGATATCCTATTCCTAGGGTAGATGATCTTCTTGACAAGCTTAGAGGATCAAAGGTTTTTAGCAAGATTGACCTAAAGTCTGGGTATCATCAAGTTCGTATGACTCAATCTGACATTTTCAAGACAGCTTTTAGAACCCAAACTGGTCATTATGAGTTTTTGGTTATGCCATTTGGTTTGACCAATGCTCCAGCTACTTTCAGCCGTATGATGAATCGTATATTCCTTAAGTTTCAAAGTTTTGTTACAGTGTTCTTTGATGACATTCTTGTTTTCAGCAAGGATCGACAAGAGCATGAACAACACTTTTTGGAACAAGTGTTCAATCTTTTGAGAGAAAATGAATTGTATATCAATCCTGAAAAGAGTTCTTTCTTTCAAGAAGAGATTGAATACTTAGGTCATATAGTGTCGGCTGAAGGGATTCGTGTAGATCCTAAGAAAATTGAGTGTATTGCTTCTTGGCCTATGCCTAGAAACATACATGATCATTAGATCTTTTCTTGGCTTATGTAGTTATTATAGGAAGTTCGTCAAGAATTTTGCTTGTATTGCTCATCCTTTGACTGAACTCCTTAAGAAAGCTACAAATTTCAATTGGACTGAAAAGCAAGATAAATCTTTTGCAACACTCAAGAATACTTTAACACAAGTACCAGTTCTTACACTACCTGATTTTCAAAGACCATTCTTTATAGTAGTGACTGATGCTAGTGGCAAAGGATTTGGAGCTGTTCTTATGCAAGACAACCATTCTATTGCTTATCAAAGTAGAAAGCTTAAGCCTGCAGAGCAAAATTATAGCACTTATGACAAGGAATTAGCAGTAGTAGTGCATGCTTTGAAAATCTAGAAGCATTACCTAATGGGCTCTGAATTTCTTATCAAGACAGACCAACAAAGCATTAGGCATTTGCTTACGCAACCTCTTATTTCAGATAGGCATATCAAATGGGCAGCTTTCATTCAAAGTTTCCAACCTATGATTCAATATCAACCTGGAAAAGAAAATGTTGTTGCCGATGCTTTGAGTCGAAGACCAAATATCAACAACATTTCTATAATTGAAAGTGAACCATTTGTCCTCATGAAAGAAACTTATGAAGTTGATCCAGATTTTTCTCAAATATGGATTAAATTGCGTGAAAACAATTGGACACCTCAAGGAAGTTATTCTCATAATGATGGCTATCTTTTCTTTGAGAAAAGATTGTGTGTTACTCAATCTTACAGACAGCTTGTCTTGGAAGAGCTGCACCAACCACCATTTGTGGGACATAGAGGAGTTTCTGCAACACTTCAAGTAGTTTCTCCAGAATTTTATTGGCCCCATTTGAAGAATGATGTAGCTAAGTTTGTAGCTGAATGTAACGTTTGCCAAACAATTAAAAGCTACAAAGGCAAAGCTTTAGGATTGCTTATGCCTCTACCTATTCCTGATAGACCATGGGAACAAGTGTCTATGGACTTCATTACTGGCTTCCCTACTACTTCCAGTCACCATGACATGATTTGGACAATAGTGGACAGATTTAGTAAGCAAGTCTATTTCATTCCATGTAAAAAGACACTAACTTCTCAGCAAGCCGCGAACATATTTGTTAAGCAAATTTTTGTTCATCATGGTCTACCCAAAGTGATAGTTTCTGATAGAGATTCTAAATTTTGTAGTCGCTTTTGGGTTGCTCTTTTCTCAAACTTAGGCACTAAGTTAGATTTTTCCACGGCATTCCATCCGAAATCGAATGGACAAACTGAAGTTACAAATAGCACTATCTTAGATATGCTTAGAGCCTATGTTTCCCAGCAACCTAGTGCATGGGATAAGTACATACACCTACTCCAATTTGCTTATAATAATACTCCTCATACTGCTACTGGTCGAGCACCATTTGAGATCATCTATGGAAGAGCATTGCCTATTCCGGCTACTAGACTCTCTCATAAGATTGAAGCAGCCGACCAATATGTTAGAGACTTTGATCGCATTCTAGCTGAAGTGCATGATTGTATTGCAAGAGCTCAAGAGAAGTATACATCTCAAGCAAATAGGAAGCGCAAAGATTTTTCATTTCAAGAAGGTTATTATGTACTTTTGAGAATTGAAAAGTGTCGATTAAAGAGTGTGGAAAAATTCCGTGCAGTGAAGCTAGCGCCTAGATATTATGGGCCATTTAAAATCCTCAAAAAGATTAATGATGTGGCCTATAGACTAGAGCTTCCATCTAATTGGAATATCCACAATTCTTTTCATATCCATCTCTTGAAACCTTTTCGAGGAACACTTCCTACTCACCCAACATATGAGGAACCACCTCTTATTGAAGGAGAGGAAGAAGTACTAGTTCCTGATGCTATCATTGACCAAGAGATAACAACAACAAGGATAGGTAATCAATACTTCAAGTTTCTTTTGACTTTTAAGAATCATCCACAAGAAGATGCTAAATGGATGCCTGAGAAATTTTTTCGAGTTTACCCTGAAATTCTTCATTCTTTTCAAACCCAGCAAATCCGCAATTGAGGACAATTGCAAACTCAAGCAAGAGGGATGTCATGAGAATATATTTTAAGTCCTCTAGAAAAATATTATTTATCCCCTCTTGAGTAATTTGGGGACGCCTAGATTACTCTTGCGTCATGCCGGCTAGGTTAATATCGTGGGTGATACCACTATAAATATTAATACGTGCGGTATATGATGTATGTTTGAGGCCACCTATGATTATTTCAGTTAGGTTTGTATGGCAGGGTGATTCCTGGGGTACTTACACCTGGTAGTCATGAGTTGGTGATGATTTGTGCCTGTTTAATATTTGTGGGATTAATTTAATAATTAATTGGGCTTATATTTTCAGGTGATGAAGACTATGGGAATTGAAGAGTTTACTTTGGAAGAAATGTCTTGGATCATCACATTTCATTTTTGGCAAGCATAGTAGCTTGTAATCTTATTAAATGATTTTTCCATTTTGAACTTTAGGAAAGATACATTTATTTTTGTGGAATTTATTAAAGCCTATGGCTTTACCCTAGTCCCAATTTGACACTCTATTTTTGTTAAAGAAGAGTGCCGTGCTCTCTAAAAAGCACATCTTGTATTTTGGGGGCTATGGCCTAATTTTGGTGAAAAGAAAAGCTAATAAAGAAATACTCTTGTGTGGGGAGAGGCCACGCACAAGAGGGGGGAAGATTGCACCCAATATGGTCTTTTTGGAGCTAAGTATTTTTGTTTAAGTGTTTAATTTTTCAATTGATTTGATTTAGTTGAAGCTTACAAGCAATGGTTTTTATGATTGAATTAATTCTCTACTTTTCCACAATCAATTCCTAGAATAAGATTCCGGTTGCAAGGTCTTTATTATCAATGGCAGCACTCTTGCTGGAGATGCTATTTACTCGAGCAAAGGGTCTATTAATATTGATGGTTGTGGAGGGTTACCCTTTCTAGAGTAAGGTTCAATCTGGTCCTCACATTGTAAGCCCAAGGTTTTCATGTGTAAGATGGAGTCTCATATGGTTTTCTCAAGTCTCTACTCTATCCTATAGAGTTCTATTATAGCACTCCACTTTAGGGCCTTTGTCTCTCTAGAATACATAGATAAAGGCAATCTTTAGAGTTGTGAAATTTACCTTAATTGTAGGCATCATTATGATGAACCATCTATTATACTGGGGCCTTGCCCACTAAGCATAGATTCAATGCACATACCTTGGAAGGGCAATCCCAATTTCCAAATACTTCACATCGCTGCTTAAACATTTTCATGAATTAAATAGGATCAATAGATCCATCTTATTTACCCATGAGCTTGGAAATTTACATAGACACGAATCTAGATGATTCCTTTGGATCATGTGCCGTTACTAGTTAAAGCATCATGTAATCCGTGTGAAAAGACCCTTCCTAAATTGTTCAATATAGCTAGAGTTTGGGCATCTAGGGGTTGCAATGCTGGTGGGTTACCAAATCTGAGCATTTGCAATAAAGTAGGACCAGTTGTTGTATTTGGTATAAGACCAGTCATCACCATGGGAATTGCCATCACTAAGGGTTTAAAACCTAGTGGTACAAGATTAGTCCAATACGTGATAGATGTGATCAGGGGCTACTAAGGGCATGGAGTAGGCATGGATGTAGGTCACCATTCTAAGGTAATACGTTAAGGCATGGAGTAGGCATAGGTGTAGGTCAGCATCCTAAGGCAATAGCCAAGAAGGTCATGATGATGAAAGCTCCAAGAAAGGTGTATCATATGATAAAATGGTAAAAGTGATATAATGACCACGAGCCCTATGTCTAATATAGCCTAAGGCAGGGATTGGCATAGAGTGGGCTTCTTCGAGTGGGCTTTTTTTTCACAACCAATCTCTCTCTATACCCATGTCATCCCTCTCTTCTCCCTACTCCTCCTCTCTACTCCCACCCTAGCCTAGCTTGGCCACCTCCTCCCCCCTCTCTCATGCCCCCCCTCTCTCTCTCTCTCTCTCTCTCTCTCTCTCTCTCTCTCTCTCTCTCTCTCTCTCTCTCTCTCTCTCTCTCGTTCCTCCTCTGGTTTGTCAAAATCTATCCCTTCCCTCTCCCTCGCTCTCTATGTATATAAATATCTGTCTCTCCCCCCTTCTCTCTCTCTCTCTCTCTCTCTCTCTCTCTCTCTCTCTCTCTCTCTCTCTTATGCTCTCTCTCTCTCTCTCTCTCTTTTAAACATAGATTTATTTACGCGTAAATACTCAAAATCTTAACTTTAAGGAGAGGAAAAAAATAAACAATACCATACTTGTTGAAATAACTTCATGTACACAATTAAGTATCCTATGGCAACAGTCTAAGTTTACAAAAAAAAACACATATTTATTAGGAATGAAAACGTTCATACGAGCTAGAAATCTCTAACCAAAATGATCAAGTCCACACATTACATATTATAATTACTATGATTATTCTCTTTTATTCAATTCATGGCAACACTATATGGTCTATTACCACATCTAAACTAGGTGTCTTTTTCTCACACTTTCTTCCCAAGCTCCTCTCGAAGAATGGATTCTTCGTTGTCGCTTATGTAACCATATACATGCCAACTCCCTATTGTAGTACTCAATTTCATATTTCATTGATATACGTCTCCATCTTCAATGGACCATCTTCATTGAGTTTGTTCCATAGCTTTTGTGCTTCTATGCTTTGTTGCATCCGCTCCAACACTTCATGTCTATTTTGGCTCTTATCTTCATAGTTCATAAGGTCATTTGAAAGACACACATTCCCCAATTATTAGCTTCAGGGTAAAATCTTGCAAAACTATTCGTTTTATTTTTAAAAAAAATCAAGAACATGTCATAAGTTAAATTGTCAAATATTTGAATATTTAAATTCAATGCTAGGAAAAATTACAACCAGTTTTTCTCAATTTGAGTCGTGAAAATTACACTACTCTCATGTGGCATCTATACTTGTACTCGCTCTCTCATTTTTTTAAAAGAAAAAAAGTTTATGTTCTGCCATTACCTACTAGAAAAAACCTTACCGAGATTACAAAAGGCAGGTTGAAGATTCACATTGGAGTCAAGTTGGTTAGGAGTTAGAGTCTTAAGAACATGATCGTAGGTTCAATTTTAGCTCGCTACAATGGATGAACATTACGACATGAAAAAAAATCCACATAAAAGAAGATCGATTAAAATTTTGGTTGGCCATGAAATTAATGGCTCGTATTTTATTAATTTTAGTTATAAAACCAAAATATGTCAAGACTCCCCCTAGTTGGAACTTGGGAAAAATGTTTCATTCTAGTAGTGATATGTATTATGTGCATGGACATTTGAACAAGAGGATTTACAAGTTAAACAACACTGATGCACTGCAACAGTTAATCATGCGACGGGTGCTATCTCTGCGACCCACAAGGTTTGGAGTTAGATGGCTAGGTGGTCACTATTTGAATAGCCCTTTCAATAAGCAAGACTAATATTAATATAAAAAATTAAACCTTTTTTCTTTTCAAAATAGGCTTTCATTGAAAGGGTTACAATTCAATTTTTTTGAATCTAAAACCATTCAAGAATTGAAAACTTTGTGTAGAACCCCTTTAAAGGCTCACAAAAAGCATGAGACCAATGTTCACAAGAAAGCATGTTTCTCATCTGATCATAAAACTTATGCACTGATGAGAAATATGTTCACAAAAAGCATGTTTCTCATCTGATCATAAAACTTATGCACTGATGAGAAATATGTTCACAAAAAGCATGTTTCTCGTTAGATCATAAAACTTATAGTGAACTGACCCCTGCTTTTGAATAACTGGTATAGAAAATCTTCTATCATTGATTTTCAAAATCTCTCCCACAATATTCCTGGACAGGAAGGCTCACAAAATAGCAATATAGTACCAAAAAGACATCTTAACTACAAGGCATTTTGCATGGATGATGCTTCCTCCATACATGTAACCCATTTAGAATCATCTTCCAGTATCCCTTTGGCAATGCAAGCTACCTTTTGAAGGAAGGATAGATGTGACCATTGAGCGAACACAAATCTTCAAATGACTTAGATCCTTTACATATTGTAAGAAGTAGGCGAACATAGTATGCCTCACGTGCCGAAGGAGCTACAAAGTACATGCGCCCTATAGTGTTTCCAATCTTTCTTTTGGTCCATTTCTTCAACCCAGAGTTTCAAACCCATTGTTGAGGGAAATCAATATACAATGTATTGTTTGCTTCAGGATGTTGTTGATTATAGGTAAACCATTTAGTCAAAGTAGTCTCACCTACATTTTCCCTTTGAAAAACATCTACAATATTATCGTCATCTTTGAAGATAACATTATAAGCCCCATCTAAGTGTACCTCCAGCCATTGCACATCAAGCTTCTCATTGTGTAAATCATACTCAAAGAGTCTCTAACATGCCTCTGATGTAGAGACGTAATGTGCATCTAAATACCTCTCAATCTCATCGACTACGCAAGCAAAATTAACGTCACCATCTTGTACATTGCTAAATCTTATTGTTGCTGTGTCATGCCCCTTGTATATGTACTTGTAAAGATATTTCATTTCTACTATTATTGAGATTATTTCCACATTTATATGAGCATTATATGTGACTGAAAGATAAGGATTATATGGCACAACCCATCTATTATCAACATTACATGTTTTCATTGCCACAGTTCTTCCATCATTTTGACGCATATACATAGGATAACCACTCTCATCCATAATAGTCTCTTGTGCAAAAGCTCGTGGATAGTAGTCCCTTGTGAATTTCCCTTTATCCATACAAATTGCACTTGGATTGAATGGCCACAGGGCCCATGGATATTGCAATGCAACACAATATCATGCAGAGCAGGAAACATTTGCCTGTCAGGCAATTTGGCACATACTAATCTATCATAGTCTTGGACAGTCTTAGGTTTATGGGCACTATCCAAGATCAATAACATGTGTGAGTGAGGAAATCCTCTTTTTTGGAACTCAATGACACTCACATATCCAATTACTTTAGCAAAGAGCTCCTTCTTCATGATATTTTTCATCATAT
Source organism: Cibotium barometz (assembly GCF_041138505.1). Classification (NCBI taxonomy): domain Eukaryota; kingdom Viridiplantae; phylum Streptophyta; class Polypodiopsida; order Cyatheales; family Cibotiaceae; genus Cibotium; species Cibotium barometz. The sequence goes on along the minus strand of NC_141051.1, from coordinate 5,362,221 downwards.
CTGAGTGAAATACTCTAGTAGTCAAATCAGGCCGGTCACATGCACTTTGCCCAGTAAAGTATCTAATACCTCTAGCCACTTTGGGTTATAGGTGAAAGTAACAAATAAAGCGGGCTTGCCCTTTGAACGAACAATTGCCATGGCATCCGGATAAAGTTGATACATTTGTCATGGCCCATTAGTAAAATTTGAAGGTAACACTATTTTGCTTCCTATTGTCCTTCCTGCAATACCACTTCTACTTCCTTCTACATAAAGCATGTCTACTAAACCACTATAAACCTCTGAGCTCAAAATTTTTTGATTATGGCATAGCCAAGATAACCGTGACTCTTCAACATTGCAATAAGCATCAACCATATACTGTTGCAAACAACAACCTTCCACCATGTAGCAAGCATGCATTTGTATCTGGATGAATTTGCAATCGGTAAGCATAGTATTGTCGTTGAGTCACACACTGACCATTTCTCAATGCACTCACTAGTACATTAGCATAAGGGATTTTCAAGTGCCATCCGTCCTCCCCTCGTGGAAATAACATATATACAAAAGAGGCATGTGTAGCACCTATGCACATTAGAGATGTGTTTGCATGTTCCTTCTCGAGTATGTAATAAAATATCACAACGATCAACATTATGATTGTCACCTTGACCAATCATGATTCCAGCAATCTTAGAACCTATTGGCATCGAGTAGTACTGCCTAGATGTGGATTTTGTCTCACATATAGTCATTTTCAATTCCAAACCCAGATTGTCACTCAAAATTCTTCCCACATACTTAAAAGCTTGTGTGCAAATGGATTAGAAGTGCGCATCATGGATTGAAGTGTTTCTAGGTTCGTGGATTCCAATCCATTCATGACACCTAATTGATTTTGTAATTCGTGCTCAGTATCAAAAATATACAACTGTAGAAACCATGGCTTGGGATTGTACATATCATTGGGGACCAAGGACACAATCCGATGATAAACACTCCCATGCACCTTGAAAGTATAGACGCTACTATTGCAAAAGACAGAGTCATAACCCAATGATGCAAAAGCCAACACACTATTATAAGCCCTAATGTTTACCCAAAATTTTTTACTTGTAGTGTCACTACCAATCAAAAGAGACCTTAATGGCTCAAGTTGTTCAGTGAGTGAAGGAAGACACACACGCCCATGTTTACAACAATATTTGCCAAGAACTTGTAGTGTAGTGTCACTATTATAAGCCCTAATGTTTACCCAAAATTTTTTACTTGTAGTGTCACTACCAATCAAAAGAGACCTTAATGGCTCAAGTTGTTCAGTGAGTGAAGGAAGAGACACACGCCCATGTTTACAACAATATTTGCCAAGAACTTGTCCACAACTCATCTTCTTTTCACTTGCCCATAATTGTGCTCCAAAAAACCCACACTCATGTGTCATCCCTCCTAATGAGTGTCTTAAAGTGCACAAATATGCCAAAGGCCAAGTAGCTGCATCATGTATACCTTGTATGGGCAGGAGTTCATGGAGGATAGACAAAATCCCTCCCTTTCTTTTATCAAATACATAAGAGAGAATTTCTCTAATACTCTCCCTTCTTATTGTATTAGCAAATGGCAATTTTCTCTCTTCATGTGGGTAGAAAAGTAAGACATTGTAATTGCATTACCCTCATTTACTCTTTTAGCCGCATCTTCATGTGGGTAGAAAAGTAAGACATTGTAATTGCATTACCCTCATTTACTCTTTTAGCCGCATTATAAGAGGTCCTATTTCTAGCACAATGAAGCGACGGTACCTTCTTGTAAGTCTCAAACTTCCAACCAATGACATCCCTAAATAAACTCCACTTGCCATTTCCCTTGTTATTTCTTTCAAAAGAGTCCTATTCCCAGCAATCTCATGACGGAAACTTCTACCACTCTTGTTGAATATCCTTTGATCTTCACCCAAGGCAATTTGAGAGCTAAGATTGTCACTTCTTATTGCCCTAAAATTAAAGAATGGATTATTGGATTACTAAAAATAACATGTATTACATAACATGCATACATACATAACTCGCATCATATATTGGCACCTATTTTGTGAAGATTGTGCTTGTATGTAGGTAGGTATATGTCATAAACCTATTTGATCTTTGGTAAGTTTCATCTTTTTTCATGAGCATAAAAATCCTTATGCTCTTATCAAACTATACCGAACTATTCATATTTAAAAATCATAAAGTCCAAAAATAAACATACAATTAAAAAGAAAAACAAAAATAAAGCAAAGTTTTAGTAGCTTACCTCAAAAGACCTAAACTATGCGACAAATTAACAATATGCCAGCCATATGAAAAGCTAAAGTACCTACATTGATCCACAAAGTAGAATAGGTGAGAGCTCTTTCCACCCTCTTAACTTCATCACATTTTTCCATTTGTCAAAATCTATGGTTCCTAATCCTTAAAACTTACATATATAAAAATAACACACAAAATCTATAATCCTAAAACATTACATATATACTTATAAAAAGATAATATCAGCATCACAAATATTACAAAAACATTATAAAATTAGCATCCAATGTCTTTCAATATACATATACGATCAAACCAAGATTAGAAATCTCTCTCTCTCTCTCTCTCTCTCTCTCTCTCTCTCTCTCTCTCTCTCTCTATATATATATATATATATATATATATATATATATATATATATATATATATATATATATATATCCATCCATCCCTCTCACTTAGTGTGCATATATATATATATATATATATCCATCCCTCTCACTTAGTGTGCCCTAAAATTAAAGCAGGGATTATTGGATTAGTAAAAATAACATGTATTACATAGCATGCATACATACATAACTTGCATCATATATTGGCACCCATTTTTGTGAAGATTGTGCTTGTATGCATGTAGGTATATGTCATAAACCTATTTGGTCTTTGCCAAGTTTCATGAGAATAAAAATCCTTATGCCCTTAAAAAAAAGTGGAAATAGAGAGTAGCTTTAATATTATTAAAAGTAATACAAGAGTAACAGATAGAAGGGGGGGTATGCGCAGACATATGGGATTGATTATGAGGAAACTTTCAGCCCAGTTGCCAAGATGGCAACGGTGAGAGTTGTGATAGCAGTGGTGGCTGCGTCAAAGCAATGGTCTTTACATCAAATGGATGTAAAGAATGCATTCTTGCATGGGGATTTGCAAGAAGAGGTGTATATGTTGCAGCCACCTGGTTATGAGGATGTGGGTCACCCTGAGCATGTTTGCAGGTTGAAGAAAGCCTTGTATGGCTTAAAGCAAGCACCAAGAGCATGGTCTGACAAGATTTCTGAATATCTTGTCACTATTGGCTTTCATGTAGCTAATGCAGATTTCTCATTGTATGTGAGACATGGTGATAGAGGAGTTGTGCTTGTTGTCATCTATGTAGATGACTTGATCATTACGGGGGATCATGATGCAGAGATCTTTGATGTAAAGATCTTGCTTAGACAGAAGTTTGAGATGAAGGATCTGGGGGAGCTCAGATATTTCTTGGGCATTGAGGTGATTAGGTCACCACATGGTATTGGATTACTGCAGAGACAGTATGGCTTGGACATGTTGTCCAAGTATGGTATGACAGGCTGTAAGCCTATTTCTGTGCCATTAGATCAGAATGGCAAGTTGAGTGTAGATTCAGGAGAGATCTTGGAGGATCCTACTATGTACAGACGCATAGTAGGAAGTTTGATCTACATGATGATCACCAGACCAGATTTGAGCTATGCTATTGGGTTGGTGAGTCAGTTTATGCAGGTTCCACGGAAACCGCATTTGGATGCAGTGAGACGCATACTGAGGTATGTGAAGTCTACTTTGCATTGTGGACTATTCTATGAGACTGGGACAGAGATACGTGTACATGGGTACACAGATGCTGATTGGGCTGGTAGTATCTCAGATAGAAAATCTACCAGTGGATTCATGTTTTCTTTGGGGAGTGCTGCTGTGACTTGGAGCAGCAAGAAGCAGCCTATGGTTGCTGTATCGAGTACAGAGGCCGAGTACAGAGGAGCTGCTATGGCAGCATGTGAGGTAGCTTGGTTGAGAAAGCTACTTGCAGATTTGGGTCTATCAGTGGATAGACAAGTTGTCATTTTCTGTGACAACATTAGCAGTATACAGTTGGCCAGGAACCCAGTCTTTCATGCTCGTATATGAAGCACATAGAGGTCCACTACCACTTCATCAGAGAGAAGGTCTTGGCAGGAGACCTTGATCTTGTTTATGTCAGCACAGAGGATTAGGTAGCTGACATCTTCACCAAAGCATTAGGTACAGAGAAGCTCTGCAGATTCAGGGCTTCGCTTGGTGTACATGAGATGGAGTTGAGCTCGAGGGGGAGTGTTGAGATATCGAGCTCGTCTAGTGAGGCGGTGGCCACTGATGACCCGCCTGGGGGATAGGCCCCACACTTATACCACTGCATGGTTGGTGCGATCTTGGGTGATATGCGGCCAGTGGGATGACAGGCTGTGTGACAGCCATTCTAGAGACTGGCATAGTTATAGCGCCAGCTCATTTAGTCGGGTTCACACTATAGAGAACTCGTGTATGTATTGGTTGAGTACCTTTCATATTATGAGTACTCTTATCTTGTATATGGTGTGTTGAGTATTGAGTAGAGAAGAAGAAGATTTTCAGCCTCTCACCTTGTGTGTTCTCTATTAGGGTTTGTGA